>NC_134574.1:128774541-129102541 GCF_050947875.1 Dermacentor variabilis | reverse complement strand
AACCTACGCCTCAGTTGTTTGCGCCCCTTTTTTTTAGTTGTTTTCTACGCGCACAGCCGCGATAGCGTCCGCTAAGTTTGGATTCCTTGCTTCTAAAACTCCCTAATAAGGTACGATGATGGTGATTTATTGACATCCCCTTCGAAACGGACCGGTGACAAATAGTCACATAGCCTGCTTGAGTTAGTCAGATATGCTATACATGGTTTTCCTTCTAGCATTTTTGTATAGATCTCTTTACTCTCTTTTTTTCTTCCTCAAACCTTCTCTATGTACCCATGTACCGCTACCTATACCTGTAACGGATGCGGTCGTATCAACCTCTAGCTTGCTTTTCTCCCACCGATACTCTATAAACCTCTCTAGCTTTCTTATCTCGGCAGCTGACCGGTTGATTATCCCGTCCCCTTTAAAGTACAAGCGCTCCTGGAAGGTGTACGTTACCTAAGGGCCTCACTGGTTGAACCCCTTCGCATTCGATTAGGATGTCCTGAGTGGCCTCCTGATTTTTGCTGCAGTGTACACATGCCTCATCTGGTCACGAATATTTGCTCCGGTATGTTGTTGTCCTAAGGCATCGAGCTCGATCGTCAAATAGCAAGGCGCTTCCCTTGGTGTTAGCGTACAGATTTTCCTTTCTAATTTATTTTTTCTCATTCTCGTAAATCTCCATGGTCTTTCTTGTTTCCGTTCTTTCCATCCAATTCGCTGTCTAGCTCTTTCTCTCACTTTCTTTTTGATGACTCCCGGCTGTCTATTTACAGTTTCGATTGCACTGTACTTGGTTGCTAACTTTCTCGACTTCTCCCCCCACTCTGTGTCCACGCTTTTGAGGTACCGATACTTGTGCACTTTAGCCGCGCATTTATTTTGGTCCATGGTTCTGAGTCTTAGGAACATGATTCCACGCATAGAGGGGGTCCTGTTGGCCGGGCGTGCGAAAAAACGCAAAAAAAGTAAGTGCGAAAGAATCAGAGCCGAGTCTGCGTTTTTCGGGTGTGGTAAGCCGCTTGGCTGCGCTGTCTCTAAATTTTTTTTTTTTTTTTTTTGCATATTCGGGAAACAAGCTGTGCACGGCGACAGCTTGCTCTTTTCTGTCGCGCTGGTATGGACACCCTGTGACGCAGAGTTTAACCAGGGAGCACATCAAGCTACGGAAGCTTTCGGTGACCTACCATATATTCTGCTTTACTGTTGGTGCAAGCCATTGGAAACGACGCTAATCGTTAGCTTGCAGTCATGTCGTTTTACTATCTTCGTTCGGCGAGGACACTTACACAACAATAAAGAAATGTCACAGGCTCATTGTAGCTGGGCAGAGCGTCGTAAGGGGTGGATGCCAGTCTTGCTACTATACCGTCCAGAGCTGCGGTAATCCGTTAATCCTGCGGTAATCCGGTGATTCGTAAACGGTGCGAAGTTGACGGACAAGCTAAAACTCTCTTGATATCGTGGATTTGCCTAAGCGTTTTACTTTTGGTTTCAAACGGCTTTGTGACGTCTTAAATTGAGGATTTGCGGAAGAACGTTGCGTTATAAGTGCGAGAATTCGCTGTGATTATGCAAGTGTCGCAGGAACTCACTGACTGCATGCGTTTAGAAGATATGATTTCTTTGAAATTCGGAAAGGCGACACGCATGAATAACGCCGCAGTAAAGCTTCAACCTAACGGCACGAACAGTAGTAGTAGTAGTAGTAGTAGTAGTAGTAGTAGTAGTAGTAGTAGTAGTAGTAGAAGAAGTAGTAGTAGCTTTGTTTCCCCTCGCAATATGATAAAAGGGGCAAGAAGAGCCTTGATGGGTAACGCACCGCGTACTATCCCTCACAAAAGTTAAGCATGGTACTCATTTTAATTTCAACGCAAAGCTCATTGCCGCAACGTGAAATCAAAGGGAACACAGCGGTACTTCTTTTTTCTACGACTTTTTGTCGCGTATCCATCATATTGCTGCAGCTGAACGATATCACAGCACCAGAGCTCTCCGTATGCGTTAACGTTTTGTAGAAAACTCTATATACGGCCCGAGTCACGCGATGCGGTCAGCAACGACAAAGAAATTGACACCGTTGTACACATCCTTACGTTGAGATATGTGTTCTCCTGTATTTGAACTGTGCCCCCTTACACTGTTCTTTGGTACTCTGATGTATTCACTTGCTTTTAGTTGACTCGTGAATTAACAGTCAACAATTTTGTATATACAATTACTGTTGCTCTTTCTTTTTTTTATTCCTGCCGTGCTAGGATTTCCTTTATATATTTATTTTTTTTATCGGACCTTCAACTAGCCCTCGGCTACAGGTCCGACAAGTGATTGTTACTTGTGTATATATAATCTGAAGAAAACAAATAAACAAGCATAAACAAACAGACGACGCCGACGGTGCCTGCCGTTTACCTCAACGGCCAGCAGCTTGTTCTCGGAGTCCCGGCAGTGGCGGTAGACGCCCGATATGCGGACCAACTCGGGCCCGTGGTCCGAGGCCGCACCCCCGGCGCCACCTGCGGACCGGCTGCTGCTGGTCACCGTGTAGGGGTGCTTCTCGGTCGCCGCAGCGACAGCCTGCAGCGGTTTTATTTATTATTATTTTTTTTTATCAAGGCGAGGCTCGGTTTGGGGCTCTACCCACCACGGGTTTACTCGGCGCGGCTGGTCTGTTTCTCGGCGAGCAAAGTGGGCCGATCTCGGAGGCTGTCACTAACGGCCGCGTTGGCACGCATTGGCGACAGGCCACTTTCAGAACGGTCGGTCTCGGAATGCTGACGTGAACTGTCGTCGCAGCGAAAGTCGGTCAAGGCTTTGTTGACCTTTTTTTTACGTGACAGTGGCCTATTAGGAAGATTATAATGATCCCATGCGGTCCCTTTTCATGTTTTCTTTTTCTCACGCTTTTATTTTGTCACGTTCTTCTCTCCGTCATTACTTCCCCTTTCCCTTCCCATAGTGCAGGTTAGCAAACCGGAGGTTTTAACTCTGGTTAACTTCCCTGCCTTTCTCTAGTTTGCATATCTCTCTCTCTCTCTCTCTCTCTCTCTCTCTCTCTCTCTCTCTCTCTCTCTCTCTCTCTCTCTCTCTCGAGGGCAGCGTGACACCAGACTGCGCTGCTCCCGCAGGTAGTACGCAACTAGGAATCCCGCAGTAATAGTAATTAGGAAGCTTAATACCGGCAAGTATGCGGCCTGTAAGGTGAGCAACACGGCACAGTTTCCTCTAGTTCAACAACACAGTTTCCTCTAGTGATTATTGCGTGAAACTCTGTGGTGTAATCAGAAGATTCCAGAGATTGTGTGATACCAAGCTGCGCCGATCCCGGAGGCAGTGTAATCACAATCGGGCCAACCTCGGAGATGATGTATTCGAAATAGGGCCAATCCCAGAGACTGCGTAATCGAAGGTGTCTACTTATTGGGCTATATATAGTCCCGACACACCAGTGCACGATTATGTGTCCCCGCAAGGCTGTTAATGTGGTTTGTGAAGCGAGCCGATCCAGCAGGCAGTGCAATCCTGAAACTTCTAGATAATGCTACCGTTGCAGTCGCTGAGGCGCAGCGTACGTAGTACTTAAGATTTTTTTGCCTCTTCCTCCGGATTTGCCGTCGATGGCCCGCCGAGTAGACGTGCCGGGGGAAGAAGATGTTAGGTCTAATAATATTTGGGGTTTTACGTGCCAAAACCACTTTCTGATTATGAGGCACGCCGTAGTGGAGGACTCCGGAAATTTGGACCACCTGGGGTTCTTTAACGTGCACCTAAATCTAAGCACACGGGTGTTTTCGCATTTCGCCCCCATCGAAATGCGGCCGCCGTGGCCGGGATTCGATCCCGCGACCTCGTGCTCAGCAGCCCAACACCATAGCCACTGAGCAACCACGGCGGGTGGTGTTAGGTCTGGGGCGCGTGTAAGGAATTGCGTAAGTTGGAAGTAAAATAGAATTGCAGGCATCGAACGAGAAGAAAGGGAAACCGAGGGGTTCGAGTTTTCCTAGTGTCAATAGTGTTCACTTTCATTTCCCCTTTGCTTTATCATTTGTGCGTATCGATTAAAGTAGCTAATTTAACCCTGTGGCTTCCTTCGGTTTCGTTGCTCATATGATTGTGAACTGCACGCACTGTGTGTCTCTTAACTTGGCATTTGGCGGAAACGACTCAAGGGAACTTCGTTCACGCAGATTCCAACATGTGCGTTGGATCTGCCGTTACTTATTTATATATTTTTGAAGAGAAATATCTTCCTTGGTGAGTTACCTCCACTTTTCCACATAGGGTATGTCTGTCCCAAATACATTTATAGCCTCTTTCGTAGGCCGGTCCCGAACATAGTCGTCTAAATGTAATTGGCACTGGGGCCACTGGGTATGTGATGATCATGAAGATGATAAGTGATAAAAATTTGGGAGGCGATTGAACCTCTAGTTGTCGTCTATCAAACGTTGTCGCTCCAGCGCAGCTCTCGCGATAAATCGTATGGTTCGCACACGTCATTCTCATCCCCAACTCGTCCAGGGAAGACATTGTCTTTCACGGGCCTCAACCAGATGTTAAATCGCCTTCCAACTTTTTTTTTTTCCCTGCGCGTTGGTGCCGCTGATGCGACGGGGGACCATATCACAAACGGCGACACGCCCCCCTCCGACTCACCGGGAAGACGGTCTCCCAGCTGGCCTTGACGAAGAGCGAGTCGCAGAGGACAAGCCGCGTGTCAGGGTCGGTGACCCCGCTCACCAGCAGCCGCGGTACGGCGCCCGACGTTTCTTTCTCGACCGTCGAGTTGACCTGCTCGCGGACGCTGTCCGGTTCGTCCTGCGCGCGCCGCCAGGGGGAGCCACAGCCACCCACCGTTAACGTTAAAGTTGGAGATGCTGAAACAGCATGCTATACCATGGACAGGGGGCGACGAAGAAGTTACGTTTGAAACTACAGTCAAACCTCGGAATAACGAAACTCGAGATTGTAAGAAATTTTTGACCGTACGAAGTGCTTTCGTTTCCTCTACACACATTCGTAGATCATAATGCGTCGAAGACATTGGAACCGACGCAGTTGGACTCTACGTCTCGGCCAATTGAACGAATTGTTCTGGGGAAATATGGGTGAAAAATTGTAACCGATTGGATGGGTTTATTTACGAGATGGTAAATCGCCATTGGAATCTGAACCTGGCAACGTTTAACGTTAGAACGCTATCTAGTGAGGCGAGTCTAGCAGTGTTATTGGAGGAATTAGAGGGTAGTAAATGGGATATAATAGGGCTCAGTGAGGTTAGGAGGACAAAAGAAGCATATGCAGTGCTAAAAAGCGGGCATGTACTGTGTTACCGGGGCTTAGCGGAGAGACGAGAACTAGGAGTCGGATTCCTGATTAATAAGGAAATAGCTGGTAACATACAGGAATTCTATAGCATTAACGAGAGGGTGGCAGGTCTTGTTGTGAAACTTAATAAGAGGTACAAATTGAAGGTGGTACAAGTCTATGCCCCTACATGCAGTCATGATGACCAGGAAGTCGAAAGCTTTTATGAAGACGTGGAATCGGCGATGGGTAAAGTCAAAACAAAATACACTATACTGATGGGCGACTTCAATGCCAGGGTAGGCAAGAAGCAGGCTGGAGACAAGTCAGTGGGGGAATATGGCATAGGCTCTAGGGAATAGCAGGGGAGAGTTATTAGTAGAATTTACAGAACAGAATGATATGCGGATAATGAACACCTTTTTCCGCAAGCGGGTTAGTCGAAAGTGGACGTGGAGGAGCCCGAATGGTGAGACTAGAAATGAAATAGACTTCATACTCTGCGCGAACCCTGGCATCATACAAGATGTAGACGTGCTCGGCAAGGTACGCTGCAGTGACCATAGGATGGTAAGAACTCGAATTAGCCTAGACTTGAGGAGGGAACGGAAGAAACTGGTACACAAGAAGCCAATCAATGAGTTAGCGGTAAGAGGGAAACTAGAGGAATTCCGGATCAAGCTACAGAACAGGTATTCGGCTTTAACTCAGGAAGAGGACCTTAGTGTTGAAGCAATGAACGACAATCTCATGGGCTTCATTAAGGAGTGCGCAATAGAAGTCGGTGGTAACGCCGTCAGACAGGAAACCAGTAAGCTATCGCGGGAGACGAAAGATCTGATCAAGAAACGCCAATGTATGAAAGCCTCTAACCCTACAGCTAGAATAGAACTGGCAGAACTTTCGAAGTTAATCAACAAGCGTAAGACAGCGGACATCAGGAACTATAATATGGATAGAATTGAACAGGCTCTCAGGAACGGAGGAAGCCTAAAAACAGTGAAGAAGAAACTAGGAATAGGCAAGAATCAGATGTGTGCGTTAAGAGACAAAGCCGGCAATATCGTTACTAATATGGATGAGATAGTTCAAGTGGCTGAGGAGTTCTATAGAGATTTATACAGTACCAGTGGCACCCACGACGATAGTGGAAGAGAGAATAGCCTAGAGGAATTCGAAATCCCACAGGTAACGCCGGAAGAAGTAAAGAAAGCCTTGGGAGCTATGCAAAGGGGGAAGGCAGCTGGGGAGGATCAGGTAACAGCAGATCTGTTGAAGGATGGTAGTCAGATTGTTCTAGAGAAACTGGCCACCCTGTATACGCAATGCCTCATAACCTCGAGCGTACCGGAGTCTTGGAAGAACGCTAACATAATCCTAATCCATAAGAAAGGGGACGCCAAAGACTTGAAAAACTATAGACCGATCAGCTTACTGTCCGTTGCCTACAAAGTATTTACTAAGGTAAGCGCAAATAGGATCAGGAACGCCTTAGACTTCTGTCAACCAAAGGACCAGGCAGGATTCCGTAAAGGCTACTCAACAATAGACCATATTCACACTATCAATCAAGTGATAGAGAAATGTGCAGAATATAACCAACCCTTATATATAGTTTTCATTGATTACGAGAAAGCGTTTGATTCAGTCGAAACCTCAGCAGTCATGGAGGCATTACGGAATCAGGGTGTAGATGAGCCATATGTAAAGATACTGGAAGATATCTATAGCGGCTCCACAGCCACCGTAGTCCTCCACAAAGAAAGCAACAAAATCCCTATAAAGAAAGGCGTCAGACAGGGAGATACGATATCTCCAATGCTATTCACAGCATGTTTACAGGAGGTATTCAGAGGCCTGGAGTGGGAAGAATTGGGGATAAAAGTTGATGGAGAATACCTTAGCAACTTGCGATTCGCTGATGATATTGCCTTGCTTAGTAACTCAGGAGACAAATTGCAGTGCATGCTCACTGACCTGGAGAGGCAAAGCAGAGGGGTGGGTCTGAAAATTAATCTGCAGAAAACTAAAAAGTATTGTTTAACAGTCTCGGAAGAGAACAGCAGTTAACATATAGGTAGCGAAGCACTGGAAGTGGTAAGGGAATACATCTACTTAGGGCAGGTAGTGACCACGGATCCGGATCATGAGACTGAAATAACCAGAAGAATAAGAATGGGCTGGGGTGCGTTTGGCAGGCATTCTCAAATCATGAACAGCAGGTTGCCACTATCCCTCAAAAGGAAAGTGTATAACAGCTGTGTGTTACCAGTACTCACATATGGGGCAGAAACCTGGAGGCTTACGAAAAGGGTTCTGCTGAAATTGAGGACGACGCAACGAGCTATGGAAAGAAGAATGATGGGTGTAACGTTAAGGGATAAGAAAAGAGCAGATTGGGTGAGGCAACAAACGCGGGTCAACAACATCTTAGTTGAAATCAAGAAAAAGAAATGGGCATGGGCCGGACATGTATTGAGGAGGGATGATAACCGATGGTCACTAAGGGTTACGGACTGGATTCCAAGGGAAGGGATGCGTAGCAGGGGGCGGCAGAAAGTTAGGTGGGCGGATGACATTAAGACGTTTGCAGGGACAACATGGCCACAATTAGTACATGACCGGGGTAGTTGGAGAAGTATGGGAGAGGCCTTTGCCCTGCAGTGGGCGTAACTAGGCTGATGATGATGATGATGATGAGATTGTTAGCGTAGTGCAAGGGAGAGGATGTTCATCCGAGGCGAACAGGCAGCGGCCAGCTCCTCGCACACGCCTCTATTTTCTCTCCCTTCGGCTCCGACATTTGCGTGACAATTTGCGTTAACATATAGGTATGTCGGGTTTCAGTGCTCTCTCTCTCTCTCTCTCTCTCTCTGTCTGTCTCTCTCTTTCTCTTCATTTCTTTCTTTCTCTCTCTCTCACCGTTCACACACTCGCACATGCACACATGCGCGCAACGCTCTCCACAGGCTTGCTTTGTGCGGCAAGTTCCCACGCAGGCAAAAATTGCAGCATTTTTTTTTTTGCTCTCAAATATATCGCTGTATTCCTATGAGTGTATTTAAGTACTTTCGATGTAACGTTCTCGATTTCTCAAAATAATTAGTGGGTCTCCCTGACTACGCTGAATCGTGGTTTTCGGTGCATATCGAACTACAAGTATTGTAATCAACAGACAAGTTTGATATGATTGAAGTATATACTGCTGTCCGAACGAAGATAAGGATGTCTAAGAAAGATGGCGTTATACGAGAGTATTTGCCATTGTCGACTGTAAGCTCGAAGCGTGCAGGAAATAGCGCAGACACGATTATCAGCACGTGATCTACACACGTCACGCTTTTGTATTCTTGCCATGTCCAAACCTAGTGAAGTACCCTATAGCCGTGTCACTACGACCTGAGTTGAAGCAAACAGTCATTTTTTCTTTAGGCTGTCGCTCTCAACAAAATTTCCGCAAAGTGGTAGGAAGCCCTTGTATGAATTATAATGTACATTTCCTTCAGACCTTTTCAAAATTAACTCGGAAGTGATTGCATGGAATACTCGTCCCGAATATCAAGTAGGATACGTGCGGAAACTGTACGGAAGTGGCATAAGCGTATTCTTGTCGTAAGCCGCCCAAAAATCGACGCCAACTTTATCTAGACCGTCACCGTATAGTTTCAAACGATGAAAAGCACCAGCCGAGTGCATGTCGAGTAGGTGGTGTTCAAATCCAGCGCTCAGCGACCGAGCTTCCGTGGAGTAACAGACCCCGATCTCGAAGGCGATGCTATTTCTGATTCGATGCGCCGGAAGAAGTTACAGAGCCGAAAACACGCCACGGCCGTCATTTGTTTTGGGCGCCAACCTGTACCGCAAGTGCACGCGGGAACTCCAAGACGAAGCACCGACGTGACGGCCCACCGCATGACGTTACACTTTCATTGCTTAGAGACAAGTAAAGGCAGTTTTTTTAAGACGAGAAACACGGGACAGTTACTTTCTGCGGGTACTTGGAAATGCTGTTTTGGGCATCTAATTGTGGTATTTAATTCCACTGAGCCTGAGGTATTATTTCTGACACGCTAGATTTGATACCACGGAAAGCTGATTTATGCGCGGGAAAACTAACTCAAATGCTACAGCAGCGTTTTTGATATGTCGAACTGAAGATTAAACTGTGGATAGCTCAGAAAACCACTTACTTATCAATTACTGTACTAATTACGTTTTAATTTAACTGTCATTTTATCATTTCTTTTTGCGCATGTACTCTCAATGGTAAGAAATAAAGGTGAACAAGTTCATTAATATTCATGATGTAGAATGGTGTTCCAGCTTTGTGTAAGCTTAAAACAAAAATGTTCTTGCCACGTTGGTAAAGTTTACATCACTCGGTATAAAGGACCTATTTGTAAGGCAATATGCTCCTGAGCAGCCTCCGAGTCTAAGGCAGATATACAGTAAATTCTCGTTACAACGAAATCACTGGAACAGGAAATGAACTTCGTTGTAACCGGAATTTCGCTAAAGTGGAGAGGCTACATCGAAGAGCCACGGTAACGTGGAATGTGCATTGCAACAGTGAGCCATGGATGCAGCTCGTAAAACGTGCGTCGATGCAAAGCCGCACGTGCCCAATAGCCACCATCTAGCGTGACTGGCAATTTTTGTTTTTTGCCGACATCCGTGAGCAGGTGCATCGTCTGCCCGTCATCGCCACATGATGCATTTGCTTACGAGAGTTTGCCGCTACGTGGCGGGGTTACCTCCACAGCGCTCTTCGACTCTCTATAGGTTGCTACGGGAGGAAAGGGTTGCATGCTCCAAGAGCACCCGCTCGCTTCGCGCACTTCGTGCGTACTATAAGCGAAGTCCGATGCCACTGAACTTAGAATAATCCAGTGTGAAAATGCGTGGGCACTGCTGTCTGGACCGCGTGAAACTTCGGATAAACCGATATTCCGAATAAAGCGATATCCTTTTACTGGGGACACGCTCAACACAACGTCGGCGCCACACGTTGGAAGAATAGCTTCTCACCGTGACTCGAGCGCCGTGCGCATACCTTCATGTCGACGCGGCGCACCTCGGCCTCGTACTTTCTCTTGAGGACGGCCTCGAATTGCGGCGCGAGCTGCAGAGTGCGCTCGACGAAGGCGTGGCAGGCCATGTCCTGGCGCATCTCGACCGCTTTGTTGCGTAGCAACGACAGCAGCGTCTGGAAAGCGACGGGCATGTCGAAGCGCTTGTTCACCTGCGACAGCGGTACAATAAGCACAGTGTCATCGTCATCATCATTATCGTCAGCATCATCATCCTAAGCTAGGTAGATTCCCACTGGGCATTCACCCGCGACGGTTATGCAGGTGTTATAGTCATCTCAATTTGGGGCAACGCGAAGAGTACTTGGTTTGTTGGTTGTTTACCTGTGACGGCTGCGTATACGCGCACTTGCTATCCTAGTGTGGGGTAATTCAAAAGAACCGGTTTTGAAATCTAGTTGACACATGAGGGAGAGAATGTAGCGCGGGTGCATCTTGCTGTCGTGTCTCGTCGTTTATTTGGGTCGGTCGTGTTTGCGCACGCGATGAATCCCCAAACTAATATATACAGTGTGAATCTGTACTGTAGCACGGCCTATCCCAACGATATCCTGTTATCACTCTCTCTTGCGTTCAGGTGGACCCATCTTACGCTTGCAAATCTACTAATTTCGTCACACCACCTGATCGTGAAACGTATACGTTTCACTGGAACAACTGGCGCCCACACTGTTACTGTAGTAAACCAGCGGTTATCAGATTTACGCGTAAGACTCATCATCATCAGCAGCATCATCATCATCATCATCCTGGCTACGCCCACTGCTGCGCGAAGGCCTCTCCCATACTTTTCCAGCTACTCCGGTCAGTGCTAATTGTGGCAATGTTGTCCCTCCAAACTTCTTAATCTCATCCGCCCACCTAACTTTCTGCCGCCCCCCTGCTACGCTTCCCTTCCCCTTGGAATCCAGTCCGTAACCCTTGATGACCATCGATTATCTTCCCTCCTCATTACATGTCCTGCCCATGCCCCATTTCTTTTTCTTGATTTCAACTAAGATGCCATTAACCCGCGTTTGTTCCCTCACCCAATCTGCTTTCTTCTTATCCCTTAACGTTACACCCATCATTCTTCTTTCCATAGCTCGTTGCGTCGTCCTCAATTTAAGTAGAACCCTTTTCGTAAGCCTCCAGATTTATGTCCCGTAGGTGAGCACTGGTAAGACACAGCTGTTATACACTTTTCCCTTGAGGGATAATGGCAACCTGATGTTCATGATTTGAGAATGCCTGCCAAACGCACCTCAACCCATTCTTATTCTTCTGATTATTTCAGCCTCATGATCCGGATCCGTGGTCACTACCTGCCCTAAGTAGATGTATTCCCTTACCACTTCCAGTGCCTCACTACCTATCGTAAACTGCTGTTCTCTTCCGCGACTGTTAGACGTTACTTTAGTTTTTTGCAGATTAACTTTTAGAACCACCCTTCTGCTTTGCCTCTCCAGGTCACTGAGCATGCATTGCAATTGGTCCCCTGAGTTACTAAGCAAGGCAATATCATCAGCGAATCGCAAGTTACTGAGGTATTCTCCATTAACTCTTATTCCCAATTCTTCCCAAACCAGGTCTCTGAATACCTCCTGTAAACGCGCTGTGAATAGCATTGGAGAGATCGTCACCCTGCCTGACGCTTTTCTTTATTGGGATTTTATTGCTTTCTTTATGGAGGACTACGGTGGCTGTGGAGCCGCTATATATATATTTCCGTATTTTTACATACAGCTCGTCTACACCCCGATTCCGTAATGCCTGCATGACTGCTGAGGTTTCGACTGAATCAAACGCTTTCTTGTAATCAATGAAAGCTATATATATAAGGGTTGGTTATACTCCGCGCATTTCTACCTGATTGACAGTGTGGATATGGCCTATTGTTGAGTAGCCTTTACGAAATCCTGCCTGGTCCTTTGGTTGACAGAAGTCTAAGGTGTTCCTGATTCTATTTGCGATTACCTTAATAAATACTTTGTAGGCAACGGAAAGTAAGCTGACTGGTGTATAATTTTTCAAATCCTTGGCGTCCCATTTCTTATGGATTAAGATTATGTTGGCGTTCTTCCAAGATTACGGTACGCTCGAGGTCGTGAGGCATTGGGTATACAGGGTGGCCAGTTTTTCTAGAACAATTTGCCCACCATCCTTCAACAAATCTGCTGTTACCTGATCCTCCCCAGCTGCCTTCCCCTTTGCATAGCTCGCAAGGCTTTCTTTAGCTTGGCATAGCTCCCAAGGCGTAACACTACCTGGACACTAAATCTCATTTAGATTATCTGCCGTTATCTGTTGCCAAATGCGGGCGATCGCCGAGATCTCCCCGCGCCCTTTTTCCGAGCATACCTTCTGGAAGCTTCTACCGAAACACTGAGCTCTTCTAATGATGGTCGGCATGCTGTCTTATATTGAACATCATCTGCTACTGCTTGGTATACCGTCTCTTCATCTGACTAGTACAACGTCAAAGTAAGATGCACGTTTTGCAAGACCTTCATTCAGGGACGTGTATTGCTTCAGCTGGAGCTTAACATTTCGCGTAATATTGCGCATACTTTGAACATTGCTGCAAACACATTGTGCAATTGGGATGATGATGATGATGATGATGATGATGATGATGATGATGATGATGATGATGATGATGATTGTGATACGGTTGTGGCGATGGTGTGAGCATCCCCCTTCAAACTGGATGCGAGGGGGGGGGGGTTGACGCATCTTACCATTGCAATCTTTTTTAACTTTCCAGTGTGTCTGTTTTTGAATACCTTTTCATGCCCTAACTTAAGCTATATTTACTGCCGTTTACTGACGCCTAAAAGCAACATCTATACAACGCGGTGTATTGTTTATATACATTGTTGTTACCATGTAACATGTGCAACCTTACAGTCCTTAAAATGCAGATTACACGCCGAAGTTTAGTATGACAGAATTATAGAACTATAGAAACGCGCATGTTCGAATACAAAACACTGACCGGGCCGCTTTACGAATAGACCGCAAAGCAATGCATCATACCAATGATAAAGGCGCTATGAAACAATTCCTGATGTTCCCAGCGTATCTGCACTAACTGCTGCACGTCCGGCCCACCCCGTAGAATGTTGCGGAATTAATTGCGGTATAGATCGTTGTTAGAACTTCATAAAAAGATTAGTACCTGCCAGTAGAGGAAGCTTCAAAAGAAGGATGTCTGACTGGCGGGCGATAAGAAATTCGCCAGTAAACACCTGTTATAACTTGCAGCGGCCTCTGCAGATGAGCTACAACGAGGAATTAGCTAATGCGTCGAGCATCTTAATTAAGACACATATGGTAAGTATCGTATCGGATAGAATTAATCCGCTTGTATCTTGTACCCGTATCCCTAGTACTTATCGCATTAGTATCTTGTATCTGCATCATGACACGTTTGCAAAGTATATTTGCCCAGCCCTGCTGCAGTATACACCTTTCCGGTAACCCGATAAGCCGTTCACAAGCTAAAACTCTCTACTACATGTACACCCAAGTTCCTATAGCGCACAACTGGGGATGTGTTCTCGGACGGTCGCTTCCGAGGACATCACTTTCAGCGAGTGCTGATTGGTTGGTCGCGCACGAACTACGTCACTTTTGGCGATGGTGTCGCCGAAAGCGATCGTCCCGGAATACGTCCCCCGCGCAAAGAAAAAAAAATTGGAGGACGCTTAAGCTTCGCATTCAAGAGTGGAACGCGACAGCGTTCCCGTCGACCCGCCAAGGGGTGTAAGACAATGGGCTACGGCGCAGCGACTACGCGCCCCGCATCGGACGCGGTGAGCGTCGAGCAACGCAGCGTTCGGCGCGACAACGAAATGTGTGCCTGAGCAAGCGACGCACGCCTGAGCCTTAGAAACAGCTCGTTTCTAAGGCAACACCGCGTTCACTAGAGGCGCTTTTGTACCGCTTTGAAGCATCGAACTCGTGGCTCAGTGGTAACGTCTCCGTCTCACACTCCGGAGACCCTGGTTCGATTCCCACCCAGCCCATCTTGGAAGTTGCTTTTTATTTATGAAGTGCCTGCCGTGATTTATCGCTCACGGCCAACGCCGCGGACGCCGACGCCGACGACACCGGCTTTTCTGCGACACGAGCTCCTTAACGCTATCGCGTTAATAACGTCCCCGCAGTTATAAGCGCAGATCGAGTGACACCACGGGACGCGCTATACGGGAACGCGAGCTCGCCTTGAACGCCTTGGCCATCTGGTTCTCGGTGTTTCCCTGCGCGCCGGCGTAGGCCATGCACAGCGTCTTGAACACGGCGAACGGCCCGATGCACACCGTCGAGCGGGGGTTCAGCGCGGCCACGTGCTTGAACAGCTTGATGGCGAAGCGGTTCGCGTACGCCACCACCCGGTCCAGCTCGGTCACGGGCGTCGCCGCCGCGTCGGCGGCCGACGCCGTCGACGCCGGGGTCGTGGTGGCGCTGACGCTGCCGCCGTTGGCCGCTTGGGGGCACTGGGTCTGGGGCGCGCTGTCGGCGTTCATCTGCGACGCGCGGAGGGAGGCGTGCACGTGGAGACGTCAGCAAGACGGGCGTTGTACTGTTTCGCACAGTGTAGAAGGGGAGCATCTGCGTGACGTCACGTACGCGTATTCATATTCGCACCTTCCACTGCGTTGCCGGATGTAAGCAACCATAGATGCGCGCAGCTTTTATTGCGATAGCAATTATATGGACACTACAGGCGCGTTTGTGCTGTCGCCGTCGCCGTGAGGTTCCGTATGAGTGAAAGCGTGCGAGGGTGAGCCCGCGAACGCGGCTCAATTTTTTACCGTGCTGGCTACTGCAGTATGACGACCTCGATGACGTCAGCGGGTACCTCTATTGACCGCGAAAAAGCTTATTGTGCTGCACAGGAATGAGCAGGCTGCAGTGAGACGACGACGGCAGTAAATTGCGAGTGCACTTGAAAACATTCGTACGAAATCGGTTTATTCGAAATACCGCTTTATTCGAACGTTTTCGTGTTTCCGCGTTGCTATATGACTCTCGTAAATTGTCCGCTTTTAACGAAATGCCGCTTACAACGAATTTAATTTCCTGTTCGGATAAGTTCGTGATAACCAGGTTTAACATCCGCGCGAGCCTATTTCCTGAGCACATTTCCAGGGGTCGCATTTTCTAACGTTCCGTTTCGCTCTAAATTCCTTCAGCACTTCGTCATTGGCTCGGACTTGACTGACACGCCGCCGTTATATCTGTGATCAAGGCAGGAGGATTCGGAATACGACGGGATAGGCTGTCAGCACCGAGAGCGCGGTTCGTATGAATGCGCGAACATGTACAGCTGGACCAGCGTTTTTCCCACTAAGAAAAGGACGAAAAAATAAAATAAGAATATAGCGCGCCTACCGCTGCCTTGTTCTTGGTCAAATTTCGAAGTAATATCACATTTTAGGGTTCGAATCGTTCCGTGTAATATTTGCCGCTGTTACTTGCGAAGTTGCCTTCTTCCACGCCCTTCGTGCTGTTAACATCGCACGTCCCAGGCGGCGCCATTTTGTGCGCAATAAATGTTCTTTCTTCTCTGCAAAAAAAAAGAAAGAAAAAGGAAATGCAATAGTTATCGCGGAGGCCGACTTTCAAGGGAGTACAGTTGTAGCAAATTTACGACTTGTCTTTCTTTTTTTTTTTTTTGAGTGCAGGAATGTTCTCTGCCGGATTCTACCGGTGATTGCGGACGTGCAGTCAACCACAAAAGTTTACGGACCACAGGATCTCGGAAAACGTTCAATTTCTGGGCAGCCTGTAAGAGTACTGCGCTGTAAAACCGAATTCATCATAATGCTGTCCAAATATACTAGTAGAGGCTGTAAATGCGAATTCTATGGGCTGCGTTGAGAGGCTGTGCAGATATTCAGTATTTTTCTCAGATGTCGTGTTCCGCGAAATTTTGCGCTTGAATGTGTGTCTTTCCATCATCTTCGCGCAAATTTTTTAGCGTACCTGACGATTAACTTTTGCCGTTTTGTTTCTACCTAATGCTTAGGAAAGTAGGCATAGAAAGGTTAAGCAGGTTCGCGTCATTAAAGAAAGGTGCTCTGCTCTTGATTACGTATATTTGTTGCCATTAGGACATTTAGGTACCATTTGTTTTATCATCGAGAAGTCCGTGGAAAACGAAGCCGGCAGCACGGTCATTTACAAGGATAGTAAAGACGGTAGTACTTGGAAGTTTCTTTGTGCGTTATAACTCGGTCGGCGTTCACGGGTGACGGGGTTTCTGGCGCGTTCCCGACGCTTTCTTTTTCAAAGTCAATAACTGGCAAAAACTGTCAATAAATGACAAAAACTGTCACCGCACGGTGGCGCCCCGGCGGTTCACGCGGCATTCCCGCGTCTGATGAACATTGAACACGTGTTCGGGCGCGCATGCGCGTTGGCGCCGCGGAAGAAGACGCAGTTTTCCACATACGCGCTCACCGTCGCGTCGGATGCCCTCATGTGACGCCTGGTGGCCTCCGGGGGGCTGTTTACGCTGCGCAGCAACGCAGGCGTCGCCTGTTTGCTATGCCGCTGTCTTTGCTTCGCCGTATACGAGCGAAACCGCAGATAATAAAAAAAAAAAGCTTTGCACATTTATGGACCTGTATTTGCCAATGTGCAACTAAGCTGCCTCTATTTCTTAGAACCCACGTTTCACTTTTGCGTTAGGACTGATTCCTCTGAAAGAGGGGTTAAGAGTAAGTAAAAAGCAATGTCTAAGGAAAAGACTATATAGCTACTGGCTGTCATAGCGTTTACTTGTTTCTGTGAATCAGTGTCAAAGGAAAAGGTTACTGGCGAATGTCATAGCGTCCTAATAGTTTCCTCGTTTCTACGAATCGCTTTCGGTTTCGGTACCTCTGCAGATAAGGCGGAAAGACAACCATAGAATTAAGTGCCACAAGCCGAGCTATACGGTTGTTTTAGACACGCCGGATTCAGAACTGTACCACGACGAATCTATAAGGTCGTGTTCGGGCAGACCCGAACAGCAGGTCGGAAAGTCTGCTTCCCGTTTCTGTGAACAGATGTGTCCACCATGCAGAGCCGCGCGGAATTCGCCGACTGCGTAATCGCGCCGATGCCTGCGCATGCGTGGACGCAATGGATAATCGCGAAGCTTGTCGCCGACGTAGAAGTGGCATAAGATGACGACACGCACGCAAAAAAGTATACTCGTGTGACAACTTTCTGTGGCAACGAAGGGAAAGCTACGGAGGCAAAGCGCGCACAAGTGAGGAGCGCCTCCGAAAAGAGTCCCTCGTTTTCATCCACGTTTGCTTAAGCTGGTGAAGACAAAGCGCAAGGACATTATTAGCAACACGCGAATTAGATAAAAACACACCGCCGAATGTAAATGTCTACTTATTTCGCTGCTCTTGTCCCTTGCGCGTCTGGGCAAACGCGAGACTGTCGCACGTAGGAGTTGCGTCGATACTGCGTTCGTTCCGAGCAACGAAAAGCACTGTCAAACGCTGGCGGACTGGGTGGCGCCGTATATAACAGATGTGGCAGCAGGCAGCCACTCGTCCGTAGCTCTCCCTTCACTATATATACTTATATATATATATATATATATATATATATATATATATATATATATATATATATATATATATATATATATATATATATATATATATATATATATATATATATATATATATATATATATAATTAGTGATGTCGCGAACGCCGTCGGACCATATGCGCAGGTGATTCGCTGGGGTCTCAAGATGGCGGGGGAATGGGTTCTCACTGCATGCTCTCGCCACCTTCAACGGCTACGCAGTGGCCTTGCAGACAAACCGCGCAGGCGCGGGGCGAAATAACGTGCTTTTTCGCAAGAAATAAATTGGTCGTTTAATCGAGGCGTTCTCCGTGTGTGTGTGTTTCTTTAATTATTATTTTACGGAAATTGCCCGTTTTATACGACGTGCATTCCCCGTTGACCTTGTAAAGTCGGGATTCAACTCTGCGTAAGGTCGAGTTTCAGTGGTTGTGTTTCGCGGTGTCCACGTGATAGGATTCCACGCTCCAGCTATATACACAAACTGTATTTCAAATACGGGAACCAAGTGTACCACTGTATACAGCTGCAGTGTATTATGTATGCGTAGGCATTAACCGTGACGTTACCCGCCGTGGTTGCTCAGTGGCTATGGTCTTGGGCTGCTGAGCACGAGGTCGCGGGATCGAATCCCGGCCACGGCGGCCGCATTTCGATGGGGGCGAAATGCGAAAACACCCGTGTGCTTAGATTTAGGTGCACGTTAAACAACCCCAGGTGGTCAAAATTTCCGGAGTCCTCCACTACGGCGTGCCTCATAATCAGAAAGTGGTTTTGGCACGTAAAACCCCAAATATTATTAACCGTGACGTTCGAGTATTTGTCTGGCTTGAATGAGATAACCTACTTGAAAGAATCGCTGGTTGGTCTATAACTTGGGCAGTCAAAAAATGAAGTTGGTAGAAAATTGCCCGCTACTTGTTCACAGTCACTATATAGCCATTACACTCCAGGCAACGACGCTATCAGTTTAGCGTGGTTCAGAAACACTGTACTATGCCGAAGGCATGCAGTGAAGCCCACCGCAACATGCTCACATGCTGGGTCAACAGTTAGTAGCTTCGTTTCTACTACGCGTGATGCTCCTTCTTAATTTTTTTTTCACGAGTTTGTTCGGGTTCCGCCTGCGTGCCACGTTTTTTTTTTTCTTCTTTTTTTTCCCCTCTCGCTTCGGTATTCTGCATGCGAGCGGGGTGGATCTTCAGGGCCGCTGCTAATGGCCTTCCCAATTAGGCGCCGGAGTGGCTCGAGGGCCAAGTCCTCTTTTTCTTACTTCCTTTTTTTTTCTTTTTCTATCAATATGAGGTCTCACTCACCCCTCTAACGTGTCGCTGGTCGACGTCGACTACAGCCGTCCGACAGGCCTTGCCCGCGACGTTGCGGTTTGAAGCACTTGCGGCGATGTTCTCTTGCCCGAGGCCGGCTTGCCGTTTGCGTGGACTTGGGCACAGGGGTGCGTCGGAACGTAGATGTAGGGCCTAGCTGTTGTTGTCGTTGTTGTTGCCTCAGATGTTAGTGTGCGAGTTGCAAGAGGAGAGCGCGGTCTTCTTCCTTGTCTTCTCCGGCAGAGACCAGCGTTTCCTTGCTTGCGATAACGATGAACGGTGTCTGCACTCTCTGCAGATGAAGAAAACGAGCGCTTTTAGTTTTCTTTATTATCGCAAGTGTAGAAAAAATGGAAAGGTACGTCTGCTTAGGGCCGGCTATATATCAAAGTCCCCTAAAACAAAAACAAAAAAGAAAAACTCCTGTCGAGAATAATGAGGACAATAATAATAGACAAAAAATTGGCATCGCATCCATCCTTTGGAAGCCACTGACGACGTTAATGCGATCGGCAATCTTTCTCGTGATGATTGTGCAATTGGTGATGATATGCTTTATATGTTATGATCATTATAGTATGTATCCATGCCGTCCGTGAACTGTGAAACCTTACGGGCACGTTAGCACACGATAACCAAGCGGTGGGAATCTCGCTGTCAAACCACAGTGCAGCTTGGCATCGCGGCACAGCATGCATGTATTGTTGCAATCGCTGCACCGTACTTGAATCTACGTAGCGATGCCCACAGTCCCTAATATCGTGGCTCCAACTTCGCTGCAGCGCTCGGCCCGGAGCTGTCTGTTGAGGTCGGGGGGCCGTCTATAGCTCTGATGCATCTAAGGCTACATTCTTATTGTGTCACCTTGGCACATCCACTCTGTGGGGTCGACCGAGAACGTGCACATACACGTATGCACATATGCAAATCGTGTGCCTCGTAGGGTGCACACACATGCGCGTGGTGCCGAAGTTATCTGTTCGGCCGCGTGTATGCCAGTGCCCCCGTGTTGTCTCATGGGCCACACAGCAGCAAGTTGTCGAGTTTAAAAATCATGCCTCACATTTTTCCGCTTGCGATGCTATAGCAGATGCAGCTTGCAGAACTGCAATATCTGGGGGGGGTTTTTTTTCTTCGTTTTTTTGGGTTGCAGTTATGAATTTGTAAACTTCATGCTTCAATTTCTTTTTAACATACCGATTTTTCGGCAACAGACATTGCCAAAAATCGGTGTGCCAGAAATCGGTACAGGTGTATACGACTATGACGCCCTATATCAATATTCTGATTCGTACAGTCGGTGCAACTCAGCTTTCTCTCCTAATTAAGTGCAACAAAGCTTGTTCGAATCCGGGTCTAAGGGTTGTCCAACGAGATGGTTTCTGTATTTGTATTCGTCTACAAAAGTCGGAGTTCGCCCCGAGCTGTCGTTTCCTCTTAATATGCGTATCTATGCCGCACTTGACGTCTTCGCCCAGAGGCAAAGACCTCTTCCAA
Organism: Dermacentor variabilis; assembly: GCF_050947875.1. Lineage (NCBI taxonomy): Eukaryota > Metazoa > Arthropoda > Arachnida > Ixodida > Ixodidae > Dermacentor > Dermacentor variabilis. The sequence continues at coordinate 129,081,752 of NC_134574.1, read as the reverse complement.
CAGCCGCAAAATTTGTGTGCCCAAGACCAGAGCCGCCCAGCCCCGACTTGACAAAGTGATAACCAGAAATCATCTGCCCCTATCATCTCTCAAATTCCCAAGACCGCCAATAAGTATGCGCCTGCATTTTACTTTTAGGCGGGTCGTGTTCTTAGTTTCAGGTAGTGCGATTTGCCAGATATTGTGAATTTTCTTACGTTTCCTAATGCTTTCTTCCGAGGTCATTAAGATATTCCAGGCGAGGGGTTTAAAAAAAACTACTTTTAATTGAAACTTCGTAGGGCGGCCCATGGCCCTGTAAAGGAGGGGAAATGTCGAATATATGCCCTACTGTACGGTAATTACCCTAACCTCGGCAACAGTTCCGCCTCATTCCTCGCTTCCATGTATTTTTTTTTCTTGCCCTCTCTCAAGGACCAGGGGCTGACAGAGAACGGTCTTTATTTGTAATCTCATAATTCGGCGATGCCCCATAGTGGCCAAGACAGGACAGGCATGTAATGTGGCGAGCAGTACCCAGCGCTCAACAACAGGACGAAGAGAGGGACACAGACCACAGCGCTGACCCTCTCTTCGTCCTGCTGTTGAGCGCTGTGTACTGCTCGTGATCGTGAACCAACCAGTCCAAATGCGTACTCTTCTGCACGTATAATGTGTTAACGGCAGGACGGAAGAAAAATAATTAGAGAACAACAGACAGACAGACAGACAGACAGACAGACAGACAGACAGACAGACAGACAGACAGACAGACAGACAGACAGACGGACGGACGGACGGACGGACGGACGGACGGACGGATAGAGACAGAGAGAGACAGACAGAGACAGACAGAGACAGACAGACAGAGAGAGAGAGAGAGACAGACAGAGAGAGACAGACAGACAGACAGACAGACAGACAGACAGACAGACAGACAGACAGACAGACAGACAGACAGATAGATAGATAGATAGATAGATAGATAGATAGATAGATAGATAGATAGATAGATAGATAGATAGATAGATAGATAGATAGATAGATAGATAGCAGAACAAAACAGATAAAGGAATGGATGGGAGAATCGTAGTAGCGCATGCATAAATTTTGTAAGCCGAAACGCGTAGGTGAGCTATGCGGTGACGTACATCATCATCATCATCATCATCATCATCATCATCAGCCTGGTTACGCCCACTGCAGGGCAAAGGCCTCTCCCATACTTCTCCAACAACCCCGGTCATGTACTAATTGTGGCCATGCCGTGCCTGCAAACTTCTTAATCTCATCCGTCCACTTAATTTTCTGCCGCCCCCTGCTACGCTTCCCTTCCCTTGGGATATAGTATATTCTAGGCGCTATACTTGGGATCCAGTCCGTAACCCTTAATGACCATCGGTTATCTTCCCTCCTCATTACATGTCCTGCCCATGCCCCATTTCTTTTTCTTGATTTCAACTAAGATGTCATTAACATCATTAACCCTATCTGCTCTTTTCTTATCCCTTAACGTTACACCTATCATTCTTCTTTCCATACCTCGTTGCGTCGTCCTCAATTTGAGTAGAACCCTTTTCGTAAGCCTCCAGGTTTCTGCCCCGTAGGTGAGTACTGGTAAGACACAGCTATTATATACTTTTCTCTTGAGGGATAATGGCAACCTGCTGTTCATGATCTGAGAATGCCTGCCAAACGCACCCCAGCCCATTCTTATTCTTATTATTCGGTGACGCATATAGTGTATTCTAAAAAAAAAAAAAATACTGTGTTGCCGAAAATGTACGCTATTGCGGTGGCGGCGCGACGACGCGGAGAAGCTCAAAATAAATCTCGTTATATTCGCTCACCGCGTGCAGAAGCTTGCATAAATGCGAGCCATAAAGTGATTGATCGGCAAGCGCCGAGCGCTCTACTTCCCAAGCCCATTTGGCGAGGGGGGGATAAAAACAAAAAGAGAGAATCGTTGAACCGGTGGCACGGTGTGTCAAACTCACCGTAACCTTTTCTTCCTTCTTCGTTTGTTTGCTCTCTCTTGTCTAGTACTCTCTATAGCGCTCTCTCTCTCTCTCTCTAACATTGAGCTTACGTGCAGTGCGGTCAATTCTCTTTCTTCTTCTCTCGTTTTATTTTAGTTGGCTCAAATTAGATAGTTTATCGGCGAGGAGGGTGGGCTGACCTTGCGAGTTTGTTCTCGGCCATATCGAGTTAAGTGATCAGGAAAAAAAAAGTATTTCCCGGGCTTTTGTTTCTCGGTAAGAAGATTAGCTCGCTAGCCAGCCAGCCAGCCAGCCAGCCAGCCAGCTAGCTAGCTAGCTAGCTAGCTAGCTAGCTAGTTAGTTAGTTAGTTAGTTAGTTAGTTAGTTAGTTAGTTAGTTAGTTAGTTAGTTAGTTAGATAGATAGATAGATAGATAGATAGATAGATAGATAGATAGATAGATAGATAGATAGATAGATAGATAGATAGATAGATAGATAGATAGATAGATAGATTGTTCAACGACACCCCCTTACTCAATGCTCCCCTTGGGGTCTTTAAATAAGGTAATTTGAACTTAATGAATTAATAGATAGAAATTGCAGTCCAGCCTATTTCCATTTTTGTTCAGTAGAGTAGAAATGATTTTTTTTTTTATTGGTGAGCCTCGACTGTTTGACGGGCTGTAGATTATGTAGTGTGCCTTTTGTTTAGCAAGCCATTTTCTTGTTGTTCTTTCATAGCTACTACTTTTGTCCTGTACTGTAAGCAGTGTTTACCTAACTTGCTGTCATCGAACTGTGTATCCGCGGGCCCGGAACATCTTCGCGCTGTTGATCAAAGCATTTTTTTCCCTCGTCGTGGACAAGATTGGCTGCGATGCGGAAAAAAAAAATTAAGTTATGCGGTTTTAAGTGCCAAAACCACTTTCTAATTATGAGGCACGCCGTAGTGGGGGACTCCGGAGATTTCGACCACCCGGGGTTCTTTAACGTGCACCTAAATCTAAGCACACGGCTGTTTTCGCATTCCGCCCCCATCGACATGCGGCCGCCGTGGCCGGAATTCGATCCCGCGACCTCGTGCCCAACATCATAGCCACTAAGCAACCACAGCGGGTACACCGCGGAAGCAACCACCGCATTTTTTTGTGAAAATCTCCATCGCACAAGCTTTCGCGTATGCGAAACTGTATTTCAGGCTTATCCGTAAACTTCTTACCTTTTATCGAATACGGGATTGCCGGAGCCTCGGAGGGCAGTGCATGCAGTAGCAAAGCTAGCAACGACATCTTTTGACGCTTTGTCCACCTATACAATGCGTTTGAAGCACGTCCTGTGCTACATGAGTAGTTTCGTCTAAGTCGCAAAATGAGTGCACGGGAAGGGGACTTACACTTAGGCATTCGTGCTATTTTCTCAGTCTCTTTGACTGATTCTTTGTATTTTTCTGTCAAAATAATCATTCATTCATTCATTCATTCATTCATTCATTCATTCATTCATTCATGTTGGTGATTTTGACCCTAGCAATGATTCGCGCCAATACTAAAGTAGAACATGTTAGGTCACTGCAGTATTAGTTTGGTGTGCTCTCTGGTTAATCTCTGCCTCACCAGATGTCGCTACCGGCGTTGTTGCAGCCGTACACCCGGTACACATCCCCGGTAGCTCGGTGTAACGGAAACGTTTTACGAACAAGCTAAAGCTACCTTACAAGCGTTCCGGAGAGTGCAGCGTGTTAATGGGTCCCTCACCAGGCCTGGCCATCTTGAGCTTGACAAGCGCAGTGCATATAGTGCCGGCTGACGATCGTGTCGGCTAAGTATTACGTTCCTATGAGCCGCAGGAAGAGCTTACATTTCAGACTAAACGCCGTGCGCCCTCCTCGCGGGCGCCGGGCTCCCAACCGGAGTGCCGAGGTCAATCGCGCAAGTGCGCCTACGCACATAGTAGTGTTGTGACGTCACTTGCAGTGACACGTGACTTGGAGTGTTATGCAAGTCAACGTCAGTTATTTGTTTATAATCTGTTGCTTCAGTATACGAGTTAAGGTTTAGAGAAATAATAGAACATGCAAACCGAACGTCTGCGTGTTATTGTTTTACTTGGCACCGCAGTGAGAGAGATCCGCTTCCGTTTCGTCTGCTTGTTCCCACGTCGTGCAGTAGCGCGCGCAGAGAGCGAAACCATGTCATTTTCTGTCGTGTTCCAGCGTCGCGATCATGCTCCTCCATCCTCTCGCGCCTGCCTCAGTGCTCGTGATTGTGGCACTGACTTGCACCGCAAATCGGGTGTTCTCGTGCAGATTGCGCAAAATCGTCTGCTGCGCGAAACTAGACAAACGCTGTTAACAGCTTGCGCGCTAGGCCGTCGCCGACAGTGCACCGCTCGGCAAAAGCGAGAGAGAGAGAGAGAGAGAGAGAGAGAGAGAGAGAGCAGACGGGGTCCGTGATGTATTCGTCACGCGAACTTCGGGCTTCGGTACGGGAGAACGCAGAGAAGGAATTTCGCTTTCGGAGGATAAACGGAGGCAAGTGCAGAGAGTGTCTATATTTATATTGACCCTGACGCTCGCTTCAAATAATTCCATCTCTGCTATTAATGAACTACTCTGGAATATTCTTGCGGTGAAACCAGTGGCGTAGCTAGGTCGTCTGGTACCCGGGGCTCTTAGCTCTTCTGTCACCCCCCCCCCCCCACCCCGGGTGTAGTCGAGGAAGGCGGGGATATCGACAATTTTCGGGTGTCTTCAGACGTATATGATACCCCCCCCCCCCCCCTCTACTGGCCCCGTGCACCCGGGGCCTACGGCCCCCCGGCCCCCCCTGTTGCTACGCCAGTGGGTGAAACACAACTTCGAGGGCACGCAACAACTTCCAGCGCATAACCGAGATTCGCTATGTGACCCAGGCGACGAGGGCCCTTTCAACGCACGTAGAGTATCCACCCGTTTGCGCGTGCGCAGAAGCTTGTAACCACGTGGAACGGAAAGTTGTCTGTCATGAAGTACCCGTTCGCGGAGCCGCGTTCGGTGTGCTTGGTACACGTTTACAGGCCCGCGTCAGTCGGCATGTCCCATCTTTGCTCGTCTCCGATATAGGCGCGGCGCGGTAAGAGGCGGGAGTCACCCGTGTAGGGCCTCACGACCGATGTCCTTCCATTGTTCGCCGCCTCGCCAAGGCCACGCGGCGGCGTCCCTCTCCGCCGCAGCAGCCTCGCGTAGTTGTAGTACAGCAGTGCGCGCTCACGTGCGCGAACGTCGACATCACGCAGTCGCCCGAATACTACATACTGCGTCACGGCTTGGGCGCGCGATGTGTGTGGCTCCCTCGGCAGCGCGACAGTTCGGGTGTTTATCGTCGCAAACGCGAGACAAGTTTACTCGAGAATGAAATAGCGATAATAAAAAATATAATTGCGCATCCGCGTTCGCGTCGTTTAACGATATCTCAAAGCGCTACACGAAGTTTGGTTAGTCCGAGGAAAAAAAAAATAAGGGGAAGTGGTTCGTATTTGTTCGGCGGGTCGGCCGGGTTAATCATTAGTCGAGAGAAATGGACCGCTTAGAGTTTTTGTCTTTGAATCGCAGCACCGGTATACGTACGTTAGTATACAGTAAAACATCGATTTAACGAAGTCGATGGGACCCGAAAACTATAAATTAATCATACCTGCCAATGCTCCCGAATTTTTATTTTTATTTTCAAATTCGCGCTCGTTCTGCGATTTTTACGAATGTAAAGCTTTTTACGAAAACACATTCTGCTCGCGGCAAAATTGTTGAAAGATATGTGGTGTCACGACTCGGAGTCGATATGTTAATTAGCTCCTCCCGAGTATAGTGGCATAAGGGGGTGGAGTCTGCATGGTGCCTGGCTTTCCCAAATTGCCGTCGTAAACGAAACAAAGGCCTGATGAAATCAAGCAAAGGGCAGTGATATAATGCGACTTCTCAGCAACAATACAAACCGGCGCTAGTAAGTAGTGGATGTGAATATGTTAGAAAAAGTATGAAAGTGACAACTCCGAAGAGCAGGTGTAACAATGCTGAACGATTACAATGTGCAATCGTAACGTGAACAGTGAACATCAGTTCAAGCTACATTTCTAAACAGTAATCGGGAGAGCAAATACTTAAGAGTGCACAGTCCACAGAATTAAAAGTGACATGAAGTAAACCGGGCGCGCGCGTCGACAGTCCGTCCGAACCGATGCGGTCGGTAACTGACCCTCGAAATCGGCGCCTCGACATCGGCGAGGCTGGCTTTCACGGCGGCTGGCGCTGTTCGGTGTCGGGGCGTGATTTCGGCCGCTTATTTGCTCGGGAGTTGCTCGGCGTTCGTTTATCGTCCCCGGAGCAGACTGGTGAAGTGTCGGATCGGGCAGTTTTTTTTTTTTTTTATTGCGAAGCAATACTACTTTAGGTCGCACTTCAGCCCGTTCCGTGGCGACGCGGTGGTAGGCACCATTGACCTTTAGCGTGACCTCGCTGCGTGACGTCACACCACGTGACCTAGAGTGACGTCACACCAGCTGTGTGAAAACGGGGCCCCATCTCACGCCGTCGCGAGGCGAGGCGGTAGCCACCAACGGCGGCCTAACTACCGCTCCTCTCACCAGGGGCGCTACGGTCACTATTGCTTCGCAATCACCAGCCTTAACCAAGCTAAGCCACGGCCGTTTTTTTTTTTTTTTTAAATAAACCTCTCGAGGCGTTGGCGTTCGCCTCCTCGCGCGCACTGGTTCTCGCCGTGGTTCAGACTCCACTGGCGGTCACCTTCACCGACAGTCAATTTAATCACACACAAAACAATAGCTGCGGACGAAGACGGCTTCACGTCGGCCGGGCGTGCTTCCACCGTGGTTCATGCCAGCGGTCACCTTCACTGGCAAGCAATTTAATAGCACGCTAAGCAACAGTTGCGGACGCAGCCAGCTTCACGTAGACCGGATGTGTAGCCACCACGGTTTCGACCCTATCAGCGGTCACCTTCTCCGGCGAACAATTTAGCCACGCACAAAACAGCAGTCACGAACGCACATAGCTCAACGTACTCTTGATGTACCAAAGGTCGCGTTCCTTATACCGTTTGCGAAACGGTGCCGCAGGTATGCTTGCGGCCCACTCTTAAACAAGCGATGCCTAATAGGCGTGCATACCTGGTAGACAGGGGTAGAGAATTGAAGAAATAACGCGACTTTTGTGGCATATGGGGGTGCGTAATGCTGTTAAAAGAAAGTGAGTACAAGGTTGTGACACCTGTAGCAGCGCAAGACGCCGTATGCAAGAGAGGTATATACCTGCTCCGAGCGAATTTATACCTACAGACAAGTTCCTGACGCAGGCTAAATCGGCAACAGCGCTCAAAAAAAGTCGGGAGCGGTTCTTTGCATGCAGGGACGTCCGTACCGTCAGAGAAAATCTGGCGACATGTTGCTGGGGAATCTGGCTTCTGAATTTGGTTTTGCCTGGATACTTCAGTACTGCAGGCGAGAAAGCGCTTTGTTCCGTTTGTCCCTAGCCGAGCTGCACTATACGTAACAGCGCATAAATACTCCGCAATAAGCTCTTCCTTCAAGTTCGTTCGTCTCTCGTGGCAACGCGCCAAAGCGTTGCGCTCATGTCTGAGTCATTTCCCCCTTTGAATTTATTGCCGCAGATGTTATTTTCCTATATATGCTTGTCCACCAGGCCTGACACTGAGGGTTCCTGTAGAGGGGGATCGAAGCAGCGCGGGAGAAGAAAACGGGGGGGGGGGGGGGGGTCGAGCTTAGTTAGATGCCGCTTTAGCGGCCGCAGGCCAATGATTATAGTGACACGTTTTTACTGCGCATTCGTTTTATTGTAAGTTATTAATTTTGCAAGTTATAATGCAGTTCTTGTTTATTGGCTGGGCTTCGCATATGGGCAGAGCGCCTCACGCGTCTCCAACGGCCCTGGCACCGCGGAGCGGCAAACTTTGTGTCACGTGCGCCCCATGTGACACGTATCAACGACTGACGACAAAAAAAGACTTACGCTTCGCCGTTAGGAACTCCGCAACAGCCGATATATGATCCCGTTTGGACGAAGGACTTAAGCGGGTGGTCTAAAATGAGCAATGCACGTCATTGTCCGTATATTATTTTTGGCAAAGGCCCATTCAGAAACAAGATGCTCTAGCAAAAAAAAAAAATATATGCTAGAGATTAGGCAACGGCACATTTAGAAGCAAGATTTCCAAAACAATAATGTCCCCACATTTCTCTAGTCGAGCGGAACTCCCAGCAAGGAAAAGCTCCCTCCCAAAAAGTCACTGTGATCTAAAGACAGCGCATAGTTCGCTACTCCCTGTGTGATGCGTCTAAAGGCAAATAATCGTAAAGTTCGTACGGATCCCACAATAAAGCGTGCACTCAGGACAAAATTTAGAACAATGCATGCAATATCCCCCCCCTCCCCTAACCCCCGTTTCAGCGTCGTTATCCGCGGGACCTTTACGGACTTTAACGTTCACACAGGTTGGCCAGGTCGTTACATTCAGAACTTTGTCAAAAACTTAGAACACTCTTGCAAATGGCATACTTAATTTTTTTTTAGCAAAAGAGACAATAAAGAACGCATTTTTTTCCCTACGCATGCGCTCTTATCGTGATATAGAGTCCGTTTGAGCGCGTCTTGCGTTCCTTCATGGCAGCGACAAACGTTGACCCGGAGTTCATGGGCGTCAAAGCTCGACTTCAAAGCTGGCACCCGCGTATATCCTACACAGCTCTCCGTCCGTGTAGAGTGTAGCAAGTCGGAAGCTCGTCCTTCAAGCGGACCTGTCCAGATTTTTTTACAAAATTGATCTCTCTATCTCTCTCTCTCTCTCCCCCGTGATAACCCGGTATTCCGGAAAGCGTAATGCATTTACCGAAAAGATACAACTCTGTAATGTTCCGATTGAGGGGAAACTGGAAAACCGGCAAAGAACGTACGTACGGGTGTTGAAACTGACAAGCTTATATAGCGACCCCATATACAGTATGCGGAAGCAGTTGTACATTCATGGCGACCATGGTATGGCGACCATGGTATGGCGACCCGTGTACGAAACGTCACGACATCTGTGATTGTCGAACTTTAGCAGGATTTTCTTTTTTCCCCCCTTTTGCTCGCCGTGCGATATTTGCGCGACCGAGGTATATCACCGAGAAAGTTTGAAAGCCTCCAAGTGGCATTGTGTGTTTGATGGACTGCCCGAAGCGTTTCGCGCTTTGGACGATCACAATAGGGACGCATACGGGGTGATGCTGTGGAACAGGTGGCAAACGTAACTCGTGAAACGTGACTGAGTTGCGGAGAGCATGCTATTTCGTGTTTTTTTTTTAGGAGAAGGAAATAGGAATGGAGAATGCAGCCTTTGTAAGGAGGGCTAGCAAGAAAGAATGTGTGGCTCGGTTCTGAGTGGGCGAGCATGCCATTTGTGCACCTGTAAGATAAGGAGTTATGTAACCGTCCCAAGAAAGTGATCCGCGCGTGTGTAATGAAGATAAGGTTCCAGTATATACACACTGGTCGCTGAAAATGAACGTTTGTTGTGAGGTATATACGGGGGGGAGGGGGGGGGAGGCCTGTCGTCTCTTCTCTCTCTTTTTTTTTCCCTTTCCGTCTGTAATTTTCTCTGCATTCCGATTTGTCACGGTACTGCGCATGTGCGGGAAATGCCGTTTTGCAATCAAAATTTCTTACGACTATTCTCGTCCGCAGACTAGCAGAGCAGGCTATTGTTCCCATTCTGCACCCCCACCTTTCACCACCGCCTAAACCCCCGCACCCCCGTCTACTCTGCGGCGGTTCGGCAGTGGTAAAGGTTATAAATAGTTTACACTGTAGTCAACGCGACCGCCATGTTCGGGTACTAGCACGATGAGTAGCAGCGTCTATGACGTCACGTGGAACACCTATCTGTTCAATGGCATTGCCTCTATAGCTGTACGCTTACACGAACCTGACAAAGTCGGCTCGGTCGGTCGCAAAAACCGGTCGTCGGGTTCATGCAAACGCTAGCGAATCGGGCCTAGCGGGCGTCCAGGCGAGTTGGGTGTACCCGCCTGCGGAAGTGGGTGGGTTGACTGACCCAACCCGTTTGGCAAGACCCATGCAAACGCAGTCGCGTTGACACCGAGTCGGCTCGACTTCTGACTCGATCCACCTGCGTCGAGTTCAACTAAACGAAGATGTAGAGAAGATTACCGGATAAACCAGAACGGTGATGCATTTTTTTTTACGAGAAAAACCTTTGGTGTTCGCCTTCCATGGCTGAGGACCGCGCACTTATAGAGCAGAAATTTCTTTTTTTTCTTTCTTTTTTTTTCTTTTCTTTTGCAAGATAGCCTTGCAGGGCAGCCGATTTGCAGAATTATGCAAGCGGTTCATTCTTCTGCTGGCCACACCCTATTAACACTTGAACACTTGACACTTGAGCCGACAGTTGACATGAACATCGGTCAGTGTATAGGGAGGAGAGGTAATGGAGTGGGCAGCTCAGGACAAAGTAGAGGGAAAGAACAACGAGCGGCAGAGGAGAGAGAGAGACGTCTAATGACAACGTTTATTATGGCACCTGGAGACCGGGCCTTCCGCCGTCCACGCCTGTGTAAGTGGTAGCGAGTGAGCCATTGTGTGCTCGTGAGCGAGTGTGTATGTTATAAATGTACACTGCAAAAAAATGGTCGTTAGCCGCCCCGGTCAACATGACGACGTAACACCGTAAGCAGTGCCGACGCGAGCATAGAGTTTCTCACTATAATACCTAGAGGGAAATCTGGCGCCACCGTCTATGGGAGTTTCTTAAGGGGGCACCGTGCCGTCATGGGAATGACGGTATATGTGTCTGCGAGGCTCGTGTTGGCTGGTGTTGTCAGAGGCTTCGTCTAAAACGTGGATATGGCTACATAAATAACGCGCTCTCAAAGTAAAATCCTAATGGAATGTTTCCATTCACGCATATTACATCTTTACTCACCCACAATGCATGATCAAGCGAAGAAAAGCAAGAACAGACGACCAACTATTTCAGAGCGAGCGCGAACCTTGTCGTCTGTCCTCCAACTTTAGCGGCCCGCTGATATTTTTTACGTAACATATAGCCGTACACGCAATAGCAAGTTTTCATAGTTAAACAAAACATGTTTTCGCGTAATAATAAAGCTAAAATAGCTTTTTACGCACTGTTTTAGTAGAAAATGAATCATTATGACAGACGGAATGGTACTTGCCAGGCGCGTCTTCAAGGTGTCCTGTCTCTCCGAGAACGATGTCAATCCGAAGTCACAACATACCGGCATTCCCATGCATACCACAGCGCAGCAGCGCCAGATTTCCCTCTAGGTAATAGTGAGAAACTCTATGGACGCGAGAACAGAGACCGTGTCGTCCATTTGCAGCGTCTGTACCCCAGTGTTGGCGCTGCACGCCGTATGTGATGTGTGTATGTATTGTGGTAGCACCTAGATATAGAGTACACACGCGGCGAAGTGGTAAGCGAGTCCTCGACTTCGCGTATTGGCGTCCGGTCCTGCAATCTCTCTACCTATTATTCTTGCGTCTGTTTCTTTCGCGTTTAGCGCGTGTACGCGCCTGTGAATGTCCCGCTTCTCTGCGTTGCCACGGGAATCGGGCGAGGAGGAAAGGCGCGCGCCGAGCCTCTCCCTCCCCCCTCTGGCACTTGTGCGAGCCACGGCGCGGCGCTCGCTGCCTGAACGTGTATGAGTTTGTGACGTCATGGGGAGGATGGAGAGGTGCGCCAGAGGGAAGCAATATCGGGTATCTCATACAGACAGGCGGGCACAGTAGTAAAGCAGCAGCTTCCAGGTTTGTTTTATGCGGACGACATTGTGTTGCTGCCTAACAAGCAAAGTGATTTGCAATGTCTCGCTAACATCTGTGGACAGGAAGGCAACAATTTAGGTTTGAAATTTAGTGTTAGAAAATCAGGTGTTACGCTGTTCAACGAAGACAGTGAACAGACAGTGGCAACACAAGGCCAGGAAATACCTCGGGTAAGAGAATATAAATACCTTGGTATATGGATAAACGAGGGCAATAGATATATGGAAACACAGTTAAAAACAATAACGGTGAAGGGGAAGAGAAATGCAGCCATAGTGGAAGCACGGAGCGCTATGGGGATCCAAAAGGTACGAGGTGCTCCGAGGTATGTGGAAAGGCGTAATGGTTCCAGGACTTACTTTTGGAAATGCGCTTGCTTGCTTTAAATCAGGGCTACAATCAGTACTAGATGTGAACCAAAGGTCAGTGGGACGCCTTGCATTGGGCGCTCACGGGAAGACTACAAATGAAGCTGTGCAGGGTGATATGGGCATGGACTAGTTTTGAAGTGAGGGAAGCTCGCAGTGAAATTGAGTATGAAGAATGCCTGAGGAATATGGAAGAAAGTAAGTGGCCTGGGAGAGTGTTCAGGTATCTGTACAGGAAAAACACTGATTCACAGTGGAGGAAAAGAACTAGGAAGCTTACCAGCAAGTATGCGGCCTGTAAGTTGGGCAACGCGGCAATAAAGAACGTCAAGCGGAAAGTAAGAGAGGCTGAAATAATATCGTGGGGTGGCGGCAATAGAAAAGAAACCTGCCATGAGCAACTACATAAGAGGAAAGAACGAAATCAGGAAAGAAACAATTTACGATAACTCAAAGGGAAGCTCATTACTTTTTGAAGCGAGATCGGAATGCCTTAGAACACGCACCTATGAAGCGATATATCAGAAGGAACAAGAAGCTTGTTCTTACTGCGGAAAAGCTAGGAAAACTATGGAACACGTTTTATTAGAATGTGAAGACGTCTACCCAGCGGTCAATTTAGGCAACACTGACCTCCTTGAAGCCCTTGGGTTAAGCGAGAGCAGGGGAAAAGTAAACATGTCCGCAATAGATATTATTAAGAGGCGATTGGAGGATTGGTGGAAGAAAAGTAGGGAAGCGACAAAAAAAAAAAAAAAAACGGAGACGTAGAAAAGCAAAGTTCGCAATAGGGGGTCGGAAAATGTGGTTCTGAGAGGTCATAGCGTTTTTTTGTCTTTTTCTTTCTTTTTTACCTTGGGTAGGACATTAGGAAGTATAATAGCAAGAGCTTGGTGGCGCAACCCACCGCCCCGTTCCAAAGGGGAGGCTCGTAACATCCATCCATCCATCCATCCATCCATCCATCCATCCATGAATGAATGAATGAATGAATGGGCTGCGCTGTCGCGTGCTGCACGAACGACGACAATTTGGAGATGTCCTTTTTTTTTTTGCCTCGTTCTCCGAGAAATTTACGTGATGTCAGTTCGTGCAAGGTTTTCGGCGCGAACCGCTGTGTAAGCCTCTCGGTAACTACAAATATGCGGAAGTTTCGCTTGGGCGCGCAAACATGCATCATCAGCCGTGATGTGTGTGCGTGCGTGCGTGTGTGCGTGCGTGTGTGTGTGTTGTGTGTGTGTGTGTTCTGAACTATATATGTTGGCTGTATCGGTTTCCGTGGCTGAACGACGAGCAGCGATATGTCTCTCAAATTTCCAGCGTGAATCAGACAATATCCTTACTCTCTGATCGCTTGGCATGGGAATTTGAAACCTGTATAGGACTGCTTGTTTGTACGGCCAATGCAACCCAGAAACATCTAAGCGCCAGTCGTTGTGGAATATTTGCCTCAGCTACGCCTACATAGTTCCAACGCATTTTTCAAGTGTGTACTATCCTATTTACTACGTTAGCTTCCTATACGAGGCCGATCCCGTACGTGGATCAACAACGCCATCACTGTGGTTGGTAAAATGGCATGATACATATAGCCATTGTGCTTCAGCATTGCCTCTTTGCTCCGTAAAAGTGTCGCATAAAAAAATCGACTACAAATTGTGAACACACACATTCCAGAAAACAGGAGAGTGCGTTCAAGAGGATGCCCCGAACAGGATCGGACAAAAAAAGTTTGTTTTTTCATCCCCTTGCAGACGGTAAACGTTGAATCACGCTTGTCTACATTGAGTGGTCAATACTGCGATAACGGATTCGTAAACTTCGTGCTTGTATTTTATTTTTATTTTCAGATTTACATATTTTCGGCAGTTTCCGTAAAAGAAGAAAAGAATTGAGGACCAGCGTCAGCATTCTGTTTTCAAATTTCATTCAAATCCGTTCAGTGGTCGTTTTGCGAGAGCCTTCGTGCGTTTTATTCGAGCGGGGAAATCGCAGTTGGCACCGAGCTGAAGCCTCCTGTAGCTTAACGCGAAATCGAACAAAAGGACGCGATGACGACAGCACCCCCTCGGACTCGTGTCCTCCTTTGTCCTATTTCGCGATGAATAGAATAATTTTCGGAGGCGACGATTTTTTTTTTATTTCCCGTTTTTTTCTTTTCCTCATTGGCGGCAGAATCTCAGGCGTATTCCAGTCGGAAAAGGCACCTTATGCGCGAGTGCGCCGCTAAATTATGTAAATGAGTGCGGCGTAATGTTGCAACGTGGGAAGAGTTCCACAGAAGAGGAAGAGAGAGAGAGAGAGAAGGAAGAGGAAGAAATAACGCCAGGGAAATCTAGCACTCAAAACGTAAGCTTAAGAAAACGTACTGGTTGTCTCGCATGCTTAGTGTAAAAAGCACGTTTTGATCTTTTCTTTCTTCCTTTTTTTTTTGTCAGATGCGACGTGTTTCTACAACGTAGCACTCATCCTCCACCCCCCACCCCCCCTTTTCCTCCCTTTTTGTCAACGCGATGCGATTCCACTTGCCGTTGGGTAACATCCGCTTGTTTCAAAGTGATTTTCTTGCTAAGCTCCTTATTACGTTCTGCCGTTCCCCAGCCCTTTCATTCTTTCCCAGATATTACCGCGTAGCTTTCCGTTGAGAAATAAATGTGTGTGTTTTTTAAAATAATTTCATTCGACTCTTGGCCAATCTTCCACGTTGGGTATATGCCAACTGTATAGGGAACCCATACCAAAACCAAGCAGAGACGCTTTCCCGATGCATGTTTTTTGTCTTTTTTTTTCAATATTTCTTCTCGAAGCTAAGCTGTCCCCTTAACGAATTGTGTAGGATAGAGGTTCTTTACAACGAAACGTTCTGCAAGGGTCCGCTCTGCGCATGCTCTGCCCGGCCTGATCAAGATAGATAGATAGATAGATAGATAGATAGATAGATAGATAGATAGATAGATAGATAGATAGATAGATAGATAGATAGATAGATAGATAGATAGATAGATGAAAGCAGTGACCTCGTATCATTACTCATTATTCATTAGTCTGGGGCTGCTACAGCAGCATCTATAGCTAATCGAACTCCCCCCTCCCTCCCATCCACTCCCCCTCACCGATATTCCCCGCGCTGTGCACGCATTATCGCTCAGCGCTTCCCTCTGCACAAACCCTCCGCGCCAAGCCGCGTGTCGAGGCATATAACGCCGCCGCACTCAAAGGCGGTGCCACATCGTCGTTGCTACAGGCGACACCTGGCCGGTCGCAGCACACGCGGAGCGGCCGCGCTTCTGGAATGCACCCCACACGTTCCCCTCGAAGTGGATTGGCTTCAGCGCCGGCAAGAACTGGTAACGCGGTCGCGATGATGGCGCGGAATGTGTGTGCACGACAAAGTGTGCACAAGCACGCGCGGAATCGCTCGCTCCACCGTGTGCACGGGGTGCGCTGCGCCAGCGCAAAGCTTGGGAGGCTTTCGCATTAGCACTGGATGGATGCGGCTGTCGAGAGGTCTTCTAATTAAAACGCTGATTCCCCCACGTGGACGTTCCCGCGCGTGACCCTACGGGGACAGCGTTTTGGCGCTAATCCTCCTTCGAATCGCCCTCCGCCATGACGCGCGCGCTTAAGTTAGGTGCAGCGTGGTGGCGTCTCCCAAAGTGTATGCTAAAAACGCTAGAGGTATCGCCTCCGAGATCTGGCGGCGCGCGCGGCGCCGGATCTCGGAGGCCATGTTAGAGGGAACTGCTGCGATCGTTCCGCTGTATACCATGGAGGCAATGGTCGGCAGATGGACTTGTCTTACCTTCAATGCTTGTAGCTTTGTTTAGTGCGCTTTATACGCATTTTTGTTGGCCCATAATTTTCGAAGCCATGTTATTTTGCTAAACGCAGAAGGCACTAAGAACGCTTGCACGCGGTCTCATTACCTTCTCGTGCGTTTAGAAAAATGACATGGCTATTGTATTGCGAATTGTTGCACTTCGGCATGATGTTGAGAAACATCAATTTGCGAAGACAAAAAGAAAAGCCGCTTGAAGCTGCAAGGGCAACGCTTAATAAACAAACAAACAAACAAACAAACAAACAAATAAATAAATGTGCTGTCAATCATTCCCACGTTGGCATAGCTACCATGCCTGCAGCTTTCGCATAGATACCACAGAAGCGCCACTGCGAGCCGGCCTACAGTTGGAATTGATTCATCGTGAAAGTTTGCGCTAAACACACATAACACAGATAACACGGAGTTGCCTCTTGCGGAATGGTAGGAGACTCCTATAGCGCAGTCAACTTCTTGCGTGCACCAAGCGTGTTACGCGCAGAGTGTTCAGAGATGTGAACAACTTTTCGGTCAGTCTGGCTGAGCGCGATCCCGCGCCTCGTTGCCGCAGTTTAAGGGCTTCGCCCGACTTGAGCCGTAAGATGGAGGTTTAGCGAGGGGGCCGACACCTATCATGCGCCCATTCAGATACACGCACAGCGGGGAACGTTTCGCCTGAGAGGCCGCTGCGCGAACTGACTTAGTCTAATTCGCCGCATTTCAAGTAACATTTCGAATCCTATAAAGAGACTCCGGGAGCAGACTTTGTCTCTGTGGGCCCTCAGGTGTGTCTGTGCGTTTGTTTGTTTGTTTGTTTGTTTGTTTGTTTGTTTGTTTGCGTGCGTGCATGTTGCGATGACTCCCAGAAATAGAAAAACCTTCGCAAAACTGGAGCACCAGAGTGTAGAACTATACGTAACTTTGCATCGCCAAAAACATATTATGTGCGCGCTGAGGAATGGGAGCATTACGAAGACGATCAGACTAACAACGCTATACATGAAGAAACGGGTGCGTGCACCGAATAATATAAACTGTCACTTCCAATCGCGGGTATTAGTATAGCGATGTTTTGAGGTGGCCACATCAACAACAGCATTTTATTTTATTTTATTCATTGGTTCCTCGTACAATCGAGGGGAGACGCGGGCCAGAGGCGCACGATTGCCTGGTGGACCTGGTGGACCGTCCACCGGTGGACGTTGCAGGGTGATATCGCTTCACCGGAGGCCCAATTAAGCGCTGTCACACAGTGCGTCACGAACGTCCTCGCTTTCATCGTATCCCACAATGCACCAGCTCGGTGTCTCCGGCGCCCACTGCGGGGGCGCAGAGAAGCGCCGAACGCCTATGAGGTTCCTATAGACAAAAAAAAAAAAAAAAAAGGATTCTTATCTATGGCGCAAATCACCCTCGTCTGGATCCCAGCCCACGCCGGCGTTGTCCACCCTCGCCTCACCGACCTCAACGAGGTTACCCACTCCGTAGCACGAGGACTAGTCAACCGTGCCGGAGACGGTGCAACCCGCAGGACGCGACCGCCTTGCAAGATACAACGACCTGGTGAAGACATTTTACCTCGCAAGAAGAACCTTCCCTCAACGCAAGTTAAACAGAGCACAGGCAACCACCCTTCGCCTGTTACAGACCAATACGTATACCCCTCCCTCACACGCTATCACATCATACACCCCGACGTCTACCCGAGCCAGACGTGCAAGTTCTGTAAAACTCAATCAGAAACACTCCCCCAACATGCTGTGGGAGTGCCCATAACTGTGGGAGTGCCCATACCCATAACTGCGAGTCGGCCTAGTTGGAACAGATTCATCTTAAAACTTTTCGTGCGCAAACAAACAGGGGCGAAGAATAGATGCAACACAAGGACGAGCGCTCGTCCTTGTGTTGCCCCTATTCTTCGTCCCTGTTTGTTTGCGCACAAAAAAAAATTATCGATATCCAGACCTTAATCCCGTGACCCTCTCGTCGAGATGGCACGCCGCCCTGCGCAGCTCCCATCTCTACGACCAACTCTGGGCTACTCAGCAGGCCTACGAAGAGGCGAGACCTAGAAGTCCCATCGTGGGAGGCCTATTGGCCCAGCCGACTAAACTGCTGGTTCTCATTAAAGTTCTCTCTCTCTCTCTCTTATCTATGGGGACTCTTTAGGGACCCTACGAACGTCATGCGGACATACTATCGCGTTTAATTGAATTGAAGTTAATCGAATTGCTGAGCAATTGGCCGTCGGCTCGCTTTTATTTTTATTGATTTTTTGGCCGGCCCCGTCCGTTTTTCACCGGGTTATCACGGTTATCAAGTTATCGCTGGAACCGCTTATACTCTATGCGAAATTTCTCGTACGCATCGTCGCCGGTAGTCTTGTCTTATCAGATAGCCCGCGAGCGGCGCGAATACAGTGTTGTACATTCTGCGCGAGCGTCAACGATTAATCTGGAATGTACGGCGAACGCGCGTATATAAATAGCGGACGATTTCCGCCGGCGAGATTAGATTTCGACGACTGCGTATACTCTCGCGCCGCTGTAGCGTTGCGGTTCGAGTGTTGCCCGTCTCTCTGGGGGGCAAACGTTGGACGAAGAAAGCGTTGAAACCCTTAACTCGCATCTATCGGCATGTGTTGCATTCTTCGCCGTCACTACACAACGCGGCAGTGTAAACCTAAATATGAAGGTTGATGTCGGGTCCTCAAACTTGAGCAGTAAGAAAGAGGTTATGTTATAGTAGATTGGGGGGGGGGGGGGTACACCTTCTGATGTCCCGTGAGAGAGAGAGAGAGAGAGATGACGAGGTAAGACAGGGAGGTTGACCAGATATTAGTCTCCGGTTTGCTACCCTACACTGAAGCCGGGTGATAGGGGTTAGAAGAGGACACCGAGGAAAGGGTTAAAAAGGTGTTCTGTAGTTGCACCGTGGGCTTTGGGATGCCGTGTCAACTGTATAGCGCAACGATAAAAAAAAAGAGAAAGAGAGAGAGGGAGGGGTAGAGGGCGGGAGAGAAATTTGCACTCTTTGGATTGTATCTTAATTCTCACTAAGCAATAATGGTAATACCGCTTGCGTTTCCTTCGTTGAAAACTCTTATGTACCGCTCGCTATACTTTCCTGTCAAGAATGCTATATGTCGTGCTATATGTCACGTGACCTGAAATTCTTTCCCGTCAAGAATGCCATATGTGTCATGATATATGTCACGTGACGTGTAACGCTGTCCTGTCAAGAATGCTACATATGGCATGCTATATGTAACGTGACCTGGAATGCTTTCAATCCTGTCAAGAATGCTATTTGTGTCGCGCTATATGTCACGCGCCCTGGAAGTATACCGGACGCGCAGCTTTAAAGAAAGGAAATCAAGGCACGCGAAAAAGGGTTTAGATGACGATTGTTTGGAGAAAAGATAAGCTCGAAAGAGTTCAAACTTCCTTTCTTCTTCCTTTTTTTTTTTTTCGTGAAGTGATGTATACCGGATTAATTGGACCTCCTGGTGTCCCACGGAAAGCGCTGTGTATGAGCGTCTTCGCATTCCGATCCCATCGCAATGCCGCCGCCTCCACGGCCGGGAATCGGACCCGCAACCTCGTGCTCGACAGCGCAACGCCATGAGATAGCACTTAAATTTAAGTAGGGCTTTTGCAAAACCTTCCCAAACTTCTTTACAATTTCACGTATAAGCTGTGAGCTTGTATACGAGCTCACAGCTTATACGAACGTGCGTGACATGTATACATGTCACGTTCGTCCGTTTGGTATGCTCCAACATCGGACGCTATTTACGGAACTGCGGTATTTATTTCGGCTACTGCCTTACGGATTTGTAAGCTCCCTACCGCAAATTTCTTAAACGTGCAAATTTTCGGTAATCTTGCAAGGAAATTGAGGTCCTAAATTGAAATTTCGCTCGTTACGATCGGTAGGATTCGTCTTCTTCTCTTAAACGCGTCGAATTTCCTTCAAACCGGTTCAGCAGCTGTCTAAATGGAGCATTCGGCGTTCCATGTGTATTTCGGTAGAAGAATAGAAGTTGCCCCCGAGCTAATTAAAGCTTTCTCTTCCTTTTTCTTTGTACATTCGCAATGTAACATTTGTTAGCAATGTCTGAGTGCGCTTTGGTTAGTTTGAACGCGGTTGAATTCGAATTAATCAATCTTTAGTTCACGGAGGTCGCGATAGTTAACAGCGCGTACTCTCTTGATTGCGCCTTCGAATTTCGCATCGCTGCCGGTCCCAGATCAAACTCCGCCTGCCTCATTTAACACAGTGCACACCCTTGGTGGTTGCTCCTGATCTGGGCCCGTATTAACAAAAGAAAATGTCTTACGCTAAATCTGTTCGTAAGAGTATGTGCGAGCCAATCGTGATGGCGGGCACATAATTAGTGAAGGCGGCAAGGTAATCGCAAACAACCCTTACGAGCAAAAAGTTTTGTGAATTTAGCCTGCTTTTCTTTTCTTTATTACGTAACTGAAACGACCAGCCGTGGTGGCTTAGCGGCTATGGTGTTGCGCTGCTAAGCCCAAGGGCGCAGGGTTGAAATTCCGCGCCCTCGTAACACGTTAAAACATACAAGAAAAATAACTCAGACGAACTCCCGCTTACAGTGAGTTGGCACGTTACCATGGCAAAACACGAACACACTGCGACCTCCTCTCCGTTTTCCCGCTTTATTTTTGAGTCTCCTCCGCCACGCAACAAGTGTGCTGTCAACGGAAAAAAGGGATTTGGCAAGCTCTCCCGACGTGGTCCAAAGAAAGAGAGAGCGTGAAAAGCAGAGAAGTGTTAGTTCGCCGGAACCACGAACAAAAGCCGCGACCTCTTTGCCTGTCTGTCCCGATTCTCCCACCCTCTCAGCACCGGCACAGATCTCTCGCTAACGCGGCCCTTAATTGAACGCACGCGCGCCCCCGACGCTTAATTAGTCAAATGAAAGCTAGCGGCTGCCGCCAGCCGTGTCGTCTCAACAGCGATCTCCCCGTTGTCGCCTACCTTCTATTTTCCTCTTTCCGGTCGAAATATGCGCCGCCTGATCGCGCTGCACAAGATCGCGCGTGGCGCTTCTGTCAAGTGCCTTTTGACAGCGCGAGTTTTCGGAGCACCCGACGACCGACGAGTCCGCCCGCGACTTAGCTCGTTCGCAACACCTCTCCCTTCCTCATACGTCATCGTTTCTACAGGCTAAGGTTTATCATTTCCGAAAAAGCTAGCGTGCGGCGCGACGTCTGGAGCGCGATGCTGCTCCGCGTTGTCAACGTTGTCCACCGCTACAGAGAGCAAGAGCGAGAAATTGCGAGAAGCGAAGCGTGGTCCCTCGTCGTTGCCACATCCTCTCCGATTGGTCGGCGCCGCGGACTCTCCGTGTCGCGTGCCGCGATTGGCCGCCAGCGCCGCTGCCTTCCTCGTCCGCGAGAGAACCGGCGACCGCGGCGACGCCTCGGCGGCAGTCTCAGGGGTGGGGGGTTGCGAAGGTTCGTCGCTGCGTCAGTGTTTTTCCTTTTTTTACCGTGTCGCCCGTCTTTGCCCTGGATTTTCGCTGCCCTCGACGACGTCGGCGCCATCAACGTAAGTTGCATACGACTTTCTGCTGCGGCAGCGTTTCCGGCCAACGGCGTTGCGGGCCGCCGCTGACCGTGTCGCTCGTTTTCACGAGGTTCTCGGTCGGCTCGGTTGTTTCGGCGCGCGCGGAAAAAACGGGCGCAGCCGGCGGTGCGAGCGAAGGGGGCGCAAAAACAGGTAGCGCCATCTGTCGGCGCAGCCGTCAAGCCTGTCGCTCTCTTCTCGGCTCGAGAGCTGCGAAGGCGAGGGCGCTAAGCCTAACGCCATGCTTCTCCTCCCTCTTCCGCGCCCTCGCTCGCGCTCACAGCCTCGCGTACGACGCTGCTAACGCTGCTGCGTTTGCGAGCCCCTCTCTAGCGGCTTGCTGTGGCTGGCTGCGGACTTCAGCGCCTGGAAGTAGCCCGGAAAACGACTGCGGCGTCGTCGACAGCAAAACAACGAAAAAAAGCGGCGTCTGCAAACAAGAGTGCCAGCGGTGGTGGTGGTCGCGGAATATCGGTTCTTGTCCGGAGGAGGCTCGCTTCTTCTCTGCGGTGCTTGTGTTGTTCAAGTGGGTGGTGGTGGTGGTGGTGCTGGTGGTACTGCCGCTGGTGTACTACGAGGCCGCGAGCTTTCCGGCAGGCCGGCCTTCTTTCACTGGATGCTGCGTCGACGTCGCTGCGGTCAAGAAGCCATCCAGCGGGTGTTGTCTCCGCTGCGTGCTGTGAGTGCGCCCTCTTCTGTTTTTCCTCTAGCGAAGCGGGGGTTTGGGAAAAGTCGCGTAGCCGTCGTCGACCGAGGCTAGCCCCCCATCGTCGGCATCGCGCTATGCCTAGCAGCGACGACGAGTCGAGGGGACGCCCGTGAACAGCGCGGCTCGCTTGGTTCCCTTCGCTCGCTCGCTCGGTCGGTGGCTCTCGCTTCTTCTAGGCCACGCCGCGAGCGTCGAGGGCGCGTTTCGGGCGGCGTACCACCTCGTCTTCGCCAGCGCCCGGGAGAGACGCAGTCGCCTACTTCTGGAAGGCTCGCTCTAAGTCTCTTTCATCGGCGTGCCGTATTTTCGCGGTGTCTTTCATTCTTTTTTTTTTTCCCCGCTACCAGTCTTTCCTGATCGCCTGTGGCGAGATTCTCTCGATTTTTTTTCTCTCTCTGTCGGCTCGTAGTTCGGTTTGATTGGCGTTGTTGGCTTTGCCGAAACGAGCCCAGTCACACTACTGGGTCGACCTCTTCTGTGTTTCCCGACGCCCAGCCTGTCTTTCTTCTTTTGTTTGTGTGTATCGCGCCGTGCCGGCGGTTCCCGTCGACCGCTTTCAGAAGCCGACACACATTGTAGCGGTATGAAGCTGGGTGCGGGCACCGGCCTGTTTATTAAGCGATGTAAGCTGGACAAAAAATAGCGGGCCGGTGCTGCTTTGAAGTGCGAAGCTGACACAAGACAAACGCGTGGTTGCTTTGAATCTTTCTTTCTTTTTTTGCCCGTTGCGATGCGGCCAGCGTAAGCTGACACGCCTATAACTTCTGGCGTACTTGTGTTCTTTACGTTATAGAAGTGCGATCGCTTAATATACCTGCTTTGAAACGGTGGCCGATAGTTATTCTGTTGACGCGCTGTACTGTTTGTACACCGCAGACAATCGCTACCTAGGCTAGAGATATGCTTTTATCATTGCGCGAATTCGCGACCAAAGATAGTGCGGAATATGTGAAAGGAGGATGCAGACGCGCGTCATCTAACTCAGTGCAAAACGAAGCCACACTTTTACGTTGCGAAATGTGGCGCACTTGTTAGTCGAAGGCTCTGGAGATCCGAAACTATTGGGCACCGACCAACAGGAGGTGACGTGTTTCTGCGGTCAGCGCGTCACGCGACCAGTGCATAGTGGTGCGCCCAAGTAATGCGCGATTTGACGGAAGAATTGCGTCCGCAAGTTGTAGTTGTTGCTCTTATGAAGGTGTCGCCGGTCAAGAACACCGCGAAGCGCGCGCTGTGACTCATACACCCATGACCGCACTGCTTGCGTAGCTTCTGGAGCGGAATGTTGCCTGCTACTTGTGGCCGATTAAGACATCACCGGCACTGGAGCATAGCAGATGCACGAGACAGAAAGAACACAGCCGCCGGAAAGGTCATCCAGGCGTGGGCGGTGTTGACATTTCCAAGCGTTGCTCTGTTACCCGGGATGCTTGCTTGGCAGTGGCATTGCAACGACGTGTGGATTTTTGGAAAGGGTAGTCGAGACTGTTAGCGCCACTCACAAAAAGTCGCGTGCAAAGGGGCAGCAGGGTATACGAGTGACGTCATCGCCTGCGTTTCCTCGCAGAGTCGGATAACGACGCAACTCTGCTCGAGTTGTTTGTGGAGTGACGTCATGCTGGGGGGGGGGGGTGCAGGCGCAAGCTTGCTAGTGGCATTGTGACCTGCGGACAAGAGCGACAGAAGAAACGTCTTCTTGCCCGTGTCATTTGTGTGTGTGTGTGTGTGTGTGTGTGTTAAGGATGAAGGCCTCACCCGACTCGTCCAAATGCCAGTTCCGTTAACTGCTTTGTCTGCGGTACAGTGAGTGTAGTACTGAACTCCTGTACTTTGCAAACGAAAGACAAAGGGCTAGCGACTACAAATTTGTCTGCATCCTTTAGTAGGAGTCAGCGCCATCTGGGATACTTTGCTTCATAGCAGTGACTATCACGCACGACAAATCTCTCCAACTGTAATTGCCGCGTGCCGCAGTAAAAGAACAGACGAATCCGTTGACACTTTCTCGCCGTTGTTCGGCGCCTTTGACGTAACACTTGCCAAGTACCAACTTCGATGAAAACTTGGCCAAATCTATTAATCTTGCTTTTCTGGAAAATTCACGCCTGTAGAGATTGTCATTTTTTTCTTCTTCGGCGCGGAGCTCGGAGAATGTGGCAGGGTTACCACGTTTCCGTGACGTCACATTCCGCAGCTTGTCCATTATCTGCCGTCGCGCGCTTCAGAGTCCCGTACGTGTGGCCACTGCCCTGCCAGTGTTAGCTACTCTTATCTCCGGCGCAGAAAAAAAAGGAAAATGCGTCTCAGACAAAGGGCTCAAAAAGCATGCGATGGCTTTTCACAAACGACTCGTCACCCTTTTCTCGAAATGTTTGCACGCAACCATTTGAGGGCATTTAGCTCGAAAATGGTGTCGCTTAGTTTTCGTTGAGCACGACGCGAGCGGCTCAAAACTGAAGTCGGGTCGGCGCAAACTGCGCTTACAACAAACGGGTCTCGTACCAGACAGTCGAAACTATAACGGACGCGAACGCGGGGGCTTACATCCATCCTGTCAATTAGCCCGAGCGAGTCAACCCCCTCTACCCGTTGCACGCGGGTTGAGAGAAGTCGCTTCGATGCTCCCGCGGCCCGAACCGCTAGCCTACCGTCCAGACTAACCCGACGATCGAATTTGGGCCGACTCGAGCCTGACTCGACGCGACTTTGATCCGGTTCGTGTAAGGCGGCGACACGCTGATCCGACCGCGCTTACACACGCGTTCGGGCTGAATGGTCCCGACCCCGTTGAGAATCAAACGAGATTTGTAACGAGTGCGCCCGGAATACGTGTGCGAGGGAAAGGCGGCGGCGCGCACGTGGGTGCAAGAATTTCTCCGTCTGCTTGTGCCATGTTTTAGGGACCTTAGCCTATAACCGCTGGCGTTTATACCCCGGCGAACGCATTTCATTCGGACGAGCCAGTGCGCTCGCGAAGTCGCGCATGGCAATGGAGCCCTGGCTGAGGGCCCCACTCATCGAGGAAATTCCCTACTTGTTTCGGTACGTTCGGTCTCTTGGATCATGTTGCCGCCGCCGTATCTTCTGGGTACCAGGGCACACTGGCATAACAGGGAACCAAGAGGCGGATAGGATAGCTCGAGGGCATACCAACCCGGCGTCCGACACATCCAGCCTTGAGGAAACCCGAGTCAGTACCCACGGGCTACTCAGATATCCTAAATTAATATAAAGGGGTCAGACTGAAGTACCCACCCCCGGATAAGGATCTAAGCAGAGAGGATGCTGTTGCATGGCGACAACTGCAGACGGGTACTTTCCGGAATCTAAACTTTCTCAATAAAATTTTCCCTACACAGTATGAGGCTAAGTGCCCATGGTGCGGAGAGAAACCAGATCTGTACCACATATCATGGGCCTGTCAAAATATTGTGTCCCCAACTACCTATAAAATTAAAAACCCGAGTGCGGAACAGTGGGAGAGTATGCTTTCCAGCGTAAGCTCGAACGGCCAAAAGCGCCTAGTAGAGAGAGCTCGCGGTTGGCCGTACTCAGTGGAGCCTTGGACTAGGGCACCAACCCTGTGATTGCAGACAGAAGAATCCATCAGAAGATGGAAGAGGCCGTCTGAAGCCGCGAAGATCTCTTTTCTAGAGCCCAGTAAATGTTTTCCGATCCGATCCCTACTTGTTTAGCCAAATGAATGTTCATTCTCTCTCTCTCTCGCCCCGACTCGGTAGCCGCGGTTTTACGTCAATGCGACAGTAGCGCTTCGCATTTTTCTTTAGTGCATCGCAATGGTTACTACGCGATATCGCAAGTGTGACGCAATGACCTCCCCTTCGTCTGCAACAGGCCAGCGCGTGGCGCCTGTTTACCGCGTTTTGTTTTTTTCTTTCGTATTCCATCGATGATGAGCGCGGGTGAGCACAATGAGAGATTAGCAGACACTTGCGAATATGCGCGTGGCAAGGAAGGCAGAGACAACAAATCTAGGCCTTAAGTTTACCGCAGAGGAATCCGGGAATTACACGATCTTCAATGGAGAGACGTGTAAATTACCTGGTGTCAAGCCAACAGCGAATCGTACCCGTGGTCAGTTCGATGTGAATACTTCGGCGTATGCATAAGCGAAGGAAAGATTTATTCAAGCACCCTGCCAAGCCAATCCGGAAATAAAGGGGCAAGCGGAATGCAGCAACGACGAACACGGGCCACTTTGGGGCCACAGTAAAGTGAGATGGTGCGTGGAGTCTGGAAAGGAGTAATGGTGCCAGCGCTTACGTTCGCAAAAATGCCATTCTGCGCTTCAAATCGGATATCTTGTCGGGCGTTGGATGTTAACCAAATTGGTCGGTAGGCCGCGTTGGCTTTTTGGGGAGCCCACGGCCAAGCCACACACAAGGCAGTGCTGGGTGACGTGGGCTGGGCCTCATTTGAAGTCGGAGGAGCGCAGAGCAAGATCAGTTTTCAAGAAAGAATCGGGAACATGGATCAAAATAAATGGGCAGCCGATGTCCACAAGTATCCGTACCTAAAAAGCGTGGACACAGAATGGAGGAAGAGGTCAAGAAAGTTGGCGACGAAGTACAGGGTACATTAAGTGTCAACAGACGACCAGGACTCGTAAAAAAGAAAGCGAGATGAATAGAGACGGTGAATCGGATGCAAGGAGTGGAAACGAAAGAGGCCGCGATCTACCAGAATGGGAAGAAATAAATCAGGAGGGAAAATCTATACGATAGCACAAAGGGCAGTGTCTTGCTTGAGCCGCTTGCATAAGAAAAAAAAAAAACATACCGCAACAAATAATCGTAACCGGATAGACGTGTATGCTGCAGAAAAAAAAATCCAGATACCACGCGGCACATCCTAATGGAATGCGAAGGGATTCACCCAGTGACACTCATAGCTAACGTATAATACACCTTCCAGAAGCGCTTGGACAGAAGTGGACGAAGCATCGAGCGGTCATAAGCAACAGACGCTTAGAGTATTGGTGGGAAAAGAAAAGCAGGGAAGGTATTGATGCGACCGGATCTGTTACAGGCATAGTAGCGGTACAAGGTAGCCAGAGAAATTTTCAGGAAGAGAAAAAGATTAAAGAGATGTGCAAACAAAAATACTATAAGGAAACGCATGTATAGCATACCCGAGTAACTCAAGCAGGCTAGGTCAGTGTCGCTCCCTAAACCCACTCGCGTTTTCCTTCGTTCTCCTCCGTCAGTGAAGACGTGCTTACGTGCCTAAGCGCACGATCTCTACCGCATGCACGTGGCCGACGTTGGCGTCAGCTCGCGTCCGATTGTGAAAAAAAAAAAAAGCCACTTATCTGTGGTTGTTGCTGGGAAGAAGAAAGGAACTCTGCTGGCCCCACCGGCGCCTGAAAGGCCAGCAGGGGAAGGTGGAGGGAGGTTCAATAGCTTTCACGCGACATCACAAACGCGACTTGCCACTGTGCTGGTATACGCCAACATTACGACCACGCCACTGCATATTTGTTCTTGCTGTGCTCAACGCCTGGAACGTAGACGCTCCGTACTTCGTTATAGTTTGTAACAAAGACGTATTATCGCTAGTCACTCGCTTACTCCGTGAAACCGTCACGAGACGTTCAGCCTCGAACATTCGTGTATACTGTCGGCGTGGCCCCCGTCACCCACGCTTCGGTGCATTGATTCGAGTGTGCGCCCAATCTCTTCCTATTTTTAGGCGCGCGGGCGATAAGTGGACACATGTTTGCGTGTGAGCTGAGGCGGATGCGTGTAGATAACGTGCGAGTAACTTAACTGAGCCAGGAAGCCGGGCTACTCCCTTTGTCACTGTGTAACGAGTGAATTTTCTTTGTCCTCGAGGAAGGCCGTGCATCGCGATGGGCGGCCGGCGACACAGGCATTTCCTATGCAGCAGCGGTCCGTGAACTTGGCTGCACAGATTCATTCTATTCCTTAATAGGTCGGTGACTATCGCTGCATCCAACCACTGACATTCCTCGGCTTGAGTGCTTGAAGACCGCCCCATCGCTTGTCGGCCCACAAAGCTGCGAAGGCACTTTTGTCTTCCCTGAGGGCGACTGGCCCACGCGAACGCATTTGACTCACTCAGGCCCTCCATGTGCGTGCACGAGCTCCCTGCAGCGTTCCTCCCCCTCCCTCTATTTCGCCTTTCTATTCCCTCTCTCCCGTCACCCAGAGTAGGGTAGCCAACCATACGCATTTCTGGTTGACATCCCCGCCTTCTATTTCTTGCCTCTCCTCGTCCTTGCAGCTTGAGTGGAGCGCAGTGCGTTCACGAACACCCAGTTTCGTTTACGACAGCTGATCGCCGAGTAGCAGGCCAGAAGCGGTAATGGTTTCGTATTCGTGCACTTTCGCTGAGGCAGCGTGCGGCTCGCCGCCGAAAGCGCCATCTCGTTCCTCTGGAGCAAACTCCTCCGCGAAGAGCGTGTTGTGCAACTGTTGCTATTATGCACAGAGTTATGCAGCATATCGATTACCTGCCTGCCTGGCAGGACCCCGACCACGCTATTGTGGTTGACGTCGCTGGCATCTGGGCTCAAGTAGTAACTACGGTTTTTTTTTTACCTGATCCTATTTGCAACGTTGTTGGGGAATTACTACAGTGAAAAAAAATTTACCTTCTGAGTTCTTGCGTGTCAAGGAAGAGGAGGAGGAGGAAATACCTTAATTCGAAAAAATCAAACAATAAAACGCATACGTGACGTACTAAACGTCCTTAAGGACGCGTCCAGCAGAGGGGGCCCTCAGTCCACCGCTCCTGCGGCTTTTGCTGCCTCCCGAGCCCCTCACACCAGCTGTTGCTGGTCACACGGATCTGTGCTGGGCAGCACGAGATCCCACTCTTCGAGTGTGGTGTGGGACGGGGGGGGGGGGGAAGTGAAGTGCCGGTATGCGGGAGCATTCCCATGTTGTCTGGTACAATGATGCGTATGGTCTCGCAGCGTGGGAATTTGTACGTGTATACAGTGTGGGGTGTATGGCGTGTGGTAGATGGAGGATTATGTGTGGGAAGGTATTGGTTTGTAACTGCCTCCATGCCACTGCGTCCTTGCGAGTCAGGCATTTGAGAGGTGGTGGGCAGAGGCGCCGTGGGAGGCGACACCGTTGGAGTGTCGTGTTGTATGCGAGTGGTACGGTGTCCCTCTAGAGTGCTTCGCGGTCGGCTCCCTTCTTGCGGTGTCCCTGTGGCATATATGCTGGGGCTACAACGTGTGCGCGCTGGTTTCCGCGAATGTACTTGTAGCCGGAGGTCCACGTGGCCGTGACCTCTGGTAGCGTTTGAGGCGCGTGATTATTAAGAATGCTGTAGGCTGTAGCAGTCATACGCGTCGGCTTGCGTTGTTGCGGCAGGCCGCCTGCACGAGTCGGTGACTATTATGGTGTCCTCATTCTGCTTCGGTTGGGGATACCATGGGGCAAGGGCAACAGCTGTTTCTTCAGCTTCGACAGTGGTATACAGTGTTCCCAAAAGAGGCAGATGTGACTTCTCGGAATTCGGAGTTTGTCGCATATGCCGTATGAGCTGGTTCGCGTGACTGCGTGTGGCTGCGTCTGTGTATAGACGGGTGTTGTGGAGCTTCCCGTGGTGCCGTTCGAGCGCCCTGCATGGCACGTGCTTGCTGGCGAGGCGCATGACGATCATGGTGCATGTTCTGTGGTATGGGGGCTATGTAGATGTAATGTCGGATATTTGGGGGGGGGGGTGCGCTAGGCTGTGTAGGTGCGTTTGCGTCTGTTCTCTTGTGTGGGAACAAGCCCAGGCGTTGCAGTATACGCGTCTGCCTGGGATTGTGAGGGCTAGCTAGGAGTTCCCGTTGGCTTCTGTGGTGGGCCTCGATGATTTCTCCGATTGTATGGCGGAGTCCCAGGGACTGGAGTCATTGGTTGGTGGTTCCCGGTGTAAGGCCTACGGTTTGTTCGTAAACCTTACGGAGGAGTACGGAAATTTTTTCCCCCAGTTCTCTAGGTGTAAAGTGGGCGGTACGGAGTCGAGTATGCTACACGGCTTATTATTAGGGCTTGAATGAGTCGGAGGATGTCTTCTTACGTGGGGCCTTGGCGGCGCGACGTTTCCTGCCGACCATCCTCGTCACCTGCGAGACCGTTTGGATTGGACGTTGGATAGCCTAAGTGCCGCCTCCGTTTCGTTGGAGATGGAGGCTCAAAAATGCGCAATCTGCCCCCGAGAAGAATATTCTTAGATAATGTTCTCAATAAATCTGCCCCCGAGAAGAATATTCTTAGTTAATATTCTCAGTAAATCTGCCCCCGAGAAGAATATTGATTTGTGGTTATAGTTCTCGCGTTCGTTGCAGTTTTTTTATATTATTTTTTCTGAGTATGGAGAAGTTCCGATTTCTCTGTAGATAGTTGTAGTCCGTGCAATTTATGCGTAGTCTTCAACTGTGTGTCCGTGGCTTGCTGTACAGGGCGTCCTGTTACCCTCCCACCGACCCCCGAGTCGCCCAGACGGTGATGTCGTCAGCGTAGAGAGCGTGTTGGATGCCTGGGATGTTAATGATGATCCTCTAGTCCCAGTATGTGACATCCGTAAATTTCTAGGTGACACTATCTTTTTACATAAAATACAGATTATTAACACAGCCCTTTCCTTCACAAACTGGATCTTAAAACGCCTCGTGTTTGGCGCAGCATAGCCTTAGCCGCTTTTGCGCCATTAAACGCCATTTAACTAACCTAACTAACCAGTTTAGCCGGGAGACGCATCGTTTGTACGTTGAAGAGCGCGGGAGAGAGCACTGCTTGTTGTGGTGTACGTACCTCTGTTAGGTGTGTGTACGGCGTCTGTTGCGTGCCAAAAACCACGACCCGATTGCGAAGCACGCTGTTGTGTGGGGGCTGCGGATTAATTTTGCGATTTTCTTTTTCGGAGGGGGGGGGGGTGTAACGTGCACCCAATCCGTGTTAGGCGAGGGTGTTCTTATTTTTTTGCAATTGGCGCGTGATGCGAGAAATGATACAAATCAACGTAAAAAAAATACTACTACTTTTCGTAAAAAGGAGCCGTCATCCGGGAAGACGTCGCAATGTTTTCACATTCGTCCGCGTATAGGGATACCATTGACCTTTCTTTCTTTCTTTTTGAAGAGCACGATAACATAAAAATAATACAGGCGCTGACATTGCGGCTATTGCGTCGAGTCTTCGGCCAGCCTCCTTCCTACAAAGTCGCACGGAGGCTTGGACGACTGACGGTCAGCGTCGTGGGCCCGAAAGCCCATCGCGCTGGGACGATTCGCGGTCGCCGGTTTCACGCCGGCGTTGTCGTCGGTGGCCTGTGCCTTGCCGATATACGCCACGGTACGCTCGCCGAAAAATCATTGCAACTCGCTTCGTGGAGCCTGCCCAGTCGCTAACCGTCGCGGAGGCTGGATGCCAGCCATTTAGTCTCTCGCGGCGTCCGCCAGGGTGGCGCCACAAGAAGCCCCGTGAAAGGAAATGCAGATTTTGCGAACGGTCTATATCCGTCAGTGCGAGACTCTCCTATCACAGTCCCCGCATGGCCGTCAGAGGCGCTTCGAACTGCGCGCTGCGATTGTTTGTAGATAGCCGGAAAAAAAAAAACTAAACACAAAACGTCCTTTGTCGCTTTGTTCTTTGTATCTTGTCGCTCAACAATAGTCAACTTTGCCCGCACTTAGTTTATTGAACGCCGTGGTTTGTATACGCGCGCATCTTAAAGCGTTCCAAGTGACAGCAGTGTTATTGCTGTATGGTGGACGGTGCCTCGTCCCACTTCGTCCTGTGCTTACTGGAACTGGGACTTATCGTCGGAGCAAGCAACGGGGACGCGGCCTTCTCGTCAACAAGAGCTCGTCGTCGGAATTCCGTCTTATTCCGAGCTTCCCTATTCAAGCGAAGCTTTCTTTGTCTCTTCTTCCGACTTTCCGGGCACTGCTGCTGCTGCTGTGATGGTCTTGCCTCGCGCGCCGCTGGGTCTCTTGCAAAACTACCAAATGGCGCTCGCGTCTGCGCATCCCTAAAGCCCCTTAAACTTCTTAAAGTAGTGACTCTCCTCCTCTGGCTTCACTCCTCGTTTCTCCTCTCTTTCACGCTCCCTCCTCGACCATGGCGCCGCCTACACTGCTCGAGCGTAGCAGCGGCGCCAACATACGCTCCTCGCCACTCCGTAGACGCTTCTCGAGCAAAAATGGCGCTGATGCACGGTGCGAGGGCCCACGTGATGCTATTAGGCCAATCGCGCCGCGGCGTCGGCCAGAGCGCGCGAGGAGGAGGCGGCATTCTTCAAGGCGTGGCAGTACTTTACGAAGTTTAAGAGGCTTTACGCATCCCGGCCGGCGCCGCAGCGGGCCGGAATGTCACATGCCGTGCTTGCTTTTCTATGCGACAGAAAATGCAGGTGCTGGGCAGTGGATGGAGGTCGCGTGCTGGGTGATAGTGTAAACATTGCAATCGTCCATAGCCTGAAGATGGCGCTTTGAGCCGGCGTCTAAACAGCGTGCAGGGGTAGGTATTCTGTTGAGAGTCCAACCTAGTGGATATGTCCGTGTCGTCTGCTGCAGAAGTGCGATTGGCTGTGGCGCCTAGCGCTGCTGCGGACGCGCAGCCCAGCCCAGCCAATCAGGACTTCGACAGCAGATGAAATGTAGATGTCCACTAGATTGCACAGAGTACCCTCCCCAGGTCACGTGCGTAAAAAGGAGCACGTGAACACGCGCCAACCAAATTGGCTCCAAAGCGCGCGCGCAGCGTCGGCGACACCCAAGGCCGGAAAGAAGCGTCGCGCGCAACAGGGAGCGTCTTCGCTATGCGCAACGAAAAGTGGTGCATACCGCTAACGTATGTATATACAATGCATGCGTACAATTTTGTAGTAATTGATTGAGTTGCGTACAGCCCCGTAATTCAGTTAACGGTTAGCACTTGTGTCGCGATGCGATCTGCAATGTGAGGCAATGGTAGAGCTCAACCCTCTCGGAGATTGCGTACAGTGACGCTCAACAACGCCTCAAGCAAACACGTCTCCCCGTGTGTTCTGTGGGGATACGCAGACAAACAGCAGTGGCGCACGCGAGGTAGCTTTTAGCATCGACTCACCACTCTCGTGTCGGACTGTATGCGCCGAAGAAATGACGCGTTTGCCGCCAACGTCGCCGCTAAGTATCGCCGGTCAAAGCAAACGGCATACAAAGCTTCGCTTACATCGATTCCCACAGTGCGTGGGATGCGCACATTTCTTTCTCTTTTTTCATACCCGAACAACCACTCAACGATTCCTTACTACAGAGACGTACTAAGTCACGCGAGTCCGGCAGCCCGATTTGCTTTTCGCGGGATGAAGTAGCACTTTTACCCATAGTTGCGCCGGGTCAACTTGTGGGTGCGGCCGAACTTCGCAAGGTTTGCCGAAACCACGGCTGCGTTCGCAGCCACCAGACGCACACAGGCGACACCGCCCGGCGCGGTGGCTTAGCGACTACGGCGTTGCGGGGCTACAAGCACGACGTCGCGGGATCAAATCCCGCGGCCGCGGCTGCCGCATTCCTATCGATTGGGGCGAAATGCAAAAAAAAAAAAAAAAAGCGCCCGTGCCCCCTGTTGACTAGGGGTGGGAAGCAGTGGCGTAGCTAGAAATTTCGTTCGGAGGGGAGGGAGGGGGAGGGGGGGGGGGCTTACGTTGCAGCTCGGCATCCTCCTTAAGAGGAAGCTTTAGCTCGGATGCTCCTATCTCAATACATGTAGAAGGGGAATTCGTTTTTCTTGCCAACCACTACACCAAATTTGACGAAGTTTGTTGCATTTAAAAGTAATACTTGTGGGGGGGGGGGGGAGTTCTAGTGACTGCTGGTTTCGAATTTTTCATTTAGGTCGTCAATGTTTGATTAAAAATTGGCCAAAATCGCAAATTTTCAGAAAACGAAACTATCAAGTTTAGAGCTCTGTAACTCAAGAATGAAAAATGATATCACAATTCTGTGAATTTCATCTAATAGCACATGTACGGCGGAGAACACTGATATCTTACACATGAATCTAAAAAATTTAGTATTACGGAAACACGGATTTTGCAGAACCCTTGTACGCAACGTAACCAATTCACGCAAGATACAAATTTACATACCAAATTTGTCCGCTTTGACTGTTATAATAGATGCGATTGACAGAACCGCGATATCTGTTCTTGATTCTTGAGACGCTCTGCCAGTTCATCGATGCTTATCCCCCGTTCTTGTCTCATCCCCTCATCAACTTTTGCAATTTTGTTATGGGGGATTTCACGATGGCTTTAGTCCCGTCTTGGATCGTCTTTGCAACTTTCACGTTATCCTTTGAACCGTTTGCTCCAACGCTTCACAGTGGCCAATCAAATGCGATGTTCAACGTACACGGCAGCCATGCGGCGACTAATTTCTTTTTACGAAATACCTTCAGTAGTCAAAAACTTCATAACAATACGCTGTTCAACTTTTGTAGTTTCCAATATGTCACGCAACCATGTTCACTGAATGTATGAGAGCATTACAGAACCTTTATCCTCACACCAGCGTGTCACTTTTGTAAATGAGACATCCCTTTCTTCTACGCACATGCCTCGCAGGTAATGAACCCAACCATTATTGCGCGGGGTGGGTAGGCTCACTTTTATTTGACTCGCCCTCGTACATTAGAAATGCGAAGATACAATGGGATATCCAAATGCGAAGATAGAGCTTGATAAAGGGCAAAGAGTGTCCCTGGAAACAAAGTTCACTGCACGTGTACACAAAACCTTCCAACAAGATATTTAAATATACGTATAAGTCTCCAATAAATGTACGTATCTAAGAAAAAGTCACGGTGTATAATGCGTCAAACGAAGCAAATAAACATGTTGCGCAATCACAGATTCACAGAATCCTAGATACCGCCCCCATTCCATCCACTCCCCCCGATGTATCGTGCGCGACGAAAGATGATTGGCTTGCTCTCCGCTTTCCTCCTTTGCGCGCACAAGACTGAGTCACCATCGTCGGCTCACCCATTCCAGCCCCCCCCTCCCCCTTTCTTCTACGCTTACACTCGCACATACAGCATGCGGCGCTCGGTAACGATGTTATCGCCCTTGGACTAAATTTATGCGAAACATGAGGGCGACGGTGACGGCAGGAATGCGCTTGGAATGTCCACATAATTGCTATCACAATAATATAATAAGGACACCCGGCAATTGAAGCGTCCCGTGGCCCATTACTTTCCGCAAAGGAAGTAACAAAATCAAACTTTCACCATGCAACAATTCGCTGTGCCCCAACAATGTATCTTTTTTTTTTCCTTTTGTGGGGCGAGGGCACCGAAATTAAAAAAAAAAACCAAGGAAATTGTTGGCCACAATTGAATGCCTACTTTGCGCACCTAATGTGGCTACCGAAGGAATATCGAAAAAAAACGTAAGACGCTTGGTCCACAGAGAACCATACGCATGCTGCTCGGTATCCTACACTGGCGAGCTAAGACTTTCCGGAGAGGTTGCCCTTAAGCGAACGCGGTGCAATCCGTTGAGTCCCCACAGTGATGGCGGCGAGCGACCATTGTTTCTTTTTCTTTTCTGCTATCCAGAAAGCGTCTAAAACTCTGCCAGGCGAAAATCCACTCGGCCAGAGCAAACCGAACGCGCACCGAAGTGCGCCGCGCGGTGGTCAGGGCAACACGAGAAAAACGTCTGCGCTCTGGCTGGCAGCTCGCGGGTAGGATAGCAAGACCAAAAAAATTGAAGACGCTCAATGTGTCCTCGCGAATAAAAGTCAAAGCAGGAAAAATAAATAAGAACGTAGTTACCTTGGCTGGCTTCAGTGCCTTAACATGGATGCTTCGACGTAGGTGAAAAAAAAAATGTGATATTTTTTATGCGACATGAGGGCACAAATGAACCACCACAACGCTTCGTTTCATCGGACCTCGCTGCGTGCTTTGTCAACTTGCCTAATAGCGTGTTGATTTGGCTTGTCCTGTTCTATGTTCCAATGACTTTAGAAAAGTCAATGCACCTTTGGCGTCAAATGTTTGTAACAGCATTAGAGCCACAAAGTTCCGCAATTGAAAATCTAAAGCACTACTTTGGAAATGTCAATGCACCTTTCACACCAAAAGTTAATGAGATTTATACCCATGAAGTCTCGGAATTGATATCCATGCGCTCCGTAGATTCCGCGGCCTCCGCGAGATTCCGCGGTGAGCCCGTTTTTCATCAAAATGCCATCGAAACTTTGTGCTCGGATGGGGCTGCTTGCGTTATGTGACTCCAGGTGCATGGGCGTTGCCATGAAATCCAGCCTGAGTTTGCAATTTTCGCGTTGAAATGTTTTTTCGAGCATAAAAAAAGACATTCTAGACAAAATCCAGAATGATTTCCGGCGCCGGGGGTTCCTTTGATCGGCGGTGCATTGACAACACGAAAAAATTTCGGGGGGGGGGGGGGAGGACTGAAGCCCCATAAGCCCCCCCCCCTCCCTGGCTACGCCCCTGGTGGGAAAGGTTGTTAAAGATCCCCTGGTGCTTAAAATTACACCGGAGTCCCCTCACCTCCTCCTCCCCCTCCCCCACTACGGCGTGCCTCTTAGTGAAGTCGTGGTTTTGGCTCGTAAAACCCCAGAATTCAATTCAATGTCCGACAACCGTCGGCAGTTGGCCAGTGTATCAAGTAAAATTGGTGACAGTTCAGAAGTACGGAATGCTTCTCCGGATTGCTGATGATAATACACTTGACGTTGGTGTCGTCTGCGTAGAAATCGTCATGTATTTCCTTCTTTCTTTCCTTTTATCTTTAAGTTGGTGCATGATAGCTGGGACGGCACCCTGTTCATGTGCCGTCGTGTTTCAGAAACGTATCCGTTGTGTTTCCGGTTGGGACGTGTATACGACGCTAGCACGTCTACCGCGCGCATCGTGCGAAAAATAGCTCTCGATATCTCTCTCTCTCTCTGGTCTGCGAATTGCGATGGAGCAAGCAATTGAACGCGCGTTGCTGTATCACTGTATCTGCGAGAGAAGCTTGCGGCGCCTCTGCGAAGCGGGGGGGCCTCGGCGTCCGACCTTTGTGAAAGCGAGAGAGAAGAGATAGAAGTTTGCAAGGGGGCGGCTTTGTTGCGCTCTCTCTCTCTCTGTGCGATCGATGGGGTTGAGGGGGGGAGGAGGAAGGGGGGTACGTCACTCTTAGAAGATCTTGAGAGCGTGTGTGGTGGGCGCGGACTGACGGCTGCGCAGCGCTTACAAAATGCCTGCATTTTGGCGTACCTTTAGTGGGGCGACAAAGAATGGCAGATGCCCTTTTTCGTAATTCGCAAGTGCACGTCTCTGCGCTGCACATTTTCCGAGCGGCAGCAACGTTGATGGCTCCTTTAACAATGGGCCCAAACCCACTGTGGGGCACTGGGCCACGAACCGGGCGCTATAATAATAATAATAATAATAATAATAATAATAATAATAATAATATGCAACGAAAGTGTGAAAGAAATGGATTGCAAATGAAATACCAAAAAGAAAATGTGTAATTCAGTATTCGGTCTGACGTAAACGGGAACTAGAAATAATTACGGCAGAACCCGTATCTCACGATGACTGTCGACGGTTGCGCGATTTACATTCCTAACAAAGCTTCTTTTTCTCTTTTTTTTTTTTTTTTTACCTAACCGAGAGCAATGTTATATAGCGACGCAGCGCGTTGCTGGAGTCGCGTTTGCTTTAAAATATTCAGCGCTCATTGCGAGACTTTGGTTGCCTTCGGCATATATATATATTAGCGAACATACGTCGTCGCCTGCTTCGGCCGCGAACTTTGGTACGTGGCTATGGTGTTGGGCTGCTGAGCACGAGGTCGCGGGATCGAATCCCGGCCGCGGCGGCCGCATTTCGACGGGGGCGAAATGCGAAAAACACTCGTGTGCTTAGATTTAGGTGCACGTTAAAAGAACCCCAGGTGGTCGAAATTTCCGGAGTCCTCCACTACGGCGTGCCTCATAATCGGAAAGTGGTTTTGGCACGTAACACCCCAAATATTATTATTATTGAACTTTGGTACGGCACTCGCTTGGAGAGCTCTCCCGTGCCTGGCGTGACGACGACCGTACGATGACAGCGCATTGACAACAATGGAATGGCGGACGAGGAAATGGCGTCGATGGGTCGTGTCGTTCGAATGAACACGAAGTGCTATGCTGTAGCTGCGCAGGGCCTCCCCCCCCCCCCCCCCCCGCGACAGCCACGTCTTTCCGTGTCACAGTGCTAGCAAACTGTGCCTTTGTGTGCACGCCGTTTGTAAAAAGAGAAGAAAAAAAAAAAGTGATTGCGTCGCCATTAGTTGGGCAAACTACCTCGTTGGAAAGCTAGCTATGAAAGGGAGCGGGGGGAGTGGGGGTGGCCTGTTGACAACGTGACTTGACAGCGGGACAGAAAAAAAAAAAAAAAGACAAGAGGGCTGACTACGAATTCGCCTGTCGTTTACCGGGACAGGATAGTCGCGTATTTTTCTGCTTATCTATGTCGTAGCTTGGGATGGTGTGTGGTTAGTTCGCGACGAAGTGGCCCAAGAGTCTCCCGCGGCCAAAGCCGGTCGACCTCGCAGGTGTGTGTATAGCGCGGATGGACCACGATCGCTTCCATGGTGCTACCAACTCGGCTCCTGTAAGCGTGACGCGTGCCTTTCCCTCAAAACTCTCTCTCTCTCTCTGCGGCAGCACGTACGGTAGCTTTATTTCTTTCCCCCCATATTTCGCTGGATTTCCTTGTGAGCTGATAAAATCAAGCATGGTTAAATATATCCGTACTGTAAACATCCCTGTTAGACGTTACGTATACGACTTCCGAATTGGCGCATCGTTAATTGGGACAGTAAGTAACGAGCTAGATAACTATCTGTAATTACTTGTGTGTCTGCGCGCGTGGTGTCACGAAAAAGGAAGCATACCGATGGCTTCTCAACTCGACTGCGAACATAATGGACTTACTTTCGTTCGTGCAAAATAATCCCCCCCCCCCTTGAAGAAGAAAAGTAAAAAAAAAGTTGTCCGTCTGCGCTGGCACACCCTGCGTAATATACTCGGCAGCCTAATAATCCGGTCGGTCTGCCCGAGTCGGTGAACAAAGCGCCCGAACGTCTCGATGCGTCACACCGCGCGACGCTCCAGTGTGCTGCCTCACGCGCAGGCTGTCGTAACCGTCGTGACAAACTGCGCGCCGCACGCGCTATTGTTCTAGGCGAGACTCATTCACCTCCTCTCTTCCTGTGTATAGCTGCCGCGACACTGTCGCTCCCCCCTCGTGCGCATTGTTTTGCGTTCACATTGTCGCGACTTCGCCTCTTTCGACGCCTCGCCTCGGCGTCCTTCTGCGCCGCGCGCGTGTGACCAGAAGTGGCAACACCTGCTACGCAAGTTTTTTTTCGGGCCTAGCTGCGCGCGAGAATATGGCGTCACCGCCCGCCCGCCCGCTGAGCGGCAGGATTCCTTGTTTTATTTTTTAAGGCCTTTAAGCGCTCATTGTCAAGGTCATCTGTCGTTAGCAGAAACTGTCGCAGCTTTCCGGCCTCCTGATTGGTCTCCTCTGTGTCGTGACGTCACTGTCGTAAGGTGCTTGAGGTGGCTCTCTTGAGGTGGCGTTTGCTCTCTGGTCCTCGTACATCACTTCCCGTCTGTTAACGTTGCGCCCGAAATTCTTCGTTCCCTCGCTCTTTGCGCGGTCCTTAACTTTTTGTCGAGCTTCTTTGTCAGCCTGCAAGTTTCCGCCCCAGATGTTAGCACCGGTAGAGTGCATTGATTGTACACCTTTCATTTCACTGTGTACACGTTTCTTTTCAGTGATAGTGATAAGCTTCAAGTCAGGACCTCGCAATGTATGATCGCCGCGGCTTACTCTGTAGCGTCCCCATTGGATTCTATGGCGGTCGGGCCAAGTAGCGTGATGTCGATTTTGGCGTTGGCCAGCCGTGGAAAACTGACGTAGCTGACGTCATGTCGCGTGCGAGAAGGAGTGAAACTTGTGTCCAGGAAGTGTTGAAAAATGGGCAACCAGCCTGGCAGCAGCATCTGAACCTCAAAATCGTGGGCACGGAACGTTGGAAGGGGTCGACAGAGCTGGCAACCAAGTAATGGGTAATTTTCATTAGCAGGTATATATGAACTGGAAACACGCTGTCTTTCTGCCTCGACCAGCGGCGCGCAAGCGACCGTAGCCGAGGGACCGCGTCATCGTGAGTCCCGTGTCATCATGAGTCCCGCGTCATTCCCCCTCCCCCTCTTCCTCTTTTGCGGCGCACTTCCAGTGGTGGTTTTGCGTATTCTGCACTGGATGATTCGCAGAAGTCACCTGCCATGGTCGGTTGACGTCGCAGGCAGTGCGTCTTGCGTTAGAGGCACTTGTGCGTGCGACCTTAATTCTATACGAATGGAAGCGGGTCTCACCTAGAGAGGAAGACTCACGGTCTGTCGTTGGAAAGAAATCCCGCTGTTCTCATGCCTGGCAGCGATTTCGACATATCTTGCAGACGCAATCGCGAGCTCGCGATCTACGCCCCTCGCTTGTCTGTTCGCAGTGCCCAAACTTCGTTGAAAGACCGTTTGGAGGTACAGGTAGACAGCCCGGAATTATCGGATAGAAAGTGGGAGATACAGATGTTCTAGATTGGACGCAAATGACGGGGGGAAAGAAAGTCGCGGAGCTGTACGACGAAGAAGGAATCGTAAAAAGAAAAAAGAAATTGTGCGACGCAAATGTAGTGTTTGCTTTCCGAGGCCCGAGCTAACCGCTTGACGTCGAGGACATCTAATAATAATCTTAAGTATTCCTTTTCACGCAACGGACGGACAGACAGACGGACAGACGGACAGACAGACGGACAGACGGACAGACGGACAGACAGACAGACAGACAGACAGACAGACAGACGGACGGACGGACGGACGGACGGACGGACGGACGGACGGACGGACGGACGGACGGAGAGAGAGAGAGAGAGAGAGAGAGAGAGAGAGAGATAACTTTATTGATAGTCCCGAGAGGCTCCGATGCCCCCTTTTCAAGGATGTGATGAAGCCGCGGGCCGCTCCCAACAACCACGGCGGTAGGGCAGAGAGAGAGAGGGGGGGAAGTATTTAAGATTAAGGGAAACCGCAGGGTCCCTCGACGAGCCCTGGGCGTGGGTGGTCCTCAGTCCAGGACCCCATGAGCCGCCGGCCGTACGGCGCGCTCTCGCGACCAGATCAAGCTGCACGGTTCGAGAAATTCACGCTAGACGAGGCAGCGAGGTTTCTCACTGTTGTGTGATGGGGTGGTGTGGGATTGTAGGGGTCGGCCCCCGTGAGCGCTGGCACGCCCGTACGTGGCACGTAAGAGGCGTATTTTCATACCTGGTTTAAGTCTTGCCCACCGGTGAGAAGAAACGCATGTTTGCGGTGATAAGGCGTTTAGTCGCGCAGACAATTCGCAACTCGTCGAGGCTTCCGTCTACCGCAGAAGAAAAAAAAAGAAAAGTCATGAGGCGGACTGTTTAGCGCACTGCAACGTAATGCAAAGGTATTCCCATCCAACCAGAACCGGAGAGAATGTGCGCATGGAAAAGCAAAAGCGGTGTACATACTTGCTCAACGTGCCTTCTCTTTGAACCTTGCGCGAGACCAAGTTGTTATCGAGAAAAGAAAACGAAGCATTGTTGCATTTCAGCCAGCTTCTTGCGTCATGCGGCTCGTTGTATAATGCAAAACCGACGTTGCAGAATATAGCCGGAGAGAGAAGACGGGGCCTCCACACCACGGGACTGCGACGCGTGGTGATGCAATTCCAATTCTTCCGCTTTTCGCGCCTCGAGAGTGGTCCGAACGGCGCCCCATCGACCTTATCACCGGGAGAGGGGGGGGGGGGCGGGAACGGTGGACGATAAAGGCACAAATACGAGCGAAAGGGGTTCGTCGCGCCTAACCGGCACTGATTTCGTGTAGACTTCGTAAAAAAGAAAAAAAAATGAAGAGCTCCTTTTGCGGAGCTTGCTCAAGCCTTAACGATCCGTGCGCCATAAGGGGATCTGAACGCGCGATGCTCTGGAACTTTTCGAAGCGAAGTCGGGTGCCTTAGAACACGCACCTGTGAAGCGAGACGTAAGAAGGAAGAAGCATGTGCTTGGGGGGCTGTGGTAAAGCTAGGGAAACGATGGAGCATGTTTCATTAGAATGTGAAGACGCGTGCCCGGCGGTCGATGTTGTCACCACTGGCCTCCTTGGAGCGCTTGTGTTCAGCGGGAGCAGTGGAAAAGTAGACATGTCCGAAATAGGGATTAGTAAGAGGCGATTGGGAGGATTGGTGGAAGTAGGGAAACGACAAAAGACAGAGACGTACAAAAGCAAAGTTCGCAATAGGAGATCAGAAAATTTGGTTGTGGGAGTTCATAGCGTTTTATTTTTATTTTTTTAACCTAGGTAGGATATTAGGCAGTGTAGTAGCAAGAGCTTGGTGGCGCAACCCGCCGCCCCGTTCCAAAGGGGACGCTCGTAACAACCATCCATCCATCTCATCTGGTCGGGCGGCCGGCAACAACGTATTTTCCCGTATAGCGTACTGGAGCACTATAGAGCTGCGCGTTCGGCTACCATCCCGCCTCCCGCCCCCCGCCCCCCCTCTCGCCTGGCCGATTCGTGGCGAAATGAGGCGGGCGGAACTTATTTCTCTTCGGTGGCCCCCTTCGATGCTTTCCCTTCAGATGAACTCACTTTTATAAGCGCGAAAAACTTAACGACCAACGTCGCTGGCATTGCACGCGTTTCTGTAATGTAATGAGTCATATACCTCATTGCCCGTCATGTGCCCTCCCGTAATATACCGCGCGGCACTGCGCTAGTTCGTCCACACCGCCGAAATAATAATAACGCTCAACAGTCATTCCCGCGGAAAAAAAAAAAAAGAGAGAGAAGCTCAGAACAAAGCAAAGTGAAAAGAGACACAGATTGCCCGCTGCTTAGAGAACGACATAAACTCACTTCTGAAAAGCGACCGTTGTCACGAGTAGCTCGCATTTTCGAGTTGAGCCGTGGACCCCCCCCCCCCCCCCCCCCCGCGCTCCCTCTCTGATGCACCGGAGAGGGGCTTTAATTCCGGGTCAGCTTCATGCGCACGTGTTTGTTTCGCGTCTCTTCGTGTTCGCTGCCCCCCACCATCCGGCTGCGGTTTTCGAGCTTTCTCTCTCTCTCTCTCTCTCTCTCTCTCTCTCTCTCGCTGCGTTGAGTGCCGATACGTGGCCTATGATATCGCAACGGCGCACGTTCGCGATGTTATCATGACGCCTTGGTACGCCGGGTTGCTTCATTGATGCGGTACCT
The DNA here is from genome assembly GCF_050947875.1 of Dermacentor variabilis. NCBI lineage: Eukaryota > Metazoa > Arthropoda > Arachnida > Ixodida > Ixodidae > Dermacentor > Dermacentor variabilis. The sequence continues at coordinate 129,038,101 of NC_134574.1, read as the reverse complement.
GGGTCTGGCACACACATGTGCAGCCAGAAAAACGAGAACGTGCGTATTATTATTATTATTATTATTATTATTATTATTATTATTATTATTATTATCATCAATGATTATCTTATGTCTGCTTATGCCTGCTTGCTGAACTGTATCTCGGAGCAAAAGCCTCTGTCAGGCTGTATAGCCTTTTGCTTGTGCTTCGATTTCTGTTGATGTACAGAAATAAATAAATAAATAAATAAATAAATAAATAAGTAAAATAATATACCGTCATGCCTGCTGCACGTGTATCTACATTATCGCCCTTTGCAGCCGTCGACCACCTTTGGGGTTCTTGAAACGTAGCTCTTGACAGGAAGGCAAACGTAATCGCGAAACAGTTTCTGCAAACAGTTTGCAAAGAATGTGTGAACCGGAAACTGTGCAAGGCTGTTCATGAACCCATGAAACTCGCGTCCGCGGATGTTTCCCAATCTAAGCGTTCTCTCTCTCTCTTCTTTTTTTTTTTTCATAGAGTGATCACTACAGCTTTCCGAAAATAAAATCACTCCCAAATTTTCACGTCCCGACAGCTCCTCCACATCTGACACTAGGCCATCGAAAAGATTGTATTGTTGCCATTCAATAGGTATTTGCCATCCCAGAACCCTCCCGGAGTAACCTGGCTGGTTTCGGCAGTTTTAAAGGCTTCGTTAGGCTACTCTGTGGTTGAGTGTTTTCATGCCGGCTTGAAGGGCGTAATGACACAACCACGCATGCGACCTACGTCGTACGCAAGAAGAAAAAGTGAAAGCCGGACAAGTGGAAGCCTGCGACAAGTTCTGCTAGAGATTATTTCGTTTGGACAACGCTTTCTTTCTTTCTTTCTTTTTTTAGCGTGCAAGCGCAACATCGTTTCTTGCGAGTGGTCTGCGCAACACGTGACCGCTCGCAGATCGAACAGTTTCCTCACGTTATGACTTCAAATTCGGGCCCCGCTGATCCTTTATTTCCCCCACGAGTTCCGAGGTAGCTCTTTCTTTTTTTTTTTTTTTTCGGCGTCAGGATATGCGCTGCACGCAGCCGTTGACCTACAGCTGGGATCGCACGTGCTGCCACACGACGGATCGTGCGCGTACGGGGTTCTGAGCCTGTACCTATTGTGGCACGGTTCCAGCCCTGGCACGGGGCCAGGAACGCATTCCGACCGGGGCTGAGTATGCGAACCGGCGAGGGGGACCCTCGAGAGCGGGCTCCTTCGGCAATATATCTGGGGCCCGATTTTTTTTTATTCGCCCTTTGTTTTTTGCGCTGCAGAGTGCAAGTTAAATGTGCTGCAGGATTCCATGACTGTGCTTGATTGGAGACTGTTAAAGGGACACGCACTCAAGAAAAAAAAAAAAAAAGACAAGGACAAGCCATTCTTTCAGACTGATACAAGTATCCTTTCAAAACTGTTTTCTTGAATTTCGCCACGAGGCTTCGATTAATAGAAGGGAAGAGGGAAGATAACCCACGCCTAAACCCCAGCACCTCAGTGTAACGTCGGGGTTGTCAGCGTAACTTATTATTTATTTTTTTTATGCGAGAGTACTACCTGGCTCATTGTCCGACCCCGCAGTCACCAGAAAGCCGTGACAGAAAAACGGCGTACAAATTACGCAACCTTCATTTATTAAAGAAAAATAAAAAAGTGGCCACAGTGGGATTCGCTCCTCTGCCCACACCGTGGCTTCGTGGCTTACCTATAGGTAATTATCTAGACTTCTTGGTTTCATCTCGCACAACCACACCAAATGTGGTGTGGAGTGCGGGCTCATATATCTCCGCTCCACGGGCACAAGTTTGGTTGTAGTCGTCGGATGTAGCACGTGTAACTTTAGCGAATGCGGATAACCGTCCACCTGTGTCTTTCTATAAGGTCGGCAGCCGCTTTCCCCGGGAGGAACTTGTGAGGAGTGCCGTAATTTTTGACGCTCGAAACGCTGTGTTTTTTTTCCGGAATTTCTGTAGCGCGAAATGTGCTGAAAAGCGGTGTCAGCGCGAGAAACAACACTGAACGCAATGTACGTGAAACACTACTTTAACGAGAACTCCGCAAATAAAACTCAGCCAAGAGGTCGCAATGATGGCCGGTTTGTCGCCGCGCTTTGTTGCGACCTCGTAAGCGGCAATGTTACATTCGGAAACGTAAGGCACTGGCACCAAACACGCCAACATTTCGCTGCTGCACTAAACTCTGTGGCGTTAACTCGGCGACGCACTCAGCGACAAGTGATGCTCTGGCATTTACACGTCATAAGAATTGATTAGGCGCCTCCATAGTTTTTCTCTTTCGTGCATGGGCCGTTTGGCACGGTAAAAGCACCCGAAATTTGCCAAGTTCAGTGTTTGCTTCTGTAGAATACGATGTCGTCCATATTCAACCCATCATACATACATCGTCAGACATCATCATTTACCGGGCGCTAGCCGGCTGACGCGGGGACATCGTGATGGATTTTGGCCGTTGGCTTATTGCATCTTAGGGCAAAAAAAAAAAGTGCGTAAACTTGGGGAGGGAGGGAAGAACCAGAAAGCAGAATCGTGCAATACATTTTGAAGTCGAGGGAATCGGCCCAGCACGTGATCACGTCGCTGTCAAATTTTAGCGTCTTCCAACTGCCGCGCACCGAGACGGCACCTTGCGGCTGCCGCGCTGACACATTGCTATAACGGAGGTCGTTGAAAAAAGAAAAGAAAAAAAAATACCCGAGCTATTTACTATTTACTTCCCTCATTCGGCTCCGTCGACCTGAGCCTGAGGTCGACAAACGCTTCCCCCGACAGATATCTGAAAAACAAAATTTCAGAATTGCTTTTGTGCGTGTGCAATTTTCTAAACGTAGTATTTAAGTGTAGCCGGTGCGCCAGCGTTCGCAGCTTGCGGTTGTTCCTGGACACGTGGAACGAACGATCGATAATATTTAACGCGCCCTTCGCTGGCGGGCTACTGTAGTCGTGCTTCCGCTGGCCGCAATCGGCCCGCCAAGCGCTCTCTCTCTCTCTCTCTCTCTCTCTCGCTCGCTTTGGCAACCTTGCCCGCCGCGAAAGAAACAGAGATGGAGAAAACAAAACAAAAACAAGAAACATCTTTCAAGCTTGCCGGCCGCTCGCGGAATCTCCAGCAAAAAAAAATCGGCACTCTGCGCTGATACCGGAGAACTCCCGCAACCCCAGCGAGAGGTCCCTCCCCCTCTCAGCGCCCCTCTCTCCCACTTAGTGTGCGCGCGTTCTCTCCTTGAGGTGTTGTAGGGAAGTTAACGCCCCGAGCACGTTTCGCCGGGGCGCAGCAATCCGGACTGTTGTGATGGTGGCATGCAGCCGCGTAGCCCTGCCTCCTCCTCCTCCTCCTTTTAAATATTTGACAAGTTCTGCCCTTTCCGGCGAACGCGGCGGAGAAAGGGAGGATTCGATTGGCGGAGAATCGATTGCGTCCGATGGACAAGCGGCGCTCCGCGATTGTTCTTTGGGGCGTGCGAGATGATTATAAAATACGTTCTCCTTCGGAGACTGATCTCTTGGTTGCGATGTTGCAGTGTTGGCACGCGGTAGGTCACTGGCCTCGAGCGCGTTACGCGAAGCTTCATTCGTTCGTTGTGTGTGTCTGTGTTTTCTTTTTGCCTTTCTGCCTTTGTTTAAATGCCTTTGGTGAGAAGCTTTTCTTTGCCTTTGTCTGTTTTAAAAAAGAAAAGCGTTCTCGTCACGAATGCTCGTCGTCATATTTGCTTGGGCTGCGCGAACATTCAATTTTTTCGAGAGGCAATCGAATACGAATCGGAACATTGCCACGAGCGAATCGCAACGTATATTCAAAATAATTTTCGAATAATTGTCGAATTGGAAAGAACTGTTTTCGCCATTGATGTAAAAAGATGTATCGCGTACTAGCGTTCGTGGTGTTGGCGAGTTCTTCGTTATTACATTTCACGCTAGCAATTGTTGCTTATTAAAAAGGGAAAAATTGAACGGTAAAGACCTACACTAAGCAGTTTGTTCGCATAAACTGGGCACTTCGTGGAGAGCGAACGGTGGCGGTTTATAGAAGGGGGAAAAAAATGTGGGTGAATGAATGATGCAGCGTGTTCCAATGAGGGAGTTGTCGTTTCTTACTTTTTTATGCCTACCGGGTGTACTTTTTCTGTATCATTTCTTTTTAAGACCGTACAGAGTTCTTTAAAAGAATGCCTGTGGCAGAAAGCACAGTTTTAATCACTGAGCTGTATTACTCGGAAGACGCGGGCATTATGTCTCAGTTGGAAAGGTTAGGCCAGTCTTAAAACAGGGAGAAAAATCATGGAATGGGTAGGAATCCAATGCGACAGGGCTGCCCCGACTGACAAGAAAGGCATTCCGTAGGACGTACGTAAACGCTTCCGAATCGCCCCCCCCCCCCCCCACCTAAAGATATGCATCCTCATCTACAACAAAGAGAGGAGAGCTCACAGGGCTAAGGCTCTAGTAAATAAACTTAAAAACACACCGGCGCATAAAGAAGCGTGCGTGGACACCGCTTGCGGCAGAGACGGGGCTGCGGTATCGACGGTGGTTGATGGCGACGGGTGCGTCAAGATAGCGTGCTCCACGTGCACGAGGGACGTCTGTACAGCCGAGGAGGTTGCAGTAGCGCTCGCTCGTGCGGGTACAATAGCGGGAGTAATATTATGCGATAACAAATTAGCTATCCGAAATTTTAACAAAGGGAGAATCTCTGAAGAAGCCCTCCACATTCTACACAAAAACCCTACCAGGAGGGACATAACTTTTATTTGGTTACCGGCCCATGAAGAAGTCCCAGCCAATGAAGCCGCTCACGAGCTCGCCCGAGCACTCTACCACCGGGCAACTCTAGAGCAGCCAGTTCCAGGGATAAAAGATAGCATCATCACGTACAGAGAAATTGTCGATCATTACAAAGCCGAAAGAAGAATCTTTCCGCCTCCGCATCGGTCTCTCTCTCTCTGGAGGACGCTCGCATTTGGCGACGCCTCCAGGGAAACAGTTATACATCACCACATTGGATCTACTTAACACAGACGAGGGACTATAACGACGCCCTCTGCAAAATTTGTAAGCAAAAAGCTACGCTAGACCATATAATATGGGGGTGTGCTGGCTCCCCAGGGGCCAAGGAAAACATTGACAGTAGAGAAGCCTGGGAGGCCTTGCTCCAGAGCGAGGCTGAAGACGACCAGCGTCGAGCAATCCGCCTGGCCGTTGAGGCCGGGAAGACTCACCGTCCTCAACGCGCGGGGACTGCTTCGTCCTCCCCCCCCTACCTACGTGTAGGTTAAGAGGCGGGCACCCCAGCTCGGTGGAACAATAATGTTTTCAATCAATCAATCAATTACTTGGGCGAGAAAAAGAAAAAAAACCAAACGCGTACGATTTCCACTTTTCAATAGATCCTGTATAGCACGTGCATACGTCACACATTTCATTCGCTCCTCTTACACGTCGCTACCAATTCAAATGATTTTGTCTTTTCTTTCAAGGGGGGGGGGGGGGGGTCGATATGGCTGTGACTTAAAAAAAAAATGAAAATCGATATAGTCTGGAGCGCACAGACGACATTTGCGTTATAAGCGGCGCATAAGTACGTCTCGCGGTTTCGTTACACTTCCTCTCGTTTAATTGACTCCATTAAGCTTCCGCCGATTCATTCGCTCGTCTTTTTCTTCTTTTTTCTCGTTTCGAGCCCATATATATGGGAGCGCGTCAGGGGTCCGGTTTCGTAATTGCGATTCGACGCCGCTCGGGTAATGATCCTTTTCTTTTTTTCGCCCATATAATCGCGCGCGCTTCGGCTGCGCGAAAGAGAAGACGAATGGCTACATTCGTTTCCACGGCGCGCCCGAAGTGCTTGCTTGTGGGAGGTATTGTGTGGCAGATGCGAACAGCGCGCGCTTTCGCAATCTCTCTCTCTCTCTCTCTCTCTCTCTCTCTCTCTCTCTCTCTCTCTCTTTTCTTCTTTTTTTTTTTTCACTATGCAGCTGCTCGCGGTCGGTGGTTGTGTTGCGTGTTCGACGTATCGGCGTGCGCGCCTCGATGTTCATAATGTTTTTATTTTATTTATTCTTTCCCCCCCCCCCATGCATCTTTTTCTTACGTAGCTACTTAACGTTGCACCAACTGGAAACAGGGAATGAGTTCAGAGCGGTAAAGTGTTCTCGAAGAACTCTGTATACTTCCGTTGTTTTTCCCGGTCGATCATTAGAACAGAAAAAAAAGAACAACGAAGGATCAAAGTTTCGTTTTCATTAATTTCGCGCCCTAGCGCGAAATTTCCCCTTTCCCGCAGACTGTACGTCAGTGTGACGTCACGGATTGCGATGTATCTCTACGCATATCGGTCGTTGTGGTTCGGTAAATGTTCTCGAAACTTTCCCTAGGTCCAGTCCTTGGCTCTTTTAGAATACGATGTAGTCAATTTTTTTTTTACCTATAAAAATAAGTGTGACTTGTGTAAACACAGGCCCGAGCAGACGAGATTAAAAAATCCGTGCCGTCTGGACGGGCGCTCGTGCGGGAATATCGAGGTGTCGTATAGCCCCACCCGTCCTTTCGATTTTGCCTCTTTCTTTTTTTTTTTTTTTCTAGCCCGCGACGGTGCGTCTCCTCGCTGTAAGTGTGGCTTTCTTTAATTTTTCGTTATTGTGGAAGGCTAATTAACTTAACGCCGCTCGAATCATTTTTTCTTCTTAGTCTTCTCCCTTTAGGGGGAACGCTTATAAGCGAAACACCGCGCAAGTCTCAAGACTCCGACAGTATTGTTTCAAGACTCAGTTTCATTACTTTAGCGGGGCCGATAGATTGCTCGCATAGAAGTCTGTTACCGTTTTCTCTATGCCGGTAAATGACCTTGTCGCGTAGTATGTCGCCACCGAAGGTCCTGTTGTGCCGCTCTCCGATTTGAATAATCGCCAGCGCCGGCGTGCGCGGGTGGGCGCAATCTCCACGTGACCTCTACCGTTTTCTCTCTGCCGCGCACTGTGAATAATCCAGTATACTGACGTCACATGAGTTTACCGGAGGGCGAAAACAGGTGGCGCCACTAGGATATTTCGCTTTAGTAGTTTTCTCGCTTGTGCGTAAGTTCGGTCCTCGCTACTGACGACGAACTCATTATTAGACAAGCGTAAAATATTCAAATCTAGCTCGAACTAACATTTTCCTTTAGTGTCCTAAAGATATCATGTTGGCAGCTATTTGCGATCTGCTAGCATGCTGTTTTTCGTACGCAGTCTTTTTTTTAAACTCAAGTAGTCGTTTTGCTCTTTGTTTAGTGAGGTGAGAAAAGGATTGCGCCTCATTCAAAGTGAATCAGGGAATTCAACATTGAAAGCTTCGAGGACTTTTGCTAAGCTAAAGACGGACCAAAATACGAGTAAGTTATTTTCAAACTTTTTAGGGGGAACTGAAGTCTGAGCGCGTCGGTACGTGAGTATTCGTCGTCGTACGGGACAAGGCGGACATCGTGCAAACGCAGACAAACGTCCTTTTTCGTTTCGCTTGTGTGTGTGTGTGTGGGGGGGGGGGGGGAGTACGCCTCCATTTCCGTTACCGTGCACTTCGCAACCGTGACGTCACGATGACGTTATGCCGGTGCAGCGTGATTTGGCTGCGAAGCTCGAGACGGGGAATAAGTTTGGCACTCATTTCATATCCAGCATTAGTCGAGTCCTTCTAGTGAAATTAACGAACGTAACGAGTTTTCAAAGAATACCGGTATAAAATTATCAAGGTTCCTGGTTAGGGTCTCATTTACGGGACGCTGAAGAGGAAGCTTAGTTGCGCTTAATTACCTTCCTACAATAAAAAAAAAAAATGCTTTGGCGTTGACTTCGTCGTCTGGTAATTGGCCTCATAACCCGGAAATAATGAGTATGGTGTTTTAAAACGATGTGTTATCAATATGAGCTAATTTACTGCTTCTCTTTAGCATGCTACTTAATAACGGACTCTGCTTAATTATGCCGCCAAGCCTGCGTATAACACACTTCTTTTTGATATTTACGAAATGACCTTTTCAATAGGGCTTGTCGGAACAATGTCGCGATAAAAGTTGGCTCTCGGAAGAAAGTTTAATTCAGTAATAAGCGTGCAAATCACTTCTAGTGACATTAAAAAAAAAAAAAAGAAAGCGTCGCGATCAGTGATTACTGTAAATGCCGATGAAGTTGGACTCCAGCTGCCGCTCATTGAATACCAATACTTCGTCTTGCGTTTTCAATGTTACAATTCTTCTGTTTCGTAACAATATGAAGTCTACGGACGCGTTCTTTCTTTTTTTTCGGGGTGGGGGGGGGGGGGGAGAGCTAGCTATGTGCGCTTTTCAGATCGCGCAAGGGTAGGTGAGGAATATGTGAAGAGGCCTTTGTTATGTTCCCGTGGCGACATCTTGTCGCAGTCTAATGAGCGTGCTTTCAGGCTCGCGTGTTGCATCGTTCACCATCCATACCGAAACGTTGGTCGCGGTATTTTTTTCTCTATTTCTTATTAAATATTGGGTTAAATTTACAGCTTTGTTGCCTTTCGTAAAGTTTCCCGACATTGCAAACCCCGTTGTAGTAGACGAGTCTCCGGGACCTCCCGGGCACATTTCCTGCATCAAGGGTTGGTACGTTAGTATTACCAAAGTCGTCTCAACGGATTGCGGTGAGCTTGCGGTACGATGGTGGCGCCACCGCCTGCGCTAGACTGGTGGTGTCTGTCATGAATTATGGACTCTGAGATCGGCCCGATCTCGGAGGCCGTGCGTAAATGTTTTGGCGTGGAGTCAGGAAGTGAACTAGGAGGGGGAGCACGACGTCACGCATCCAGCCTTCGCAAGCTGACTCTCCGTGAAACAGATGCCCGAGGATTTCTCTCCATCTCTCTCTCTCTCTCCCTCTCTCTCTCTTAAAGTAGGCCCAACACGTGACCCTGCGCCCGGCGCGCTCGGCTCAGTGCGTTTGGTTCCCGATAGGTTCTAAACGATGATGCGCACGTGTCCGTGCGTTTTGCCAAACCGCTCTGTGCGCATTTCCTCCAGATAGACTCGCGAAAGATGCTGAATTCGATCGCTTGTTGTGTAACGTGTGCACTTCGTTGCTACGTGCGGTTGTGGCGCTGTCGCACCTGTTGCCATTTCGGGAAACGCGCGCGCTGTACAGGATGGCTGAGTGTGACGATGAGGGTGACGTACCGCGACGTGATCACGTGTTACTGGCCGACTCTCTCTGGCTTTTGTCCGATCGCCTCGCGCTCCTCGTTTATGTTTATTTACTTTTTTTCTTCGTCCATGCTTTTCGCAGCTGACTTCTGCTAAAGCGCACGCACGGACTTGGTTCGCTGCATCGTAATGTCGCGCGCGAATTAAGCGTTGGTCGCTCGGACATTTCTATCAGCTGTCCACCGGGGACGACAAAACATCACATATTTCGTATTTCGACGCGCTCTTGACGAAGTCGAGTGGTGTATACAGTGTCCGCCGCTTGGAGAGACATTGTATAGCCGTCTGCTTGCGCACTTATGTCTAACGTCAACAGGCATTGGCCAATCCCCTTCGAGGGTGTGAGCCGCGTGTTTCGACGCCACATTGCCGTTAGTTCGATGTGCCTCCCGTTTGCGCCTGCTTGCTCTCGTTAAAACGGGTTCGACGCGTCCACCTTCGCTTTGTCTACCTCCCCTTGCTGCGCTTACGTTTATGTGGTGTTTGGCGTGCCTATTCCTAATTAGCTCAAACTATCACCGCCGGTTACCTGCCGATACGCTTCGAACAAAAATGGGGGAAAAAAAAGGACATCCAACGAAGTACTGTTGGGCCGTCTGCAACGCAAACAATGCCTGTGAACCTGTGTGTATCTTCTTTTTTAATGTTCCTGCGTGTTGCATGCAACCAGCCGGAGAAAAGACGGGGAATGCGGGAGATGGAAATTCAGGAAGATGAGCAAGACGTGACAAGGTTAATGCAGGAGCCAACGTTTCGACAAGTGGACTTGTCTTCTTCAAGGCGACATATGCTTTCCAGATACTGTGGCGAGGAAATCACGTCGCCTTGAGAAGACAAGTCCACTTGTCGAAACGTTGGCTCCTGCATTAACCTTGTTCACGTTTTGCTCATGCAACCACCCGGTGTGATTTGTATTTTAGCGCTAACGGGACATCTTGAATCACGCTCGCAAGTGCTTTTTTTGCGCGATATAGAAGAGACGTTCATATGTGGCAACGGCAGAATAGCGTGCATGTTCGAATCGACACGAATGACATACGCATAGAAAACTGCTTTTGAGTTATGGAATCGTGAATCCGAACGGCACCTAGTAGGAACCAACATCATTCCAAGTGCACCTTCGTGCAGACGAAAAAAAAAAGAAAGAAAAAAGACTGTCTCGGTGGGGGTTGTCTTCAGCTTCTCGCAAGTCCTTTCAAAATTTCCTAGGAACAAGCCTATGTCGTTCCCGACCTCAAGTGGCTTTAACAGCCTGTCCATGCGGTATGATTCTGCCTCACTTGATCGCCCCAGAGCACCTTCACTTCCTTGAGACAACTCCACACGTTTGCTTTCAAGCTCGTTGCATTTTTCTCAGCTCGCGTTCCTCTCTGTCCCGTTCTTCTCTCTCTGTGTGTCCCGTTTCTCTATTTTCCTAAGAAGTTCCAACCCAATTTCAACGTTCTCCGTTACCACGTATTTAGACGGGAACTGCCCCGAATTCATCTGAAGGAGCCAGCTTCAGCGAAATTTCGGACCGCATAAGAAAGGCCTATAGCAGGCGGCGCCGCGGCCGCATTCCTATTGAAAGCGCGATATAAAACACACACACACACAAACACACACACACACACACACACACACACACACACACACACACACACACACACACACACACACACACACACACACACACACACACACACACACACACACACACACACACACACACACATTGTGTACCGGGGTGCACGTTAACAAAAGAACCCAAGGTGGTCAAAATTAAGCGGTCCGAAAATTTCACGTGGTCTGACATTTGCAGCATTCTCGCTAGCGCCACGCATTGTCGTCTGCTTAGGCGCTGAATACTTGAAGGCTGCTAATGAGATAAACATATTTTGCCAGCCCTGCAGTGGTGCCAATATTGCTTCCACGGTGTGTTATACGTCACGCCACTGTCAGCGGGAGCTCCGCGCTGGGCATGGCGGTTCAGGCAACGCGGGAAAGGTGGTCACAGCATAGAGAAGGGCATTCCGCAAGAGCGGACACACACACCCACACTAAGGCACATCACATGGGAGTGCCCCAGGAGGCCTCCGCACATAGACAGTCCCATATTACACAAACATCCACTAATGAGGAATAGGCAGTGGGAGGCATGGCTTGCGGACGAGGGTCGGGAGAGCCAGTTGGCTCTTCTGGACCAAGCCCAGCGAGCCGCTCGTGCCAGTGGGGCCCTGGAATAGGGGCTCCAACCATCGTGCCTTATTTTATTTCCATTGAATAAAGTTTTACTCTCTCTCTCTCCCATCGAGCCCAGCGGCCGAATTGACTGTAGCGCACCAAGCGGATGGGATTAACTACTTCCGGTTTCGGTTTTGGGCGCGCGCGTTTTGAACGCTAGCTGGCACGCGCTACGCCGGTTGTGCTACTCGCCGTTTTTTTTTTTTTTGCTTCTGTTGCTCATTGGCGCGCGATCTAAATGAGGAGTCGTTTATTTAATTAAAATGATTGCGAACGATCTTTACGAGCCTCCATCAAATATGTGCCTCGTGTAATTTCACGAAGTGGACGTAAAAAGCTCTTGTAAACGTGGAAATGCTTATTCCGCTCTGTGTAAATGCTCGTTCCGGGCTTTTTGTGCGTTCACTCCGGGTTGTGGCACCAGTTAAGCAGCGGTAGTTACCGTGCGAAGCTCCACCGGACGGCGTCAGCTGAAGAAACAAGTAAATTGCAAGCATGTGTCATTTTGGTATTTATATCTTATAGGAATACCGCGTGTAGAGGGGAAACGTCTGAAAGTGTTCAATGGCCGACGTTACAAACAAAAGCAATTCGCTTTTACGTATGTGGCGTCGAAAATACCCGACTCGTTCCAAGCCCTAATTAAGATTACGAAGAAAACATCTGATTTCCAAGCATTCCCCCATTCCCGGACATTATTTCCTGCACTTTAGGAGCACAAATGCACGGGCGACTGCGCGTTTCCAAAAAAACGTGGCCTCAGCCGACGCGATAGTACGCCACATACACATAGCTGGCCATAACACGGGCTCTCAGACAGACCTTGCTAGACGCTCGCAGAATACGTCCTACTTGCACTCACGAGAAGTTCGCGGATGCATAGCCTGGTTTTCAGTCGTTCAGAAGACGGAATTTTCGAGTTCCTGGTTCTTGAGCTCCTCGGCGTTATCTTTTGTGCGTTCTGCTGGCGCAAGCAACACACTCCACTGTTATCGCTCTTGACAATCGGTCGTCGCGTCTTCGATAAGCGCGAGTTTACAAGGTTTATGTTGCAGGGCCATAGAAAGTGTCAAAAACTTGTCTAAGATTCGGTACACGCCAAACTGTCACCGCGGCCGGCTTATTTGCTTTTTTGCTGCTTCACAACCCCAGACGCGGCATGCCTGCCTCAAATGTATCCCAAAAACTAACGATATCACAATAATTTTGGGGGTCAGAGAATGGCGTCACGAACTTATCGCAGTGAGATTCAGTACACGCGAAACTGCGGCACACGACCGATCTGCTTTCCGCTAACTGCGTCACAAAGGCGGCTGCGGCGAGCGTGCCCAAAAACTACCGAAATGAGTCGTCATAATGTTTGGGCTCATAGAAAGCGTCGCCAACATCTCCCAGTACGAGTCATTAACTACGCCAGTACGGCCGCGCTGTATTTCGCTGACTGCGTCACAAGTATCGTTTCCGTGCCGTTAAAGCCCCAAGTTGGTTGAAATGCGTCGCAGAGTGTCAAACGAAATTTCTCGCCTTGCCGTAGTCCAATATAGTGCAGGGGTGCCGCGTGGAAATGCAGAAGGAACGCAAGAATATACGCCGGGAGCCCAACAAACAGGCTACACCCAAAAGAGGCGGGTCGCCGAACAGACGAACTTCGCTTGCGCAACCGGCCTCGCTGGCTTCGGTGGCCTGTCTGGCGCATGACGCATGCATCTGTCGCGCCTGGCGGGCCGTTATCTTGTTGCTAGGTAACGCATGAAAAATAAGTCGCGAAGTATAAGTTCATTTGTACGCAAAGCTTTTTTAGTTTTAGCCGGAAAAATAATAAAAAGCAATAAAACGTTGTCTGCAAGTTCATTTCACTTTCTTACTTTTTTCCGATGCTAGCGTCAACTAACGGATGGGTATAAAACTCTAGGCGTGACGTGTTTCCTGTTGCCAGTTTTCGACGAGTGTCCCCGTTTGTTGAATTTCTTTCTCTGTGGCTACAGTATACATGGATTTGGCCTAAATTCCAATCTTCTGGCTTCAAACGGCTTTTTGTGACTTTGCGAGTTGATCATTTTCTCCAGAATGTTGCGTTATAACTAACAGTCCGCCATAATTACATGTGAGCGCAGCTCTATATATATTGCCTCCTGGGTTTACGAGAGTGTGATCGCTGCTTAATTCAGGTCACTAAAGAAATAACGAAAGGTAGCAAATAAAGCCACGCGAACGTTTGAAGCCATAAACACTAAAATTTGGATATATCCAGGCTACTTAAACATCATTCCCACGCTAGCTCCGTACGGTAGTTTAGCAACGTTAGTAGAAAATCATGTGCTATCGACATGCACGTTTAGAACTGATTTAGCCGAAGCGAAATTTCGTTGGAGCAGGTCGTTAAAGAAAAATTGTGCTTGCCGAATGTCAGCATGCGCAAGATTCGTGCGTGGCTGGTTGCCCATAAGCCTATGTTTACGCTGTGGTCACCCACTCATTGTTTGCTGTTTCGACAGCCGTGTTTATCTTTTTTTTTTTTTTTTGTCCCGACAAACAGCGGGAAACGTTCGCGCGAGCAAGCCCCACATTTTCGCACCGAATAGATTTTAATCTTTGAGCTCTGACGCGGGGGTCTTCGGAATCGTTTTATTTTTGCTTTGCTTTTATTTTTATTTTTTTTAATATCCCAGAAGGTTCCTTTCCGCGATAGTGAGTCAGCCGCGCCGTGGCCTTACAGGCCCACGTCCGATAAGTCGAGGCTTCCTCGTTGAGATAACGGTAGCGGCAGCAGGGTCGGGGGGGGGGGGAGCAACGTATTGTTGCGCATTTCGTCAGTTGGCCGCGCACTGTTCATTTCAGATAAGCGCGAATGCGTAGACCTCCGATATTTTTGTTTTTCGTATTGATCTATAAATGTGGAAGGGGGGATGGGTTTGCGAATACCGAAAAAAAAAGTAAGATTAAATTTCGTCGCCGATAAGGCAATTGAAACAGCTTCGTGATTTTCATAAATTTGTCATATTTGTGCTGCCCCACCCTTATGCCACTGCATGGTGTGTGTTCCTGTGACGATTGGAATACATTTGTATATGTGTAGTATTTCTCTGCGCAACCACCATTCTTCCCATTCCGTGAGTTAAATGAATGTCAGTTTGAATAAAGCAGACTGAAATGGAAACGTTACAGAAGCGTCACACGTCGCCTTCGCCCTCGTATGCATTGCTGGCTCGACCTTTTCACGCTGTGCATCCGCATGATTCGGTGTTTGCATTTCTCCGTGGCTTGCAAACGGTGTATGGTGCATAAACGTATGCACGAGGTTTGCTGAGGACATTGGGCACAAGATTACCGCGGATGCCAAGTCAAAGCATCGTGTTCCAGACGACCACACCCGTTGGATAACGGATAGCAGAAGCGCTAGCTCATTGCTACGGTGCCTAAATATCGCACAAAGCGGCGGTTGGTTCGTCATTTGATGCCCCCTTTAAAGCGAAGCTCTCGTTTCGTACCTTCCAGGGTTTGGCGCGACTACTGGCTTGGTCGGTTACTCGGCGGTTGGATATAATGTATATGTACGAAGGCGCTGGAAACGGCACCCGATCCTATAGTGCGCGAACCGAAGCGATCCGAGCTGTTACGTGATCTACAGTGCTCGGCGATTGAAACACGATACTACTGGAACGCGGGGCTGCCCGCGTTGTGGACACCGAGCTGATGCACTGTCGTATAAGAAGTAAGCGGGAGCCTTTGTGATCATTCCTTCACTGTCATGCGGTCATCCATCGTTACATCGTCCTCCTCCTCTCTCGTCTTCCGTTGTTGTTTCGTCGTAATTCCGTCGCCGTCGTTTCGTCATCGCGATTTCATCGTCGTCGTCGTACCGTCACCACGTCGCCGCCGCAATCATGGTGATCCATTCCATCGTGTGTATGTGTCGTCCTCGTCCTATACGTTCGTTGTCGTGCGTTCGAGGCCTTACTGTCACCGTGATGCCCTCGTGGCCGTTGCGTTGTCGGAACTCCAGCTTGGTCGTGCGATTCCGGCCGTGCCGCGTCATCGTCACACTATCTTCGTCATACCATGGTCGGCGTGCTCTTCGCGCCGTCTTCGTCGTACCGTCATCGTTTCGGGACAGGCATCCCGTCGTCGTCACGGCGTCGTTGCCATGACGACAGTAGTCATTGGATTTTCATTATGCAGTCGTCAAGCCACTGTCGTCGTGCAGCCGTCGCCCTCCCATTGTCGTCCCGACGTCATGGTTGTTCAAGTCGTCGTCATACCGTGGTCGTCATTCCTCCGCTGTTAATTCCTTCGTCGTCATGCGTGGGATCCACATGTCCGAGCGTCACAGCGTTATGCAGAGCTGGGCGTTTTCCGGTGAAAATGCAGCCAGCTTGATCGTGCGCCCTGTAGTTATACAATGTGGGCGTTGACAGAGAACCCCGTCTTTCGCAAACACCAATGAGAGCTTCCCTTACCAACGGATTCCCGCAGACGAGTGCGATCCGTAATGTCTTGCAAGTATATGACCCGCGCATGACCCACGAGTAAGCACCGGTTTCATGGACGGCCAGTATCGAATACTTCTGGTGCCATGAACGCGGGGAGGAGGTGGGTTCAAGCCTAGCGTAGATTGCAACGCCGTCGCCCCAACCTGGGGCGCAGTGTGCAGCACGTTCGCACGAACGTGCTGGACAGCTCACGCTAGGGTCTGACCTCGCCGCCGGTGGGACTGCGGGCCTTATTGTGTTGTTGTGGGGCTGCACCCAGACGCTGGATCAGCTGTCCGGGAGGAAGGTGCAACAACGTCCCATCCCGTAGCTTTCATTATTTTTTTCTGTTCAATTTTTCTTTTTCACTGCGGATGTCTTGCGGCCAGTCCCGTAAATGAAAGAACAAGGCGAAAAACTTTGCTGAGACTTTGTTGAAGCCTAGAATAACGGTGCGTGAGGTTATGTCGTGCTAAGTGTAACAACGTAACAATAAAAAAGAAAGAGCGGAGAAAGGCAAGAACTGGCTTCGTCTGCTCTTTTTTCTCCTTGTCCCATGTCGCGCTGCTACACATTTTGCATTTACGTAGACCAGCATTTGTTTTGCGCTTACTGCTGCTTTGTGTTTCCCTCCCCTCAAGCTTAACTTGGATGGAAGTCGCATTTTATGGCCGCGACCTATCGATACAGTAACACGTGGCTTTCTTGCTTCCCTGGCTTTAAACAAAATACGCAGCTGCCTTCGTTGGCTACCCTCGCGGCGCCAGCGGGAGCTGCAGAGCACGACGGTCGATGCCTGGATTTGGCTTAAACTTCAATCTTCTGGTTTCGAATGGCTTTGTGTGACTTTGCAAGTTGGTCATCCTATACCGAATGTTGCATTATAAGTGCAGTTTCATAAATGAACTTAATCACGCGTGTATGCAAGTCCGTTATTGGCTTTATTTACGAGAATGTGATTGCTGCTTAATTCAGGTTGGCAGACGCAGGGTTAGCGCATAAAACCATATCAACGTCTGAAGCCATCAACACTAAGACGAATGTACGCTGCTTAAACATTGTTCTCATGATAGCCGAGCACGTTAATTACCTCTAATAACGTTATTAGGAAATTCGGCGGGCATACGCGTTGCTCATTTAGAACTGATTCAGCCGAAGCGAAATTTCGTTGGAGCATCATGGCCTCTTTAATTGTGATTTCTGAATGTCAGCGCGCGAGGTTCGTGCGCGGACACTGCCTGTAAAGCTATATTTACGGTGACGTCACCCGCTCATGGTTCGCTGTTTTATCAGCCGTGTTTGCTTATTTTTTTCCCGACAAACGGCGCAGGCGGTTCGCGTGCGACGTTTTCGTACCGAATGGATTTGATCTTTGAGCTCTGACGCGTTGGTCTTCCGGTTTATTTCATTTTTGTTTCTTTTCTTATTTTTGTGATATCTAGCCATCTCCCAGGATATTCCTTGCTGCCGTAGTGAGTCGGCCGCGCTGTGGCCTTGCCCTCGTCCGATAAGGTCCGGCTTCCTCGTTGAGATAACAGTAGCGGCAGCAGGGCGGGCGGGGGGGGGGGGTAACATATTGTTGCGCATTTCGTGGGTTGACCGCGTGCTGTTCATTTCAGATAAGCGCGAATACGCAGTGCTCCGCTATCTTTTTTTTCTCTCTCGCATTGCTTTGTGAATGCGTAGTGTGAGGTATAGGTTCGGAACTTTCCGAAAAGAAATGATAAAATTTCGTCGCTCAGAACTCCATGGAAACAGCTACGTGATTTTCCTAAATTCCTCATATATGTGTTACCCCATTCTTGTTCCACTGCATGCATGGCGTGTGGTTCAGTGGCGATTAGATTTAGATATGTGTAGTATTTCTCTGTGTAACCACCGTTCTTCACGTCGGCGCATGTTAATGTTGCGTCCTTTTTGAACATGGCACATACCCACCTGGTGATTGGCCACAGAAGTGAGCAATTCAATGAGGTAAGTAAATTAGAAATAAAATCAAACTGAAATGTAAATGTTAAAGTATCACACGTTGTAATGGTTGGGGTTGGGCATGAAATAGACGGTAGCTGGCCCATCCCGTCGTCCAACTTATCCACGCTGAGGACGTTGTTGAAGGGGGATACTTAGGGAGAGATTTGTTCTCATCGAGAACGAGGAGTGAGATTTATTTAGTCTCTACATGAGAGCGTCACAGTTCATCGGTCTAACACGACTGAAAGAGGAATGTACTCTGAGGAGCCGCCAACGGCTCCTTAAATACTTTGTCCTCCCTAGATCCCTAGATGAGAGAAAACGGCAGTTCACCGTCGACCAATTCGGAGCGTCCGAAGCCTTTGAAGGGGACGGTTTACACAGTCGCTTGCGCACAGGTTTCACTGACCACACCGAGGTGAGTGGGTTCTCGCAGACGCGGTGCTGCCCCGAGCAGACGCCTCTTTATCCCAGAGTCGACTCCGCAGACAGTGGCCGCCGCGTCTCTCCATTGACTAACGACTTCTAAGCTGCGTGAGACGGCACCGCAATGCATCTTCCAGGAGCTCCCCTGCTCCAAACAAACCGTGAAGGCGGCGGCGACTCCAGTAACAATACATGGTCCGCTGACTGCGTCCAGACCTACCGGCGTCGCCCGGCTGGGGACCGACGTATTGTCCTGCTTTCAAAACTAGTCGCCGCAGCAGACATGGTGGCGCCAACGGGCTGTTGACTCGGCGGTCGCTTCTCCGTAGATCGCCAGCCCCGCAGCTGTGGAGGGCTGGGAGAATTTTGTAGGTCGGTACCTCTGCAGGCCGTTGGTAACAACGTCAACTTCGTCGTCGTAACATTGCTGGGACGACTTCTTCATACTGTGCGTCCGCCTGATTCGGCGTTTGCATTTCTCCATGACTAGGTACCGTGTAGTGCAGCACATAAACATTTGCACGGGGTTGCGGTTTAAATGTGGTGTGAACAGAAATAACTTCGATTCACAGAAGATTCCAACGTGTTCGATGGACGCGAAATGCGAAAATGTTCGTGTATACTTAGATTTGAGTGCACGTTAAAGAACCCCAGGAGGTCGAAATTGATCCGGAGTGCTTCCCACTATGACTTGCCTCATAATCGTATCGTCATTCTGGCACGTAAAATCCCAGAGATTAATTAATTTATTTTGATATTCCAATACGTGCGTTGGATCTGTATATCGTGTTTCATGAGACCTTGGAAAGTGCTATCAAAGTTAGACAGTTTCTAACTTTCCATCTATTAAGTGTCAGTGTTTTTCCGCTTACTGCGGATGCCCGCGAAATACAAAAATGTGCCACGTGACATACCCGCTTGCGCGCCATGATCGCAGCGCTTCCAAAATGTCCGCGTACAAACGAGCATGGCATTATGGTGCCTATAATAGCGTCTAACATGGCGTGTTGCCGCTTAAAAAGCGACAGGGCAGTGACGAAGGCGTTGGCTGTGCGATTTGCGATAGCGATGTGCTTCCCTCGCGGTGGCTCCTCTGGAATCTTTTAATCCCCTCTGGAATCTTATTCCCCATCCCTATACAGAGTAGCATGCCAGCGGTTATATACGCGCCGGCAAAATTCTGTTCTTCTAATAAAGAGTCCTCTCTCTCTCTCTCTCTCTCTCTCTCTCTCTCTCTCTCTCTCTCTCTCTCTCTCCTCGCGGCTGTTCACGATAGTGATAAGCAGACGCAGCGGCAGCACATCCGGCTAAATGATATGTTCGTTTGCGCGCGGAACGCTTGGGAGCAGTGCAATCACGATGCGGGCATGTCACGTGGTATATTTTTACATTTCGCGGGCATCCGCAGTAAACTGAAAAACACTGATACTTAACAGATAAAAAGACAGAAACTGTTTATTCGAACGTTTTGCAAGCCGCTCTTCAACTTTCTAACTGGAATTTCTTACCCAATTTCGTGGCTTGAGAAGTTGGCTAGTCAATCCTGCCTAATTATCTAATTAAGCAAAATAGAGAAAGACAGCGCGACACACTACATACAAAAGTGAGCAACGTGCATTTGGTAGCGTCGTCTTAGAGTGCATCGGCATACTTTAAAACACTGGCTAAAGTTAGCTGGGACACCCTGTATATATATATACGAAGGTGCTGTATATATACGAAGGTGCTGTGTAAAGTATGCCTGCTGAAAACCGGCACCCGATCCTAGTTCTCAAAGCGGAGCGGTCCGGGCTGTCAGGTGATCCACAGTGCTCGGCGATTGAAACACGATATACTCGTAGCCCGCATCTGCCGTTCCTGGGGACGCCGACCTGATGCACCGTGGTACACGATGAATGCGAGATCCTTTGCGACTCACTGTGACAGCATATGGTACCCCTGCGATCGCCCAACGCTCTCCGGTGTCGTAACGAGCGGCATCCGCCGTGTGGCCGTACTGTCACGTTTCATTCGCTGAGCACTGTACGTAAGAGCGGACGTGAACCCCAAAACAAACACGTGGTCGTCATCATGGCTGTCGTTGCCCTTCCGTCGTCATCTCATCGTCTTCATTCCGCTGTGGTCATTTCCTTCACTGTCACGCGGACGTCATCGTTCCACCGTCATCATTCACTCTCGTCTTCCGTTGTCGTTTCGTCATAATTCCGTCGTCGCCATATCATCGTCGTCATACCGTCATCGTCGTCACAACCGTCGTGAACGTGCCGTCGTCTTCGTATACATTCGTTGTCATGCGTTCGAGGCCTTACCGTCGCCGTGATGCGGCCGTACGTGGTCGTTGCATTGTCGTAATTCCGGCTTGCTATAATGCGATTGTGGTGATGCCGTCGTTCGTCAGTATATATTCGTCGCACAGACGTCGTGTCGTCGTTGTCCCTCTGTTCTAGCGCCATTGCAGTGTCGCCATAACGTCGCCGTCGTACGGTCATCGTCATTTCTTCGCGGTTATTGAGGCGGAACCCTCAGATAGCTGGTGGGCCGAAAAATCCGATGTCTGGCGTTACGCCACTAAAATTTTTGGCAGCTGAATTCATAAGGAGTCAAACTCTCGACCTTTGCTGGGAGTGGAACCCACGACCTTTGGTGTTGATTGGGCCTAATTTTGCCACCGGTTCCTTTTACAAGAAAGCGTGAAGCCTATGCGAAGAAACGTCAGCACAACACGTGGGGTTAATTAAGAGGAAGCTTTAGCTCGGGTGCTCCTATCTAAATACATGTAAAAGGAGAATTCGTTTTTCTCGGCAACCACTGCACCAAATTTGACTAGGTTTGTTGCACTTAAAAGACAAACCTAAAATCTAGTGACTGTTGGTTTCGAATTTTTGAGTTAGGTCGTCAATTTTTTATTAAAAATTGGCAAAAATCGAACATTTTCAAAAAACGAAACTATCAAGTTTACAACTCTGTAACTCAACCACTAAAAATGATAATACAATTCTGTGAATTGCATCTAATAGTACATCCAAAACGGACAAAATTGATATGTTACACATGAATATAAAAAAATTTAATCATAGGAAAATACAACTTTTGCAAAACCGTTGTAACCAACGTAACAAATTCACGTAAGATGTAAAATGACATATTGAATTTGTCCGCTTTGAATGATCTAATAGATGCCGTTTACAGAACCGCGATATCAGTTTTTGATGCAGAGCTATGAATTTGTAAACTTCGTGCTTCTATTTTTTTCAAACGGTCAAATATTTGAAAATCGTTTTAAGGAAATTCAAGCCCTAAATCGAAATTCGGCTTCCAACAGTCACTAGAATTTAACTTTCTCTTTCAAATGCAACAAATTTCATCAAAACCGGTCCAGGGGTTATCTCATAAAAACGTTTTTGCGTTTTACATGTATTTGAATAGGCCGCGTCGGAGTTGGGCCCGAGCTAAAGCTTCCTCTTAAAGCACAGGTAATTAAGATGTAGTTAAGGCACTCTAAACCACGACACTTTTGTGGGAAAGTCGAACCCACTTCCGAGATGTGGGCGAACCGGCCATATCTCCTAGCTCGATACCCTTTGACATCGTGAAGATCGAGAGTCGATCCCACTACATGCGGTATTAAGGCACAGTTTAGTTATGACACTCGAACCCACGACCTTTGGTGGGCGAAAACAGATAATAGGGAGCGACAACGCATTCGAATGGAAGCGCCAACTAATGTAATGTATGTCACGCGAGCGCCAAGGCTTTCGTCGACATCCTGTTTGTCGACGCCAAAGTGACTGTTACGTTTCTTTCCCCATCGTCGTTATGCGTTGAATCCGCATGTTCGAGCGCCACAGCTTTGTGCAGAGCTTGGCGTTTTCCGGTGAAAATGCAGCCAGCTTGATCGTGCGCCCTGTAGTTATACAATGTGGTCGTTAACAGAGAACGCCGTCTTTCGCCAACACCAATGAGAGCTTCCCTTATAAACGAATTCCCTCGGAGGAGTGGTATCTGTAGTATCTTGCGAGTATATGACCCGCGGGTAACCCACAAGTAAGCACCGGCTTCATGGACGTCTAGTATCGAATACTTCCGGTGCCATGAACGCGGGGAGGAGGTAGGTTCAAACCTAGCGTAGATTGCAACGCCGTCGCCCCAACCTGGGGCGCAGTGTGCAGCATGTTCGCACGAACGTGCTGGACAGCTCACGCTACGGTCTGACCTCGCCGCCGGTGGGACTGCGGGCCTTATTGTGTCGTTGTGGGGCTGCACCCAGACGCCGGATCAGCTGTCCGGGAAGAAGGTGCAACAACGTCTCATCCTATGGATGCGTGGATGCAAAACATTAATGAAGGTCCTGAGGTACGCGACTCAGTAGGCTCCGTCCCGGATCTCGGAGGTCAAGCCGAGAAGCGGCGCGTCCCGAGTCGAGCGTCACTCCGGTCAAAACGTTTTGGTATCAAAAACGCTTACCTTTTTGCGAGGCTTTCTTGACGCATCCACTCATATACAGTCGATCGCCTCTACTACGAACGCCTCTTGCAGCGAAAGCACCTGCATAACGAAGGATTGATTGGGTTCCGACCGCTCAACAGGCACGCTCGACGTATTTGACTGCTGGCGAATACGTCGCTGCTGATGAAGACATGATGATGTAATCGTAAGTGGCGACAGGCGGGAGTCTTCAAGGTCATCTATAGCGTGGAAAGGTGCAGAAACTGTCAGTGAAACAACAGTGACGAAGATAACCGGTAATCGAACCAAGGATCTTTTTTTTTTTTTTTTTCGGCAAGGGACACGATAGCGGCATTCGATCATCTGCAGTTATGCCTAGCTACAGCGTGTCGCCTGCAGTAAGGTTGACGGCAGTCGCAAATTCTGCCGGATGTGGTGCGAAAAAGAACTTTTGTTTTTAGGTTTTCTCATTTTAAATGTGGATATTCTTGCGTTGGGGCGCGACCTTTACAACGAAGTGACCTATATATATATATATATATATATATATATATATATATATATATATATATATATATATATATAGAGAGAGAGAGAGAGAGAGAGAGAGAGAGAGAGAGAGAGAGAGAGAGAGAGCGATGGATGTCGGACGTCAAGAGCCCTCCGTTGCAAAAGCGTTCGACTTTATTGCAGACGTAAAATATTGCGCCGGGATTAGTCATCTGCACTATCAGAAACTAGCATTTTTTACTCTGGCCGAAATTTTGTCCCAGTCGGTCTTTAATGGCTATATTTGCGCGGTGCCGGACATTGAGAGGCGCAAACAAAGGCAAATTCGAATTATTGGTTATTTTCTGCACGAACCGGGCGAGTAACTGCGTCGACATTCACATTGGGTGCGCTGCACCATAAAATACGATTTCGACGCGAAATTTGAGCAGAGAACAAGGCATCTCTAGGCGCAGTCCTTTCTTTTTTGTTAAGGTACGGAAAAAAAAAAAAAACACGGAAGTCGCTGTATTATGGAATTTGTCATCTATAGTCAGCCCTCGTTTGGGGGAGCGCTCAAAACGGCAATACTGGGGATTTTGCCGCGTTCAGAATAGCGCTGCCCAGGCAAGGGTGCCGCGGTCGAGAAACAGCTCGAACGTATTTTCCTCGCTCCGATAAAAAGCGTTATCTTCCCGCGCGCCGGCATTATTTCCGCGCTTTGCTCGCGCCGCCGCCGTTCCCGCGGCCTCTCTCTTTCTCTCTCTCTCTCTCTCTCTCTCTCTCTCTCTCTCGTTTCAGTCTTCTTCCCTCGTAGGTGACTCGCGGGCTCGCACGCTCTCCGTCTTATCTCGTCTCTCTTATCGCACGCCCTGTCCATGCGATAAGCGTACGCGTTAGAGGTTCGGAGGCGTGGCGAGCCTCCTCTCCCCGCGACCGTTGCGGTCTGCGCCGGGTTCGTAGACCACGATCCTCCCCGCTTGTTTTAGGGCGTATCGGTTGCCCAGGCGCACGTTCTGTGCAAAGCCTACTACATTATTATTTGTTTTGGACACATATACACGATTAACAAGAAAGGGAAAGCGAGCAGCAGGCTGGCAACTGCCACCGGAAGGGGCACAACGGCTGCCTACTCTTTAGAAAGGAGGTGACAGCAACACAGAAATGGAAGATAGGAAGGAGGGGAGGAAAGAGGAAAGGAAGAGCAACAGGACAAATCTAAAGACTAAATATGGCGCAAAATGCATTGAGGCTTTATCGAGCCGCCTGTAAGAGGACCGTCGCGCAGCCCTGAAAAGAGCCTCCTGGCATTTGCCAGAGCATCCGGCCCATTATTGTATAGCTGGTTCTTTATTATTAAATGCGAAGCATTTCTTGGCCAACATTTGCCACTTTGACAGTATCTGTCTAGCCGCCTACGTCTTCGTTCTGTCACGGTCGTTTCGTTAACGTGGCATGTACCAAAAGTGGCGCAGTATGGCGAGAGTGTGTGACAAACCCAAATGATGGGTCATGTCGTGAATGTCATGACATACGTGTCATGTAGGTCATGAAACAGCCGTCTACGTCTTGGTGCCCGCGTAGTCGATTCGTTAACTTGCTAGGCTTCCCCGCTCACTGCTTCGCATGGCGTCGATTCTCCCACACCCGCCGTGGTTGCTCAGTGGCTATGGTGTTAGGCTGCTGAGCACGAGGTCGCGGAATCGAATCCCGGCCACGGTGGCCGCATTTCTATGGGGGCGAAATGCGAAAACACCCGTGTACTTAGATTTAGGTGCACGTTAAAGAACCCCAGGTGGTCAAAATTTCCGGAGTCCCCCACTACGGCGTGCCTCATTATCAAAAAGTGGTTTTGGCACGTAAAACCCCATATATTATTATTATTATTATTCGATTCTCCCACAGCGCGTGGGATCTGCCGGCATTTTTTTCTTATGTTTTTATTCGCTTAGGTTGCCATGTAGCATGGCTTCTGTATGAATTCTTTCTTAAGGCTAATGCATTAAATACGAAAAGCGCATTACTGAGAGGAAAAGTTAACGCCGAGCTTCCTCGAATTTCGCACCGAAATCTCGGCATCGCTATGTCATTCTGACTAGACGTGTTTAAAAGTATTTTCTCGTATTGGGGCATCTTAGCGCCGGAAAATTTATGCAACCTCGATATTTCGAGTCTTCTGTCTTGTTTGATTGATATCTAGTATAAGCAATTAACTACGCTCCAGCAGACCCTGTTAGAATCCATGACGTCACGGGGGCTGATGCGGTAATGTCGCCTAACACCGTCTCTAGATTTTGAGTCTTTTCTATAGCTTACCGCAAGTCGAATATTTTTCTAGCACGCTAAAGAAAATAATAGATAGCTGATGAAAGTGATTGGTAGAGTGCATACGTATTGTTTGGTTGTCCTTATACGACAGCGTGGCTTAAGACGGTCTTGGCTATAAAGACGGTCTGAGGACCTAATCGTCAGTTTCCACGGTTATCGTCGGGCTTGGATCGTGAACAGAATGTCCATAGGAACACTGAAACGCTATTTCCGTCTTTTTTTTTCTTTTTTTACTTAGCGCTCAGTGGCAAGAAATTTCCCCAAATGCCGTCTTGTCGCCCGCGAATCGCAGGAAATCACCGTAGAAGCGGGCTTCTCCTCAATCCTACCCTTATTGCGGAGAAGCTAACTTTACGAGGGTTCTTCCACAGCGTGCAGACACGCTCGATACCGCGCCGTATTCGGGCAGGGTGCCGTACTCTGACTCCCGTAATTACTGAAGACGCGCCTCTACCGGAAACCTTTTCCTTTTCGATCGTATACTGCCGAGTAGAACAGTGGTTCACTTGCACTGAAATAACACTGAACGCGAGGTCAACTTTCCCTGGCAACGTAGATAAGTTTTGGCTAAGCGTCGCTTACGCTCGGATGTCACGCGCTGAGGCACTTCAGGCAACGGCGTCGACTTCGCATTCTTATTGCCACAGGATAGGAATTAACGGGCACTCGATGTCGAGCGCGTACGCGCCGTCGGCGCCGCCGCCGTCGCCGTGCTGTCATGGCATCGACGACGCATGCGTAGACCGGCCGACGTGGAGGGTTTACGGGGTCTCCAGACACGCGAGAGAAAAAAAAATAGAATCGAAGTGAGTTTGGCCGCGAAAACGACGAGGCCGATGTGGCTCTGTCGGCTGTGCGACGTAGCCAGGGCAGCGTTCCGCCTTGGGCTGCTAGCGTACGAGGTTTGTGCGCACACACGTTAGCGTTCCCGCCGAGCACCTGCGTGCATTCCACACCGCGGTAATGCGTGCAGTGGTCTAAGCGGAACGTCAAGCAAAGAGCCAAGCTGCGAACGCAGACTGTTTCTTCTCGGCGGTGTCGTCTTGTGCACCTTCGAGGTGTCTCATGATAAAACAAGTTTTGTAAACTTGTTTTCTGTAGGGACCTTGGAGGTGCGACGCCCGCAGCGCCGCGCTGGCGCCTCGCTTCATCGCGGCTGCGTTGTGAGACGCCTGTGTGCGCGGGGTCGATGTTTCTGCGGCGCATCGGCCAGCAGTTACCTCGCGTAGTAGTAGTAGCGACTTATAAGGGAGGAAGCTGAGGAGAGAAGTGCAGCGCCGCAACTGTCCCTCGTTGCGAGGACACCTCGACAGCACTGCCAAGGGAAGGGGCGAGGGAAGCGAGTAGAGGAGAGGCAGAGGAGGGCCTCCCCAGTCGAGCGGCAAGGCCGATCGACCGCCCGAAGAAAGTGCCTCGCGTGCTGCTATGCGCCAACGTGTCGCGATCCCGCGTGCTGTTGAGCACCGTCCAAGGAGCTTAAAGGCGCAACGCTGTTGCTTGCTATCCCCTTTAAGTGCTTCGTCCTTTCGGTGATTTTATTTTTCTGCCACTTTTTCTTTCCGTCTGCCAAATTTTTTTTTGCATAAGCTCGTCTCCTAGAGAAGCTGGTGACGTTGCAGTCAGCTTGGTTGCCAAGCGACAAAGGCACCAACTTGACGCGGCGTCACGCTGTGCTCAGTTAGCTAGCGGAGCGAGTGCACCGCAAACGCTCAGCTAAAACTTACTAATAAGTGAGAGCCACAGTGGAGCCCAGCTGCGGCAGCCGTGGTACTGCGCCAAGTAGAGACCTGCGAACTCTCCCGAATGTTGCGTAAAGTTTGTTAATCGGGGTATTGGTCTAGGATTTTACGAATGTTTCTTCATGTTTTACGAAAGATAAGTTCTGTTCGACTAACAGATTTAGCTTGTCGGCCTCAGATCCTGCCGCTTAAAGTCTCATGATAGTGAAATTGCACCAGAGGAGAATGCTTGCTTCGAAGAAGCTTGTGCCGACAACCTCCTGAAGCAAGCGAGAATGGCAACGGCAGTGCCGATGAGAAATTCATTGCGATCTACTAGTAATAATGTGCTAGCTACTTGTCCGTCTCTGCTGTTCGAAGTTAGCTTATTCTTGCGCGCTGCGTCTAAATGTATAAGTAATCGTCAATGAAGCGTGAATGTTTCTCACAAAAAGCGTGCGCTCGGGCAAACTTCAAAATAATGCTTGCTATCCCCCCCCCCCCGCCCCCTGTCTACAACACCCATCTCTATCCATACCAACCAGGCGAAAAATTACGGCGTCCTCCGCACATGGCGCGGGAACGTTTATGGCAATTTAAGTCAGGCACGCACTTGTAAAGCCGCCCGCTTCTTCGCCAATCCCACGTGGAAGGCAAGAGTCAGTTTGCACAGAAAGTGAACAAAGGGAAGCAACATGTGGTCCCACGCTGGCTCAACGGTCGTGCTTTCAGCTCGTTATGTCGTAGTAAATTTTTTTTTTTTTTCAGGAAACTTTATATGGTTGGCTTATACCGCCGACGCGTCGCGGCTTCCCCGAAGCCATCCGACTTCCTCCTCGGCCGTGTTTGCCGACAGAAGGTGTCTATGTGTCGCTGTAAGTGAAGAGCCCGTGTTTCGTCATATCGGCGGCCGCGTGTGAAGGAGTGCCAAAGCCCGGCTCCTTCGGCGACCTCGTCGAGCTCGTCTTATCGGTTAATTCTCCGCCGCGCGGCGACGGCGGCGCGGGTGAATGATCGCCGTCGGCTCGAGTGCGCGCTGCTCCGCAGCCCTATTGGGACGACGTCTTGTATGTCTCAGGAGCGGGGGACGAATGGCTGCGCCAAAGGCGCACGGAGTGTTGCTTTTTGTTTTGTTTTAGTTTACCCGCAAACGTGCGGAGCATCGGCTTGCCGGATTACCGTGGTCTGCAGTATGTAGCAATTCCGGTAAACGATCGCTTGTGACGCTTTGTGCAGCGGCGTATACAGCGCGTTTCGCAACGTTCTTTTGTTAGGTGGGTGTACTTGTCGGGTGAAATTAAAGTTAAAAGACTGAAGGCTACCGCTGTATGCGTCCTGCACAGTGTAGTTTGCCGGTGAGCGCCGCAACACTATAGTGTCAACGGAAGCGCAACACGGGTGGGGAAGAGGCACCCGGCCTGTAAGACAGTGCAGTTCGCGGCTTCGAAACCGACCGGAGCGCACAACGTGGTATTCGCGTGTTCAATAACAGAGTGGATCTTCTTTAAAACACGTGAGCCGATGCTTGCGCTTTCCGTTCCTCCGTCGCGGTCCTTAGTTTAGTCGTCAGTCCTCAAATCACCGGCGACTGCGTTTTCGGTGCTCGTACGTTGACATTGCTATAGTGGCATCGCCGGAAGCTTGCGTCATTCTTTTGCCTGTCCGTAGAAGCTTGGTCAAGACGTCGTCGTCGCCACGTTAGGGCTGTCTGATGTCTCTCTAGATACCACCGCCGCTGCTTCACGGGCTTTTCACCGCCTCTCTGCTCTTGCGCTGGCGGGCCAGGCCGGGCTCCTGCTACTTCAGCATCTGGTAAAGGTATGCGCCTGGGAGGTGCTATTAACATGGAGTGGCGCTCTCTGGCTAACTGGAACCATTCACTCTGATTCGCAACTGTATAGACGCCGCCACAGCCCAAACTTAACAGGCCGCAGGCGCTGACGTTACGCTCACTAAGGACGCACACGTACTCAAACCCTGCCAAGTTACGTTTTCTATCCCGACGCGTACCCCAGCGACACGTGCCCCTCACGCGGAGACACGGCGACACTCGCACGCGTGCTCTGGGAGTGTAGAAACGCTCTGCCCGACTCTGCCTCGGGCAAGTAGAAGTCCCTCGGAAGGTGCTCGCCGACCAGCAATGGGCCGTCCAGCAGGCACGCGAAGTGGCCGCCAGGTACTCTCTGTGGGTCTCTACGTGAGGGACGCCCGCTACCTAGCTCAACCGGACAAACGAAAAGCTAATATAGCAAAGTATTTCATTTTGCTGCTGGCGTAAATTTTTGTCCTGCTGTTAACAGCACAAAACGTAGACGGGGACACAAGACGAGAAGACGACTCCACGAGCTCGTGGTGTCATCTTCTCGCCTCGTGTTCCCGTCTACGTTTTGCCCTGTTAACACCAGGATGGAAACCAACAAGCCCAAGCTGCTGTTCTAAGTAAATTTTCGGCGGCAGCGTAATCGTGAATACGCCTTTTCTTAATGTTTAAAATGTGTTGCACTTGATTACAGCAATATTAGCTGTGTTTGGCTTGTTGAGATCTGCGCCAGAAGGTGGCCTCACCGTGCAGGCCGCTCACGTTTACGCCTCCGCCTATCCGGCTGAACGCCCGGTCCACCTGCGATTAGCGGAATACCGAAGCAGCTAAAACTCTATTATACCGAACTCGCTACACATCAGCAAATTTTGCCGTATGTCACGACGTCGCGATGACGTCGATGACGCCAGATTCGTCGTTTCAAAACGAACATTAGTAAAAAAAGATCTCATTGGGCGTGTCTGAACATTCCAGCACAACCCTCGTGTGAGCGATTTCGTGTGCGACAGCGACGGCTTTGGGCGAAGAAACGGGTGTTTACGCGAGCAGATCGCTTGTTCTTGTCGCTCGATCTCTCGGTTCTGGAAATCTAGAATCCGTCGCTCATCGCCCGGAAATGCTATGAGTGACTATTCAATAGCGCGAAGTAGGAACAGGATGTGCATCAGTGACATACTGTGGGTTGTCGCGCGTAACAAGCAAACGACCGAATTTTAATTGATACGTTCAATGATAAAATTCCAACTGCAAAACCTTCAGAAATATTTTATAAGCAAAGCAAGTCAACGCACATTATTAGAGAATGTGTGATGCCAGTTTCGGTGCGTATTTGCTGACCTCATACAGGGAACAGCGGGGAGACGACGCTCAAAGTCGTCGCTTACATGGGTTTCGACTTGTAGGCGACGAGTGGACGCGACAGCCACCACCATCGCGTCGCTCGTCGCCGTTGCTCGCCAGATCGCTTACACGGGGTTTATGACTTCGTATACGTGAAAAGTGTCATCCCTTAGCGCGCGGTGGAGTGTCTGCTATACTTATAATATGTGCCTCTGTACACATTACTGCGGAATCTTCGCAAGACGAAATGACAGCGCAGATACGGAGATGATGGTGCGCCACGCCCCTGATGAGTTCGGGTCTGCGCGATGTCGCCACAGCGGTGCGTGTGTGGGT
This sequence comes from Dermacentor variabilis, assembly GCF_050947875.1. Lineage (NCBI taxonomy): Eukaryota > Metazoa > Arthropoda > Arachnida > Ixodida > Ixodidae > Dermacentor > Dermacentor variabilis. Next base: position 129,007,312 of record NC_134574.1, on the reverse strand, counting down.
GCGTGCGCTTCTCGGTGTTGACTCGGGGGAGAGACAAAGATAGTCCGTCCCGCGGTGTTTGGAAAAGGCTTCGCGGTCGGGTCGATCGGTGCGAACCGGGGACCCTGCCGCTGGCTTCTGGGCAGCAGCGAAAAGTCTGCGCCTGTGTTCCAGTACTCGCCGCAGACGGCAAAGTGGCTAAAGCGAACAGAGGCCATCGCAACCAACCCACATGCACGCTATTCTCGAGCGAAGGCGACGTACGACGGGTGAGAAGGCCGATCGCGGAAGGCGGTCGCAGAGGCCGATCTATCGCTTGTCGCGTCGCCGGTATAGTCTCGTTCCAGTTCTGACGAAGACGTCAAAGAGGACAGCTTCGCGAAGACAGCATCGAAGTCAAGAACGATCCAGGTCATACGTTGCCGTCCAAACGAAATGGTGGCTGAACAGTACGCCTGCTTTTGTGTTCTCTTCCGCTGTCCCCGTCTTTATTTGCGGTCAGTATGATATGCCTGGAAACATCACCTGCGCTCAAGAAAACGCAGCCACTCTTATTTATGCGCTTGATGTAAGTCACGTCGTGCTTTTCATACGTTCGCAGATGCAAAAGTTAAAGCGCAGATGTAGTGTGTGCTTCTCTCATTCTTTCTTTTTTTTTTTTTTTTGTCGCCGCGAGGTAGCGTCACGTTGCAGAAGCGCCTTTCACATCATCTGTCCTGACGCGTTCCGTTACTTGGGCTAGAAGCGGCCTTAAGCAGGCTACGCAGGCTGTTTCCGATGCTGGCCAGAATTGGAACACACCATGTGTATATAAGGCTGCAGTCGCGGCACGTTCGAATGTAATGGCCGTCGTCGGCGCTGAGGCATTCGTTGTTCAAGTATTCTTTGTCCAGGTTATGAAGGCCAGCTTAGGAAGCTTCTATACATGAGCACCTGCTCGCTTAGTCTGACTAGCGGCGCAACGAAACAAGTCGCGGCTCCTTTTTCTCCCCCCCCCCTTTTTTCTATTTGCTAAGGAGCCCGGCAATGTGCCCGTTTACGTGTGTCGTATTTCCCTTCGTCCGAAACAAGCCAGAACCTGTTTACGAGGATTTGGGTTCCATCGGCTGTAGTGCAGGAAAGCACGCGGCGGCAGAGGCGGCAGCCATCTTTTCTCTCCCTCAATGCGACATGCCAGCGTTTATACATGCAGTGCGCGTTTTACCGGATGAGCGCAGGCGCATACGTGAGCGTCCTGCACGGTGCAGCCACCGGGTGGCGCAGAGCTCAACCAGACAAACACAGAGCTAATATTGTTGTAACCAAGTGTATTCTACTTCGCTGCTGGTTTAAATTTTCGGCAGCAGCGTAATCGTGTAGCTGCCGAAAAAAAAGAAAATATTTCTTTCTGAGAGCTTCTACAACCGTTGATGGTACAAAATTTGGCAAAATGTGTTACCTATATTACCATCAATGTTGCAAAAGCGATACGCGAAAACTGAAATACGCTTACGCGTGATTTCGCCGTCACTGCTCTTAAAACTCAAATTCAAATAGACCAATCGTGCTTTTTTGCCTACTTTAGTCTTTGTATGCAGTATTCCCTACGAAAGGTGTAGCCCAACTAACGTGAACTCAAGTCCATTACAAGTATTTCATCGGCAGCACAAGGCCTAGTGACCGTCATGGTGGAGTCAAACGAGCGACACTGTTCTGATGCCACTGGCAGAACTAGAAATCCTGGTGTTCGCCACCACAGAGCAGCACAGCTCTGTTTAGCCATGTCTGTCATGACGCTTGGTTGGCTTGCTTTCCTACGTCTTCCATTACTTCACTCCTATCGAGCTTTTCCGTCACATCTTCCCCATCTTCAGGTATTTGAGGTCAACTTCACAACCAGAGCCTGACAAGGCAATAGCCTTGTCAGGCTCTTGCCTTTTGTCTTGGCCCCCTCTTTTCGTTGAAAAGAAAATAAACGTTCAGTTCACTGAAGCAGGTCACCGGGCGCGAACCGACCTGCGGTATCGGTGAGCAAGCGGCGAATGCGAGATGAGGCATGGACGACAGGCTTACGCCGTCACACACTTCCCGCGTAATGCCCGATTTAAAATTCACGAAAACAGCCGAATAAGTGAGTAATCAGAAAGGAGTGTAAATTAGATTGCCAAAAATAGCGAACAACCTTACCCACTTTACTTCTTCGTCCCACTGGGCTTTAGACTGCACGGAAACCGCTATGGGGCGCGCATGGTGTTGGAAATCGAAACAACAGCGCCAGCTTTTCTAGGGGGCGCGCATGTTGTTGGAAATCGAAACTATAGCGCTCGCTTTTCGAGGCTTGGTTAATTTCAGAATGGATTCTTTATTTCGTGGTTCTTGCTTCCCATAGCCGTCGCCTCCAAGATTTTGCTTGTCCGGGATAAAAAGTATATTGGTTTTTTTTTTTTTTTTGCAATCGCTTGACTACCAGGATCTCGTTCTCGAGGTACGCTCGCGGCGGTTATGACCACCGAGCTTTCCCGCGCCGGTTGTAAATGCTCCATACTTATCCTTGCGTTCATGCACTTTCCGGTTCTGTTATTTATATTCATTATTATTTCGTCGCTCCTCGCGCTTCGAAAAGCGGCTTCGTACGCTGTCCGACCCTATACGCTGGCGCACCGCACGAGCTTACGTAAGGAGAGCGAATCTCGCAGCGGGGCGCGCATAGCCGTAAACCGCGTTGCGCAAGAGCTTCCCTTCGTTGCCCGTCGGTGCCGACGATCGGTGAAGCGAGCTTCCCTGCATCGCGTGGCGCAATCCTCCTCTGCCATGTGAAGCTGCTTCGTGCCCCCCCCCCCCCCATCTCCACCGTCTTCCCTGCATTTATGACCGGAGCATTTCTTTCATTTCTTCGCCCTAATTAATCATTAGCCCCCGGGCTTCTCGTACTGATAGGTCATTTATGATTGCTGCGAAGCTCTATATATAGAAGCGTGTGGATGGGGAAGATAACATCTCAGTCTCGTATATGCGGTCTTTTTTTATCGGGCTAGCGCGATATTCGAGGGCCCACGTGTCTTGGCTGCCGCTGCTGCGCCGGCGCTGGCATCGTTTGGTGTGTCGCCATATTTCATTCGTGGCGACCACCGCCCGCGCGGCGTGCATGCGAGACGGAAGGCACTCTTGATGCCACTTTCCTCCTCCCCCTCCCCCCTTTCCGCGTGTTGCGTCTTCGGAGGCAGTGACATCGAGTCGTGGGCTGACTTCGAGAGCAGCCGTATAGGTGTCGATTTTTTTTTTTTTGCGTTTTGCGGTATTGTCTATAGGGGGACAACATTAAGAGAAAAAACAAATGGAGCTGGGCAGGTCATGTAATGCGCAGGTTTGATAACCGTTGTATCATTAGGGTTACAGAATGGGTTCCAAGAGAAGAGAAACGCAGCCGAGGACGGCAGAAGACTAGGTGGAGCGATGGAATGAGGAAATTCGCGGGTGCTGGTTGGAATCGGTTGGCGCAGGACAGGGGTAATTGGAGATCGCAGGCAGAGGCCTTCGTTCTGCGGTGGACATAAGATAGGCTGATGGCGATTATGATGATGATGACGACGCGCGTCTTGGATTCTGTGCCAAGCGATCTAGACTTTCGTGAAGCTTTTAATTAAATGCTACAAAAAGACACGAAAAAACAACGAAATCCTGATGCGCACAAGTGTGATGCGCACAAGAAACCGCTGTTTTATGCACTGAAACACAAAAGTAACTGGAACGCCAATGCATTTCGACGGGCAGTTTAAAAAATTCATATCTCGGAACTGGTGCTATCCAGAGAATTCCTTCCAAGTGGATGTGCCGTGCGAATTCAGCGGCTATAATTTGTATACTGAAATATGTGGCGCAAAGTAAATATATGAAATTTTAATTAGCGTAATTACGATAATTATTCACTAACATTTTGATTTTTCGTAGAATTAAGGGCCTCCTCGTCGAGTAATTTAATCAAGAGTTAGAATTGTGCTATCTGCCATGGGCAATCTTTTAAAAAAGTTGGTACAGCTTAAAAAAAAATATCTTGCGTGTTGCTTCAGTACGTGTAACCCAAGATTTGATTTGATGTTCACTCTCTCTCATCAGAACTGCCGTCTTCGTGGTTGTTTTGTGGTGGTCTCCCGAGCTTGTTCTGAAAGAGTGTGTTTCGTTTTGTACTTGTATACTCGCAAATTTCGGCTGTGTAGGCTAATAAGGGTGATTTACAGTATCGGAGCGGAAAGGAAGAAAGAAGTGTTTGTTTGGTGCAGTTTTGATCGAACAATATTTTTATTGAGTACATATTTCGGTATCATGACCCTTCGTTACGTTTCTTCGTTCATTTCCTATTAAGTTAAATAACTTTTTACGGAACTCATGTTTGCCTTCTACGAGCGCCCTATCTTTGTACTGACCCCCTGTGTGTATTATTTTTCGTTTTCTTGCTGTTCGGTCTTGGCTTTGCTCTCCCCCCCTCCCCTCTGTACTTACCCGCCGTGGTTGCTCAGTGGCTATGGTGTTGGGCTGCTGAGCACGAGGTCGCGGGATCGAATCCCGGCCACGGCGGCCGCATTTCGATGGGGGCGAAATGCGAAAACACCCGTGTGCTTAGATTTAGGTGCACGTTAAAGAACCCCAGGTGGTCAAAATTTCCGGAGTCTGCCACTACGGCGTGCCTCATAATCAGAAAGTGGTTTTGGCACGTAAAACCCCAAATATTATTATTATTATTATCCCTCTGTACTTGGCTACCTTCTGTGTGTAACCTTCCGTTGTTCTCCCTTGCAGGGACCCCCTTCTTGGATGTGTCCTACCATAGCTGCCTCTCTCCTCGCGGTCGGTGAGGTGGCTTCCCGACGTAGCGCGTCACGCCACGTCTAAAGGTAAGCGACATTGGAACGTTAACAGTTCTCTCCCGAGAAGCTAATCGAAGGCAGGCAGCTGCTCGCGGACGTACGCGCTTCTCAAGTTGGCGCGTTACGAACGTAAAGTGCGCTGTCCTTCGAGATCCGCGTTGTAGGAGGGGGGGGGGGGGGGGCGCCGCCTTGGCACGACGAAGGCACTCCACAAGCGAGCGGTGGGATACCCCTGACCTGGTCGGCTCTGTTGCACACATGTAACTTACAAGTTCTCTTCATTACTCTAGCCTATCTGCCATCCGCTCACCGTGTCCTCTTTTACTCCCTTACAGTCCCCCCCCCCCTCTTTTTCCTACTGCTTACCGCTTTTCAGGTGTCGGCAGGTAGCGGTAATCTCCTTCCCTTTCCATTTATTAAGAGGAAGCTTTAGCTCGGGCCCAACTCCGACGCGGCCTATTCAAATACATGTAAAACGCAAAAACGTTTTTATGAAATAACCCCTGGACCGATTTTAATGAAATTTGTTGCATTTGAAAGAGAAAGTTGAATTCTAGTGACTGCTGGAAGCGGAATTTCTATTTAGGGCTTGAATTTTCTTAAAACGATTTTAAAATATTTGACCGTTTGAAAAAAATAGACGCAAAATTTTTAAAAATTGATAGCTCTGTATCAAAAACAGATATCGCGGTTCTGTGAACGGCATCCATTAGATCATTGAAAGCGGACAAATTCGATATGTCATTCTACATCTTACGTGAATTTGTTACGTTGTTTACAAGGGTTCTGCAAAAGCTGTATTTCCATGTTACTAAATTTTTTGAGATTCATGTGTAATATATAAATTTTGTCCGCTTTGGATGTACTATTAGATGCATTTCACAGAATTGTATTATCGTTTTTCCTTTAGGCGTTACGGAGTTGTAAACTTGGCAGTCTTGTTTTTTGGAAATTTCGGATTTTCGCCAGTTTTTGATAAAAGATTGACGCCCTAACTCAAAAATTCCAACCCAACAGTCACTAGACTTAAAGTTTTTCTTTTAAATGCAACAAACCTCGTCAAAATTGGTGCAGTGGTTGCCGCGAAAAACGAATTCTCTTTTTACATGTATTTAGATAGGAGCACCCGAGCTAAAGCTTCCTCTTAAGGCGTAAGCCTTTAGTGGCTCGTGAGTGTCCGTGCGCAGTCCGTGGTGGACGCAGGGAAGCGGTGATCGATCACAGCCGGTGACTGCGCTTGCATCCCATGCTCGCGGCCACGGCGGCGTCCGTTCGCAGAACAGTTCAGACAAGAGCAACAGAGGCAGTCATAGATAGGTTTTCGCCTATCGCAGTTTAGCTCAGCAAAGTGCCCATAGATTTTTTATTTAAAAGTACTAAACACAACCAATCACTACTACTACTACTAGCACGTTACGGCGCATCATTTGGGATTTGTGTTGGGAGCGCCAGAAGGCGGTCGGTCACGGCGCGTTCTCGGTAGCGCTCGCATGGTCGTCGCTGGGCCGTCGTCCTCTGCTTGGCGTCGGCGCGAGCCGTAGATGGGCGAGTGGGGGGGGAGGGGTGTCGCCTTTTCCTTCTCCCTTTCCTCCCGCTTGATGTGGCCTCGATCGCCACAACGCCGCGGCCGCCGGCGTGCCGTGGAAGGTCACTGGCGCAGAGCGAAGCAGCCCCGCTCGTTGCCTGCCTGCCCGCGTGCTCGCGATGGGCGTCCGAAGGCTTGTTTGAGTGGCATCCGTTTTTGGCCGTCCGGCACGGCACGAAACGGGACGACCACGGGGAATATCGGAACCTGCCAATTTTGAAGCGACCCCAAGAAAGAAACACTCGAGTCAGTTTTGATTGGTTACACTCTTTCGAAACTCTTGTCTTCCGTTAATTTCGCGCTGTACGCTTCATTACTAGAATAGGAATGTTATATGGCTAAACTTTTTTTTTTTTCTGTGCTGAGCCGGCACCCCAGCGCTTGTACGTCGGTGTGACGACGTCGTAAATTTCAGTGTGTTCTCACGTTATTTTGCCCGTTGCGGCTAAGCAACAGTCACCGAAACTTGCCAGATGCAGTCTTTGCCTTCCTTAAAGTACGATTTGCAGTCTATTTTCGCCGATAACTACGATTAAACTAGGCCCAAGTAGGCGTGGTGTAAAAACTACGTCACGACGAACTGGTGCGCGGTCTTTACGGTGGTGTCGCCACCAGTCTTTAGCTTTCGCGCCTTTGCTGGCTTGCAGTACAAGCTTCCGTTCTCTCGCGGTTTTACCTTGACCAAGAAGATGTTAACCGTTTCCGGAATAACTGGTTACCGGAAAGGTGTACAGCAGCAACAGTACCGGTAACGACATCTACCAGTGATCTATCATATTGCGCCTAAATGTACTGGTGTAACGCGCAAGCCTTTTTTTTTTTTTTAATTCTCACTCACGCCACGCGTACAATTTTTTTTTTTTTTTCGAACGCATTACGCATGGTAGCTGCCACTGTCGTCGTGCCTGGCTTTGAAGAACGCGGAAATAGAAAAAAAGCTCAACATCATGATGAAGAAGGCAATCAAAGTCACCCTGGGACTCGGGACTAAAAGGAGCCTTCAGGACTAAATGATGGTCAACCCTACGATCTCGATCTATAGGGCCCCCAACCGCGATGCACGGATCGCGATTGCTTGGATCTGGATCGAGCAAGAACGCGCTCGAAAGTGACCGTGTAGCAGCGCGCGATCCGGATCGTGCCAGATCCCGATCTAAAGTTAAAGTGGCCGTGTGACATCGGCAACACGGCGCGTGCGTCCGCGCAAGAGACTCGGTCTCCCAGGCGTGCACTTTCAATGCAGTTCAACGAAAATGTAAGCCAGCCTATGCTACCTCATTAGGCATCGTCAAAGCAGCAATCCCGCAGGTCATCTCGCGACCGCTGGCGTACTTTGAAGCATTACGTGACGTGACGTCGCGGACTCGGGCCACCAGCATGGCGGCCACGATCACGTCAGTGCAGCGTATTCACTGCCGCGGGTAAGCCGCAACCGTGGCCGCAACTGTGACAGAGACGCTTCTGGGACGCTGCAGGCGTCAGTGCCAGGCGCATGGCAGACCCCCCCCCCCCCCCCCCATCAGCGCGTTGTAGCTGCGTTCTGTCCTGCTCTCGCGTTCTCACCTTGTAGTTGCGCCAACATGGCGGCTACGACGATGACGTCAGTGCAAACCATCGTCGCACCTACAGTGTACCCTATACTAGTACACTGTAGTCGCGCCCGCATTCACGCCCGAATCAAACCTATGCCTGCGTGTGTGTCATGTACTCAGTGCCCCAGTGACTAATCGAGGGTTGGAGGAGCGGCTGCGCTTCAGCCCTGATAGAAAGAGCGTGATGCGCCGGCCTTTTGTCCCTCCGCAGTTCGAGAAATAGTTCCATTCCCCAGCACGTAGAGGAGGTACAGCTCTGAGAGAGAGAGAGATATAGAGGGGTCGTTTGAAAAGGGATCGGGAGGGGGATTTCCCCTGCCTTCTTTCCCGATCACCTCTTCGTCGACACCTCCTTTCCCAACCCATCTTCGTGTGGTGTGCATGTCGTGTGTCGATGCGCGCTCAGTTTTCGTGAAGACGTGGACGCCATCCGCACCTAGCGAACACAGGGCTCCGCCGTCAAGGTGAGTTGCTTCTCAACGAAAGAAAAGGGCGCGAAAGTGAGGCGGGGGCGGAGGTTTGGAACAAAGTGTAAATGGGCACTAAGAGGCACACACCCTCGCTATTATTTACCTTCGCTGCATATACTGAATATCGTCAAGGGACGTGCGTGTCTGTGCGTTTCACACATCAGGTGCAACGCTGTGGAGGCTAGAGATATCTTTTGCAGTGGCCGCGTTCGCGCTTAGATACAGTTCGGTGTCTTTCGACCACTTCTTCTTAAAATGTTCTGTATATAAAGTCAGTTCTGAATGAATTAAAGAATTTGCCCTTAGAAGCAGACAAAGCGTGCGCTTATTTGGCTGCTAGCACGTTGTTTTGCATCAATTTGCTTTTCGTTGTTTTTGTTTTTTTTATTTGCATCCCGTCGCGGCAGCATCACGTGCGTGTTCGCGGGAGCAAACGCATAGACGGAACGCGCGGAGTATTGGAGGCCGCCCTACTTGCGTAGCTTCCACAGTGTTGCACCTGACGTATGAAACGCGGTGTGTAATGCGCGTTTGTCTGTGTCCGTCCGTCCGTACGTTGAACGTGTGCTCGATCGTGTAGCGTGTGATCCACGTGTGTGTGTGTGTGCTGACTGTCGGGTGCCGGGTTCTTGCCGTTTGTCGCAGGGCCGTCCGTCCCCGGTTCCCTTTTCTCCTTGCGTGTGTCTCTCTCTCTCTCTTGGGTGGTGGAAGTAGTTGGCGTGGCCCTCGCAAGCAACCCGGCGTCGTCGTCGTCCCGGTCGCGGCGGTGATGGCCCCCACGTTCTCGGCGAGCGCGCCGCAGAACCAGCGCTCCTCGCGGGTCTGCAGCGGCGCGGCCGCGTCGACGACGGGTGTTGTCGGAGCCGCCGAGCGCCGGGCGTGATGAGCGAACGCCAACACCACAGCCGCCAGCCGCACCGCCGGTGCTCCTCGTCTCAGCCCTCGGAGGCGCCGGACGCCGGCCGCAGGCTGAAGCAGCGGCCCAAGAAGGAGACCGCGGCGGCGGCGGCGGCGGCTTCGTCACCCGCGAGGGCTGCGACATCCTCGCGGACTGCGCCCTCCTCGCGACGGCCCAGCGAGGCGGCGGCCAAGGCGACCGCCGCCACCGCCCCCCTGCCCGCGCGTAGGAACTCGAAGGTGCGCAAACACCTCGGCTGGCCGTAGTTTGCTGCAAAAAATTGCTGGAAAGGGGGACTCTGGCGCTAGTGTCTATTTAAGCTGCAATCGTGGCAGTTTAGTAGAGCTTTGGTTTTTTTGGCTAGTTGGTTCGGTATGTAAGTGTGGTCGCCCGTGTGAACTTCATTGCCCTGAGGACCTGCCGTTCTCTAGCGTAGCCCTTTTGTCCGAAGAGGAAACGGGTAGATTTTGCAAGCTCGAGCCATTTGCTCGGCCGCGTCCCTTTTTCGTCCGTGTTTTTTTTTCCAGCGTGGCAGTGATGCTTAGTACATGCATTTGCCCAAACCTTGTCCTCCTGACTTCCTATAGCTTTGTGATATTTCAAATTGAACTTTCAACAAGGTATTGCATTATATAAGTGCCGCAATTCGTAATTATGCATTGATGTGTGCAGAGACAAATTGCCTTTCTGATTTTAAAGTGCTGTGAGCCCTTGGAAATAGGGTCCAAAACGTTGCAGCCGTGACATATTTTGGGCTCCTGCAATCACTTACGGCACATGCAGGCTGCAAAAAAAAAAAAAAAAAAAAAAAAAGCCCCCTCCCCCTCCATTCCCGCAAGGAAGTTGTTGCTGGGAGTTTGATTTGGGCACTACCTATGTAGAGAGCTAAAAATAATGTGGCAAGAAATGTTTGAAGCCACAAGTACGAAGATCAGATGAATCGATGTTCTACCCATCATTCCCATGGCACGTGAACAATTGCAGCGCCAGAGTTCCTCTAGTAATTTTGGTTAGAAACTCTACGCCAGTTACGACACGCTTCCACCACCACCCTTGTATGTCTCCTGTACAGCAGTTTTAGACATGCATGCTGTGGTTCATTGTACCATTTATGTATGTATCATGCAAATAACATTTGGCCTTAGCTGACCCTTATGACGAGCAAAGTCAGATGCTGAGGGTTGGCATAATTTGCAGCATGACAAAAAACAAACAGTAAGAGCACTTCTCAAGAATACTTCAAACTTGGCTAGTCAGGAAGGTTCCATGATTCTTGTGCTAGCATGAGGATGTGAACATGCAGATATTTTACACAGGGCCTTCCTGTTCCTGAAGCTTCCCACCGCCAGCAATGTATCTTGCACTTGACTCATTCATTCTTGTTTCTTCATGTTTGTGTCCCTGACATGTTCCTGTGCTACAGCAAGGGTTATGGAGCTCATCTCTATTTGTGTTTCTCTATTGGAGAGATTTGGCCATGCTGAGTTTCTCTAATGGCTGGTATGGTAAATCGTATCCCTTACAGAGATTCTGTTATTCAGGTTAGACACTCTGTTAAGCTCTGTTCGACACTCTTATGTGGTGATGTGGTGCAAGTTAACTTCCCTGACTTGGTCTTGTGGTGCAGTGGCAAAGGAGTTAACCAATCCATATTTGCTTTTGTTCTTATATTTTTCAGGGAATTTGCCACGAGGCATATGTTGCAAAAGACATGAACAAATGGCATTGCATAAATACATACATTCGGTGTGACACTGCTCTTTCAACAATGAGTTAGTGCAATTGTTATACATTACCCAACGGATAGTCATCTATTCGGCTTTACTTCGGCCTCCCTAAGCATCTTATGCCTAATATGCTGAGTAGCAACGCACAGTGGCAAAAGGTGACAAATGTCCACCGTAGACAGAGGTGCCAGGCACTCAGGACAGATTGTAAGGTAATCACTTGCAGACCCCACCCAAGTGCAGCTGACAACAGGTGTCAGGGCCTCCCCAACACTAAGCCTCCAAAGACAAACTTCCTCTACTTGGAATATTGCAATGATCCCTTTGGTTCAATTCTCTTCTTATCATGCGCCATTCAAACCCACCAATCTCATTGATAATGTGGATTGAGTGCCGCTCAGACCACTGGCGACAGTTGCAAAAGGAATAGCATTGAAATAAAGTTCTCAAATTATTTCTGCCCATATTGCCAGCCATGACATTGCCTGCCTGTGTACGTGTATCACTCTTCAGGTTTGCAGCGTGAGATGTGAGCCACATTGCTTAGGTACCTGCTAATCTTGCAGTCCAAGGCACAGCCACCGCCCAAGCCTCAGCCAAAGTCGCAGCAGCGGAAGCCGGAGCAGCCGGCACGGCAGAACGGGGAGCGCATCGTCCGCAAGCGCAGGGTGGGCGCCGGGCGTACACAGGGCATCCTGGGCCTGTGCGACTCGTTCTCGTCGCAGTGCGACCTGCGAGGAAGCCGCTCTGCCTCCGCGGCAGTTTCACTGGGGGCCGGTGCCCGGGCTGTTGAGTCGGTCCCAAGCCCTGGCCCCAACCTGCGACCCAAGTTTCCCGCCTTCCTGGCATCCATGGCGGCGGTCGAGGAGTGGCCCACAGCCCGCGTCCAGCGCGTCGCCAGCCTCAATGCTATGGCTAAGGTATGCCATCGTTGGTGTTCGCTTTGCTTTTAGAGACACTGAGGCAATAAGGATGCACTCACAGATGAGGGATGAGACAAAAAAATGTTAGGCCCAAGATTAAGAAACGGGGAGACAGCAGTGGGGAGTAGAGAGTAAACGGGGGTAGCCGAGTTGACATTAAGAGAAAAAAAATATAGTTCGGCAGGTCATGTAATGCTTAGGGCCGATAACTTGCAGTGTATCAAATTTACAGATAGGGTGCCAGGGAAGGGAAGCACAGTTGAGGGTGGCAGAGAATCGGGCGTTGTGATGAAATTAGGAAATTTGCAGGCACAAGGGCCAGTTGGTGCAAGACGGTGTTACCATAGATCAATGGGAGGGGCCTTTGTACTGCAGTGGACATTGTTAGTGGGGTGTACAGTTAACCTCTCTCAGATCATATGCCTGTTTTTAGGTCATTTGTAATGTTAATGCGAGGAAAAATGATGGTAGTCAGGCATGCAACTAAATTAGATCACCACGAATAGCTCAGAAATTAAATTATTGATGCTGACTTCGAACATATTCATAATGAAAATATAGGCACAGAGCTTCCCAACCTAACAATTTGCTAATGAGACTGATAACTGAATGCAGACGAACATATGTTCAAGGTCCTTAGAGCGAGCCTATCTGTCCATACATGACAGCACATAATAGGAGTAATGATTACCACTTACTACTACTACTACTACTACTACTACTACTACTACTACTACTTAGTTCAATATAAAACATTCAGTAACAAATCCATAATGAGGGTGTCCATGATGAGGGTCCGAAAAAGATGCTTTTACTCACAACGGATCAACCAAAATGCCGGTGATTCTAATGAATGTGGTGAATGGTAAAAGAAGTTATGGGTAACATGTCAAAAAAGTGTTCTCCCTCTCGCCATTAGCAGCAGCACTGTTCAAGAGTTCAACACTTATTTTACTACCTAGCAGCCCAGCTTCCTAAAATTGGTATTGAACCTCTTCCTGCTCCAAATCCAATAGTAAACTTGCGTGTTTTTGAAGAGATAGAAATTGCTGACATTGTTTCAACTGTTTCGAATATTCAAAGCAATAAAGCTATAGTGCCCAATGGTATTCCTGTGAGGTTGCTTAAAGATAATATTGATATCCTAGGAGGACAAGTATTATGTCGTACTTTAAACATTCTATTGAACATCTTTCTACTGAACAAGCAAAGTATCCAACTCTTAATATGGTTAAAGTAATTTCTCTTCACAAGGAAGGTGATCCGTCTGACCTTTCAAATTACAGGCCAATATCTATTCTGAGTATTTTAATATTTTCGAGAAAATTATATAGGTACAGATAAAAACATTTCTGGATAAATACAGTGTGCTTGGTCATCGGCAGTGTAGTTTCAGACCTTGGTTCTCAACCGCTACTGCAGTTATGACTTTATCGCAGAAGACAAACATGATATTGCAACTCAATAAGCTAGTTGGTGTTATCTTTCTTGATTGAAAAAAAAAAAGTAGCATTGACACTGTCGATAATTTAATATTGTTAGACAAGCTTAAACATGATGTGTTTCACGGAAATGTATTTGACTTCCTTTCAAGTTACATGCAAGATTATTTGAAGTCTTGAAAATCAATAATATTACATCTTCTAAATAAAATATTTCTACTGGTGTTCCACAGGGTTCCGTTTTAGGTACCGTCCCTTTTTCGTTATATATAAATGGCCTCCAGCAAATACCTGACTATGCAGAAGTACTCATGTTCGCCGACAATACATATGTTGTAATAGCGAGTGATGTTGACGAACTTAGTCAAAAGGCAAAAAATGGAGTTAAGCAGACAATGGTTCTTAGGAAACAAGATATGTGGTATTCCATTCTCGCTTCAAAATTATAGATAATGCAACATAAAACATAAAGATAAACAATGTCTTACTGGAACAGACTAGAAGTACTTTGGAGAGATATTTGGCAAATACCTACATTGGGAAGATCACATTAACAGTATTTGCTCCAGGTTAGCATCTGGCTGCTGCAGCTTAACACAAGCTTGCAAGTGCTTTGACGATCGAGTTTTACGCCTTGTGTATTTTCATTTTGTTTAAGGTACTGTATCGATTCCTGAGGCTGGTCATGTAAAACCAAATTAAGTTCGATTAGGCAACCTAAATAAACAAGCAATTAGAATCATCTTGCTCTGAACGTTCTGATCACACATATGGTTCAACCAGTATCGCATATTACCATTTGATCTGCTAGTGAGCAGCGCATACAAATGTACGTTTGTAGGGCCATGAGATGCAATGACCCAGTTAATGCTTCCATATTTTATTCATCACGTGAAACCAGAAGTGTTACTTCAGGGCATTTTAATCTTGCACCATGTAGTAATGTATTGGAGAATGTCTTCTCTAGTTTACAGGTATCAAAATTTGGAGTAAACTGCCAGCGTGCATAAATTCCTCAAACTTCCAAAGCGCTCTTTAACAGTACTCTTAACCTTGCTAACGTCACAGTAAATAAACACCCAGGGGCCATAATCAAGTGTAAGTACACTGAACCAATAATGAAATTTTTAGTTAGTATTGTGTTTTTCATACTCACTTGTGGATATACTGTGTATTGTGCTAACGTAGTAATCATGAATTTTGTATTATTATATGCTCTTTAAGAGCATTAATTGCTCAAACTACAAACTATTCCACTGTACATAGTGTAACTTGTCTCTCCTGTCGCATCTGTCAAAGCTGTTATTGTTCATTATTTAATCACAATAGCAACTATTCTGTATAGCATTCTTATGTTATTCATTGTTGTCATAAAGTATGTTACTTCAAACTTGGTTTTTCTTGCTTTTTTGTGAATTTGTTCTAGTCTGTGTTGGCTATTGTCTTGCTGCTATGCTAGGCTTTGCCTGTATTTTGTTTATCGGACTTTCAGCTAGCTTTTGGCTACAGGCCCGACGAGTGTTTCTTTACCTGCGTTTTGTGATAAGAAAATAAGTACTTCTTCAGATAGGCTGATGATGATGATAACTTGCAGGCCACTTTCTGTGCTTGTGAATGGGACGCTACATGGGCGGAGCTTCTGAACATGTGTTACTGCAGCAAATATTGTTCAGCATGTGCTGACAGCGCTCTCTATTTCCATTTCTTGAAGTAGATGCTGAATTGGCACAGCTTGCTACTCGCGATGGTTTTGCATTTGCCAAAACAATGAAGATAAAGAAAGAAAAGAGATTCAGATGTAACACTGAGTGGTGTGTTCATGTCTTGCTTCAACATAAATGGCTGTTGTGCGTAAAAGCTTGATGTGTTCTGTTCCCCGGCTTAACGGAATGCAAATAACACTGTGGCTCCATTTTCAGTGGTGCTGTCATGCGTGTGCTCCAACTTTTTTCCTTCATGGCCACACAGAGTTGTCCGCAAGCATGGTACATTGATCGTGTAGCCTTTTTAACGTTGCCTGCTATGTATAAGATGGAGTATAGTAGTAATTTGTTCTTCGTGCGTGGTGCATTATAGCCTGCACGGCTGCTGCGCCACTAAAATCCCAAATCATCATCATCGTCGATTTGTTCTTGAAAAGCACTTTCCATTTTGGGGCACTTCTAAGCATCTTTCATCCAGTACTTAGTGCTTTTTCTCTTTGCCCTATATTTTACAAAATGGCAGGGCTGTTCTTAACTCAACATTTGCAATTACTTAAATCACATTTCATGCATGTGCATGACCTTGCATGCTGATATTTCTTGCATGCTGATATTGACAGTAAACATTCTAGATATACTTCATTTTATCAGGTCATTTGCTTATACGATATTCATTATTAGCATATACAGTGAAACCTCGTTAAACCGTAGTTGGCCGGAGCTCGGGAAAGGTACGTACTAAACGGTAGTACTGTTTAACCGAATAGCATGAGATCGCCCACTTACCTGTCGAAAACGGAACTCAGAGAGTGCGATGAAAGGGGAAAAAACATGCAGTATTTATTCACTTCGCGCGACAAAAGCGTTATTTTCGTCTGATGCCGCGGCGGCCTAGCACGCCGACGACAGCGGCCTCAAACTTACTGAAGGTGCGTGCCAGCTTTTCAGCCAGCCCCCTCTTCTCGGCAAACACTCGCATGGCAGATTCCTCGTTGGTGTTACGTATTCACCGCGCACGTGCGCAGTAGTGCTGCAGAAGTCCCGGGGGCGCCTTTTTCATTACGGGTGCTGGAGTTTGGAATAATTTTCATTAGGAATTGAGTTACGTTATCGCGCCCCTATTGTCGTCGCGACGATTGCATTCATGAGGCTGAAACGCGCAGCTTATGCCACTGTCGGGCCTGAATCGCCCGTGCTATCGCTTTCCGTGTCGTCCTCGTCACTGTCGCTAGTCGACACTTCGGCAACAACAGAGGCAACGATGGCGAAAAGTCGAACCTCGTAGCCGACATATCTTCGCGGTCGCAGCAGCGCTGCCGAGCAACTTCTTCGCATTCCAAATGCCACACACTGTAGTCAACAGCAGATCCCTGTTGCGTGTCAGCGCCGACTTCTTCGTGTCACGTTCGATAGCACAGACGATGTCTAATTTTTCTTCTATGCTGAGCACCCGGCGTCTTTTTTATCCAAGCTTCGGAACGACGCGAGTCGCTTGCACGACGCCATAACGCTCTCTGGCACCGCGTCGAAATGATGTTGATGTTGATGTGGCTTCACGCGCAAACGCACAGGGCGCTTGGAGGCCGTTGTTCCGATCTCTGAGGCATGCTGTTCTGCCGGGCCGCCCGATGGAGACGGCGCAGCGCCGTATTTGCGCGACGAAAAGTTCAAATGCTACGTTTTAACCGATGCGTACGCAGTAAGCTGGTACGGTTTATGCGGATACGAAACACGTTATGTTCAATGGCCGCTGAGTCGGGGATTTGACTTTACTACTTTTAAAACGAAACTACTGTTTAAGCGGGTACGGTTTAACGAGGTTTTACTGCATTCATTACACACTAATATCGTTGACAAACAGTTCACTTACTTTGTTAGATATTTGATTATTTGTTATAGTCTGGTTCACTGTACCGAAGTCCTGCTGTATCGCGATTGCAGAGCTCTGCGTCATGGCCAACTTTTCTGCCGCATTTGCAGGTGCACATCTTGTATGAGAACGAGAGCCGCCCGGCCATCGTCGAAGCAGACGACACACAGGAGGACTGCAAGGCCCTGGTGCCGCTGAGAACTGACCACCTGCCATCACCGTCTCCGCCACCGCAGTCCCCTCCGCCTCCGTCTCCTCCTGCGCCGACCACGGGGACCAAACGGAGGAAGAAGCCCGCTGCGGTTGTTGCCCGCAAGGTGATCAAGCGGAAGCGGGATGTCCTCGACGCCGACGTGGAAATCATCGACACGCGGCAGTGCCGTCGCATGGCCAGCCTCAATGCCCAAGCCATCATGGCCGCCAGCTACAGTCGGGAGCGCGGTAGCCGCAAGTTTGACAAGGAATCTCCATCATCATCATCGTCCTCTTCCTCCTCATCCTCGTCATCTTCATCAGCAGCTTCGTGCGAACTCAAGGTGCCCCTTTCCGCCACTGCTCGCATACTGTCGAAAAAATGTGCTGGAACCATCTATAACGATTGTGAAAGGCAGTGACAGCTTTGAATTTACTGCTGATTCCTCACTCATTTCTAATTGTCGATTAAGAAGCTTTAGCCAGAGGCCAACTCCGATTTCCCTATTTAAATACACGTAATGTGTATGAATGCTTAGCTATATGAGACAACTGCTGGACTAATTTAAGTGAAGCTTATTGCATTTGAGAGATAGAGTTAAATTCTAGTGACTGTAGGAAGCAGAATTTCAATTTGTGGCCTAGAATTCTTTATCAATGTTCCCCAAAATTTGTAAGTATTTACAGAAATCCAACCGCGAAGCTTGCAAATCCGTACCTCTGCACCAAAAACAAATATCTCAGTTCTGTAAGCTGCATTGGTTAGATCATCTCAAGCAGACAAATTTGATGTATGAGTTTATGGGCTACGTGATCATTTTTACAGTGCTTATGAGGGTATTGGAAAAGTCCTACCCACAATTTAGTGGTATATTTCAGATCAGCATATAATAAACCTGCTTCAGATGTGTAACACTAGGTGTAGATTACGGAATTGTGATATAGCTTTATGTTCTTTAGTTTGTTATAAACTTGATACCTGAGATTTTTTTCATCTTGTAATTTTCAACAAGCTTTCCTAAAAACATTGATTTATGCTTTTTCTAGCAGCTGGAATGTCACTTCTATGTTACTTTTCTGTTTTGGACCTAAAAAAGTTGCTGCGGGTTCGATTCGGGTGCTTGTTGCAGTCAGTTCAAATATCGCCTGGTGAATTAGCGGTGTGTTTTGACGTTCTTTCTACCTCTTGTTTAATTCCGCATAATTAGACCAGTTTCGTCAGTCCTGTCAGGGTCGAATGAATCGAAGTGAACTGTATTTATGGACAGTATTCTATGGCAATGAAGATAAAGCTACGCAGGTAAAGCCTGCACAAGTAATAAAAGCACTTCTGTAAAGAGTCCTGCATTCTTATTTGCATATATTTAAACTGGGGAGAGAAAACAGCTTTAGGTTAGGGGACATAAGTCGCACCCAACATTTTTGGGTAGCAAACCAATGTGTGTACAAAAGAACACAAAGTGAGCACAAAAGAAAATGAAGGGCCACATATGGAGTTTGCGTCCCCCAGCGCTGCAGTGTGTCTTGCGTCCCCTTACCACAAACTCTATCTTCTCGCATTAACGATATCACAGACGAAATACCCCACTGAGTGCTAAATTTGGCTTATTCTTATGCTTTTTTCATCCGCGTTTGGGCAAATGCGAAACCGTCGCGAGTGGAAGCTACGCTGATGCACTGTCTGTTCCAAGAAACCAAAAGTGCTGTCGGACTCGGCCGGGCTACTGGGTGCAGTAACATGCGCCCAGAAGCTCTGCCCTTGTAGCTTTCCCATCATTGCCGTAGAAGCTTGTTCGCGAGTAAACAGGTCTATCACTATAACGGGTTTATAACGGGTTTATCACTATAAACGGGCAAGTCACTGTGCTGAATGTTCATCGCTGTCTGATCCACTTTTTTGCTAGGTCGTACACCACCACCATCAGCAGGAGATTGTTGTCTGCTCAGTGCAGACGAAGACCGTCCACAAGACGGTGCAGGAGAAGGCCGAAGTGCCAGTGTTGCCCAGCGTGCCCAAGGGGCCGCACGGGGAGGTAGTGAGGCGGCCACGCAAGAACGACGCCAAGGGGTCGTCGTCTGCCGACGCGACAGCCTCGTCCTCATCCGTGGCGGTGAGCGAGTACCGCGAAGTTGTGCGCATCAACACCACCAAGGAGATGGCAGTGAAGGACGAGCGGCGCGAGAAGGAAGGCGTCACACACCTCTACCACTACCACACCAAGGCCACCTGCCTGCAGATGCAGACGACGTACAGCGGACCTCCAAGCCCTGTGTCGTCACACCCCGCAGTGCTGGGCCCTCAGGCACCGGGGTATGACCGGGGTTTGCACTCGGAGTGTGCATGGTGGGTCTTTTGCCTGGAGGCTGACTCAAGCGCTCCTGTCGTAGCTTTCGTTTCTTGCGATGGAGACTGCCGCGTGGCGTTAGCTATGGTAATCCGGATCCACCGCTGTTTGAAGTCGGGCCATCTTTTCGGTGTAACACTTTCAGGGATGCAGTCGCTTTCATGAGATTTTGCATGACTTGGTTGGCATGGGATGTGGGCGAGAATGTCCTTCACACAGGACAAAGCATGCTGCATTGCCACCATAGTGCCAGGAATGGTGTCGCCTGTAGACAACAATGCTTTTTGTGCCATGTGGCATGACATCTCGCTAACATGACTGTATCCTCGAAAATGATTGACATAAAGTGCTGCTCCTGGCAACGTAAACGTCTTGTTGCTTACAGTAAAAAGTAAATGCAAATGGAAACAGGATTTTGGAGCATCAAAATGGCAAATAGTAGTGACAGGACCCAAGTGAAGGGCATATTTACAGGAACATTGGTGACATTTATCATTATAAGAGCTATAGCATACTTTCACTTTAAAGGGACACTAAAGGTTAATATTAGTCTACATGGATTGTTGAAATACCATCCCAGAAACCTCGAAACGCTTGTTTCGTGCAAAGAAGATACTTATTTTAAGAGAAAATGCGTTCTGAAGCGTCCGCGTACCTCTAGTGCAGTTCAAATCGCCCGCCCTCCGATTGAGGAGTGGTGATGGCAGGATCTCATAGTGACGTTTCGCCGTCGGTGAGTAAAGCGGCGCCCATACACGGCACTACGGCTCTTCTGCGCAAAACGCAAACGCGCGGCGAATCCAACGTTACTTATCACTGTGTGCCAACGAGTGAACCTCTCCGTTCGAAGTGGTTAAGTGCCGTACCTCTGCCACATCGCGTTGGCAAAGAGCCGAAAAATCATATGGTGTGCTCGCTGCATTTTCGTCCAGAGGATTACGAGTTCAACGCCGACTTACTGAAGTCGTGTAGAGTGCCTTTCAAAGCAGGCCGTCGTTGTAGTAGTATGCAGCGACGGCCTGCTTTGAAAGGCACTCTACACGACTTCAGTAAGTCGGCGTTGAACTCTTAATCCTCTGGACGAAAATGCAGCGAGCACACCATATGATTTTTCGGCTCTTTGCCAACGCGATGTGGCAGAGGTACAGCACTTAACCACTCGAACAGAGAGGTTCGTGTTGGCACACAGGGATCAGTAATGTTGGATTCGCCGCTGCAACTGCCCTTGGCCAAGTTCCGCGGACCGTTCGCGCATCCTATGACATCACATGGACGTGGCATTCTCGCTGCTTGTTCCAAATGCAAGTTTCGCGAGCCAGCAGAACCAGCGCCACGCGGTGCAGAGTAGAGTGCGCTGAGTCGAGCGAGAACGAAACCTTTTGATCACCCATACTACTCAAGAGTAACGTCAAAATTTTATTTTTTCTTAGAATCGGATAGAAGTAGACGTAGCATTTTCTTCCATCTTATAACCTAATGAAATTATCTTTTTAATACGAGTAGTTGAGTACTAGTGACATAAATTATGATGAGGAGTGCCTTCGTCATCGGTCTAGTACCGGAATGTCGCTGATGAGTCTCAAATCATGTCATGCATTTACCTCAATTTCTCGGTTACTAAAGCTCTGTTCGCGATTATGTTGACGCCTTAGACATTCTAGAGCATTGCTTTATCACTTTAACTTGACTTCACAGTAACCTTTAGTGTCCCTTTAATGAGCACCATGCTGAGGTGGCCAGTAGCGTTGCTCCAGTGAATTGAAACTGAGTGTTTGTCTTGCAGCTTGTTTTCAGGTTGTGGCAACTTGCAGTACAATCGTTTAAATGTGCATGATGCGGTAGTGAAGTTATTTTGTTTCCCTTTGTCTCCGAGTGCAGAACACCCTCGTGGTGTATAGAAATCTTCACCTCTGGCTTGCCTGAGCGAATTCAGGCTTGTTGATCTGCTGTTTCGATAAAAGCTAGGTGAAACTATGCATGTGGTATGGTCGAGAGGTCATACTTTGTAGAACATAATCTCAACTTCAAATAACGGAATGCAGGATTCATGTTCCCCTCCTTCTTTAATATACCTGTTAATTTAGAATGCAATTATTCAAAGGCTTTTAAAACTTGGCAACAGATGCACACCCTTGAAATCCATGAAAAGCATGCATATCATCCTGCAGGTGTCTGTATGGGGGGGGGGGGGGCACTAACAGGTGTCTGTGTCATTCTAAAGGCCTGTAGTGACGGTCTGTTGCTGTGATTTGTCCCCCGCTTCTGTGAAATTAGCTTGCGTCGCCTGGCCTCCACGTGAAGGTCATTGCCCCCTGCTCTTTCTTGGGACGGGAAGTGGCTGCCCAACAGGGGCGCCGCCACCGCCACTCGGCAAACCTGTTTTACTGTGGACAAAAGCCAGTCTACTCTTCATTCTCAACCTGTCAAAATGTGTATTACGTGCCTCCGCTAAACCGAGCTTCCAGCAGGCCTGTGATGTGTGCAATCTGTGCCAAGACCAATTTGCAGTGAAAATGCTCTCCCACTGTGTAGGCATATTAGTGTTGTCTTTATTTGATCACTTGCAGGTGTGTTTTTCATGATGGCCAAGTTCAGTATTTACTGAATGTGCTACTGTTGGGTCATCTGTTCAAAATGGCACACCTAAATTGCCATCACTGTGGGCAGTTCAAAATATATGCTGAAGCTAATAGTTGAGACAAGCAGCTTTCAATGCACGTCAAGGATAAAGTTGCTGTGATGAAAGAACTGCAGTTGTAATATATTGTGTGCAAATTCAGGTATATGGATGCAGCCTGTTCAACCTAACCTAGCCTGTTTCAACCTTAGCAAATTTTTAGTCAAATATTATGCATGAACTGTGAGAATCTGTCCGGGGTATATCAGCTTCCACTCAGACCATCCGTTATTTGACCTCTTTTCAGTATCGTGACTTCTGACAGTCCTTCACTGAATGCACCAGCTACTTAGTCGCAAGTTTCCAATGTTACGGCACATAGCATATAAATTTAACCTGCGAACACAATCTTGAAATCAGCATAAAAGTATTTCTGTAAGTCCTTACACAAACTGTGAAGCCGTCTCATTGATGTTGGGGAAATCCCCACATTCAAAGCCAAGGAATGGACCCTCGTGTTAACCCTAGTTCAAACGCGACCGATATGTTGTGGCAGCAATTGTGTGAGCACTTGCATTCGCCTGATAGAAAAAAGCAACCTGTGCCCATTTCGGTATCTCTGTGGTATCTCTGTCGTTATTGGTTCACTTGTGCGTGAGTGAGCACGAGCACAAGGTTAAGCTTGCCGCATGTGTCTCTCTGACACTCGTGAAGTGGTAGGCACGTTTTGCTGGCACACAGTGCTCGCTTGCTACGTGGTGATGTTCATGAGCTATGTTGGATAGCATATACATATGATCCATGGGACACTGAAATACTTTTTGAACCTTGGAACGAAATCCTGATCTGTGGACAGCTCTGCGGTGAACGTTCGAGCCAAATCATGTTGTGCTGGATGCAGCAAAGAGCCCACAATGTCGCATAAAAGATGGCTCTCTCCTTCCCGAATTGTTTGAAGCAACATTTTTTTTTTACGCCCTCTGTGACGTTAGCATTACATTGCAGCAGGTGCATCAAACCGTAGATGCCAAGCCATTGGGCGATCAATCGTTCCTGGCCTTGAATTCCGTAGGAGCAATAGCTCATTAATGTATTAATGCATACATACCAGTCGAGGTCTTCTAGAGAACGGGCAAGTTCATAAGGGCCAACTGCAACAAAATTTCACTTTGGCTTATTTGGTTTTTGGTGAGTAGCATGTATTATTGAAGCAATCTTCACAAGGCTGCAGGGCTGTTTAACATGCTATTAGCACTCCTTTAAGCAGACGCGTGTACGTGCTGGTCAGCAGAGATTACTTAAATCGCGCCCCTTCACCTCTCCAAGATTTATTGTCATGACACGGACAGCTGCAGTAGCTGCCCAGTCTGAGGAGCCATCCTCGTTTTAAAAATACTTGCTCATATGTCGCTTCCAAGAAACAGTAATGGCAGTTCTTTTTTTCTTTCTTTTTAAGGTTTCGTTTAAAAAGCTTTCGATTTTTGCAATTTTATATGCCGAGGTTGCTCCATATCTTCACTACACGAAACTGTGCTCTTTATGCAGTCCAAAATTTTTTGCGTTTGGGTCTCGGATGTGCCGCTCCCGCTGTGTCGCCACTCCTTTGTCACTCTCGGACACCTTTATCGGAGGCCCACCTTGAAGTGTTGACCACAAGTGCACCACAGAAAAAAAATGGTGCAGTAGGCAGGGCATTGCTGTTGGCACCTCTCAAGCCAAGAGAACCTGATCAGTTTGAGGGGGAGTAGGGACAGTAAATCTTGAACTGCTTGCGTGTCCGTTTGTATTAAGCTTATTTTCAAAGATTTCTTTGTAAGCATACCTGAACGTCATTGCACTCATTCCAGCACGTAGCTTGAGTTTTGAAAAGACCCAGCATTTCGGGGCTCCCCTTTTGATTTTCGGCGACGAGTGGCACAACGCGGCGTTTTGAATGTGCTTGCAGGTATTATGGTCCACCGTCGTACCCGCCCGCCCTGACGGGTCCCCCGCCTCCCATGGCAACGGCGGCGGCGGCGGCGCTCATGCCCCCGCCCACGGCCAGTGCTAGCTCGGCAGCTGCTCCTCCTGCCTACGGTGTGAACCACGTCATGCCCATGAGCGGGGCGCCCGTGCACCGGCACTACGGCAGCGCCTTCACTGTGCCCCACTATGGACATGCGGTGCCGTACCCACAGGCAGAGTACAGTGAGTACTGCCCCAACCCTCGTGGCTTGTCTCAACCATACGAAGCAAATAGATAGCGAAGCCAGGGGAAGCACAGGGAAAGTTAATTTACGTGTTTAATTGAAATGGTAAAAATAATAAGGTAGAGGGAGGTGAAAGTGGAGAAAAGGATAACTTGCCATGGGGTGGGAGCTTTTACCGACTGCTCATTTACAAATTAGGCTACCCTGGCCACCGTCCTCACTTCTGATGTTGTGTGTAGATCAGCCGTGGGAGTGTTGGTCAGGGCCGTGGCAGACATCCCTTTAACCACAGGCATGGCGTAGCACAAGAGCAGGCAACTGGCTGATGAAACCACGCATGCTCCCTCATGGCATCAAGGTTGCCAAAGTCGAGCCCTCGCTTAGCAATGAGCAAAATAAGTTGATTTTTCTTTTTTTTTTTAGTCACAGTCGGACAAAAGCCATACAATGAGATGTGTCAGCAGGGTTATGCAGCTTCAGGAATTTAAGTTCTTCAAATGTGTGTCTTTCTCTCACGCATTGCATGTTTGTGTGCACAGTGCACTTGTGGCACGCAAGTCAGTGATTTTTTTTCGGTCTCATTGTGAGGTCATCTCTGCTCTTTGCAGTTCAGCACAGAACACATTCAGCATTGTTCATGTGGTAAAACAAAACATTGCATGAAATGCAATTCGTAACATCGCAAGCCGTCTTGAGGGCAGTTAGGTTTTGAGATATAACATGCATAATTTCCTTTCCTTTTTTTCTGCTTTCTTGTAAGGCCGGCCTAGAGGATCCGCGTAGGGAATTATCTTATTTGTAGAAAGTGTATTTGAAAGATTGTACAGGTAGTTTAGTGCAGTCTGACGGAACTGTGGGGCTGGAAGCTTCATGTCATCAGGCGCCCTCGAAATTGGCCCAAGTGCAATTGCATGTCGTGTAGAATTCTGAGAGTTCTCCCGTAAACTGAACTGGACTCTCAGGTGGGATTCTTTCTCTGCGTTTCCAGTGCCCAGCTACTACCAACCTGCGGGGCCATTGATCCAGCCGCCGCCACACGACCAATGCCTCATTCACAAGCCCGTGCCGTACCACCCGCAGCACCGGCCCACCCCAGTTGCCCCGCCTCCGCCACCCAGTAGTGGGTTCCCCTCTCCTCATTGCCCTTCCCCTCTCTGCCCCCCACCCCCTCCACAGCACTGTTACTCGGAACACATGCCTTGCAGTCCCCCGCCACAGCCCCAGGGCAGCGGAGCCCCGGGCCCCACTCCTCCACAGGGCTACCCGCCCTATCGGCCTGGCCCCTACCACGCCCAGCCCCCTTTCCAGCCTCAGCCTGCCTCTAGCTCGTCCAGCGCTCCGCCCCCAGTTTCATCATCGGCCGTGGCGCCACCTCCGGCTCCGCCACCCCAGTCAACCTCCAACTCTTACCAGATGTCGACGACGGCGTCTGCGGCGACTGTGCCCAAGTCGGAGCCCGTGACGCCACCGGAGACCAAGTCGCCGTCGCAGGGCAACGACTTTTCGGACGCTTCCAAAGCGGCAGGAAAGGACGGCGGGGCCAATGGCGAGTCGCGGACGACCCCCTTCCAGCCGGAGGCACAGCTGTCTGTGGTCGAGCCTCTAGTCCTGACACAGAACACGCCCAAGCCGCCACCAGTGAAGCCGATGGCAACAACGCTGCAGTCGGAGACGAACATCGCAGCTATAGAGCCGGTGGCGGCCATGAAGAAGAGGCCGAGGAGTGTGGAGAAGCAAATTAAGACGGCCACGGTGGCAGCGCAACAGAGGTTGAGCCGAGCCTCGTCGGCAGAGGAAAGAACGACCGATAAAAAGCCCTCTTCAGCAAAGACTGTAAAACGGAGCTTCCTGAAGACCACTGAGACAGATAAGGTACCGCTTTGTGTTACGATTGGAGCGATAGCCATTGCGTTGCCCAACAGGCAATGCTGAAGCCAAGGAAAGCATGGGGAAATTATCTGTTCTGTATCTTTAATTGAAGCATAGAAATAATGAGTCAAAGGAAAATGGAACTGAACGTGAGTACAACTTGCTGCAGGTGGGAGCCAAACGTCTTCCGCATTATGCGGGCAATCACTCTACCATGGAGTGGTCACCACGGTAACCCTCGTGCCATACCTCGGGACCACGAGTGGCACTGTATAACACTGCCATAGCTACAGCTAGTCCACAAAGCGGAGGGGAGGATGGGCACTGTGGAAGCTCGGTTGGTAGATCGATCATCACATGCCTAATTATGCAAAAGACACACGAGTTTGGCTCCCACCTGCAGCAAGTTGTCTTTACATTCCCTTTCATATCCCTTTTTCTTATTATTTGCGCATTTCAGTTTTCAATTGAACGTAATTTCCCTAGAAACTGTACTCGTACGGCAAAGACTTTGCAGGACAGAAAACCGTCGCCATAAAGGGTTAAAAATGCACAAGAAATAGTCAAGAAAAGGCTGTTAGTCATTGAGCGTTAGTTCTCTTTTTTCCCTCTTTGTTACAAAATGCTTTTGGGTACATAAATCGGGGGAAGTGGTGGTAATGTGAGCGGCATACTCTCTAATAGTCACTGGTCATGTCAGTATTTATTTAAATCCACCCATGTAATTAGTGAAGTTTGTCTTCATGTAAGCCAATCCTCCATGCGTTTCAAACTTCTCCTCGTGATATCGCTCCAGGTGTGCCTGTCGGCTGCTAAAAACGGCCTCAAGAAGTCTCTTCCAAACCATGTGGCAGCCGTGGGAGTCGCAGAGAAAAAGAGGCTGAGGCTATCCGTCGGACCAGAGGACGCCACCCCTCCGACCGAGGACTCGTCCGAAACGGCGGAAAAGGTTTCTTCCTCCGCATCTGCGACATCGACGCACGTGGCGAGCAAGAAAAGTGCTGTAGTGACGAACGCTGCCAACGACAGTGAAGGTGGTGTGAGCGAACATGCCGCGGGCCTGCCGCCGGGCAAGCCGCGGAAGGAGAACGGCTCGGCCAGCACCGCGCAGCCGACCACAAAGAAGACGCAGTCGTCTTCTGTGTCTGGTGCGGCGGGGCCAAAAAACTCTTCCCTGCTGCAGGGCAGCAAGACCCCCGTGGTAGTGCTTCCCCCAAAACTGCTGCTGAGCAGCAAGCGACTGCCGCGGAGGAAGTTTGCTCACGGGTGGTCTTGGGACGGCGAGCCCATCCAGAGGGTCGTCGTCATGAATGTGAGTGGCGACGAGGACAAGTTTTTTTGTCGAGTGTGTGTACAGTCGGCCGCAGAGTATTGCAGGATGCGTGTTCCGTGGCAATCGTGGATTTCAGCTTTGCTAAGGCTTTGCTTATGATTCAATGAACTGCTCTGTGTGTCGCAAAAGCTGCTGCAAATTGAAACTAATTTGAGGCTACGGACCCAGGGCCGTTGCAGGAGTTCAGCTTTTTTTGTGCACGTACCTTGTCCTGTAAACATTTAATCTGTAAGCTGTACATTTTTGCATGGAGGGATGATGTTATTCAAACATTCTTCTCCTCTACCTTTATTCATTTCCAATCATCTGTGCCTTCATGTGGCTGACCTCTCCAGTAAGTACGTCACGACTTTGTGCGGGCGAATGACAAAAGTATTCAGACGTGTTTTCTTTCCCTTGATCTATGTTAGTTTGCACTGCCTAAGGATGAAAGTATGAAAAGAATCATTCAAATATATGGCCCGGCATGGTCAACACGCAATTTTGTAAACATTCATAACAGCAGAATCAAAGCGAGAATAAAAGGTGCAGTGGCGCCGACTCCAGCTATATATTTTTCATCTCGTCAAGGAAGTGGTTCTTTTTTCATATTATCGTCCATTTGCTGTCATGTGCAAGATACTACTTCAATTCACATAAGATTGCTGAAGTAACCGTAATCAAGGAAAATACTGTACACTGGTTTGAATGCGAAACTGGTCCAGGCAACCCTGAAAGTTGCCTCTCACAATGCCAATACAGTGGATGACCGATAATTCTGAATCCACGGGGAACGTAAATAAGACTGAACTATTGAATGTCCGAAAAAAAATGAATTTATCAAAAAAATATTGCTTTATTTACATTTTAAGGCTCCTGTGTAAGGAACAAGTGGTCGATGCGTTACTGCACGCACTTCCGCTTACGTGCAACTAAGTGTGTTCATGCCATATTTATAGACATCCATCTTGACTACTGGTACCCATATTCTTTCTCGAGCTCTTCGCTGGACCGAAAGGCCACAACCTTTTGCGCCAGCTTATTGAGGTGTCGTGTCTTTACAGCGTAATCCTTAATGAACGCACGGAAATGACCGACGAGCCAAAGAAAAACACGGAGTGAGCGTAGGTCCTATGGATAGGAGAGCGTCTGCATCCTTTGTGCAGATTCTTGTTTTGTTGCTTTAGTTTATAAAATAAAGCACTCGTATCCGGAAACAGCATTCTTCTGAAAAGATTGCGTATTCTTATCTTTAATTTCTGTGTTCGACTCGATGAGGGCTTCTACCACGTCTAATAGGCGTTTTTCATTTTCTTCTCACGTACGTCAGTATATGATTATATCGTCAATGTATACGTTTGAAAACTTTCCTGGCAACTCAACGAGAATGCCGTTTAGCATTTTCTGACAAGAAGCTCCACAATTTCTCGAACAAAATTGCAAGCGTTGGTACGAGTACATTTCGAAGCGCGTTACAAAAGCAATACGCTGCTTGTAGTATTCTTGAACTGGCACTTTAACTGCCGAATTTGAGTTTAGCTGTACGCTGATGCAAGGGCTGCAAAAGCTCGAGTCAGATCCGCATGTAGAAGGCCCCGGTGCACGCAGCACATCATCCTCCGAGTTAGAGTCGCCGTTTGACAGTGGGAGAATTCGCTCAATTATTTCGTCATCGTTCACTTCGGCACACGACGAAGCCGCGCTGCCAACGTCTGCAATGTGTTCAAATCTAACGGCGGCAGGAATTGGCACACCACAGCCTAGCAGGTCATCAATGATGTCCGCATTTAAGCTCGCAGTGGTAGGTGGCAGTTCAGCCTCTTCAATTGCGGAGTCGGGTTCATTCGGACTGCGACTCAAACTCAGAGGTGGACTGCGAGGGCACCGTCGGTGCTATTTGATGTGGTCTATAACTTCACGAGAAAGACTTCTTGAAGCCAGTAAGAGCGCTGTCTGGAACGCAAACTAAACAAACAAGCACAGCATGGCAGAACACTATCCGCAAGGCAAACTCAACAAACAGAATGGCGATAACGGGCCAAGAGCGAGAGCGCCAGAAAAGGATGTGATGATCACAATGTTGATGCAATCTCACAGTTCAGGCAAAGCCTCTAAAATCGGCATTTGCAGTTAAATTTCAGAAGCGCAGAGCAGCGACCAAGACAAGGCATCAGAGATTACCATCTAACGTGCAACTTCTGTGGCCATACTTGATGTCTTCGCGTTGCCAGAGGAGATAATGACAACAGAGTTTGTATACGCTACAGCCACAAACTGAGTCTGGATAATCGATTGTAGAGCTGGCGGCCGTCTGAAATATTGGTCGTCTTCGCACATTAAGTCTATTGGGCCATTGGCGGTGCCACGAAGCTGTCCGAATTACCAAGCGTGTCCAGATTATCAGTGTTCGATTTATCAGTCTGCGACTGTAGTACCATTCAGAATAAACACAAATGAGTAACTGAATTGTGACTGCAAAAGTTCGACTACAAAAGAACTCTACATGCTTTTCCATCGCAAAATATAGTCTTGGTGGAAAAAAAATCTGAGATTGCTTTGTGAATGTTACGTCACTGCTAAAACCTTCGCACTACCAGGCATGTTGAACAAAGTTGCTCATAGAAATAGAATCCCTGCAGAATCTGTTTGAAGATGGCTCCACGAGATGCCCGGATTGACATTGGTGCTTCCATAAATGACATAATTGGCAAGCAAACTGGCTAGCAGGGACCTTTGTTTGAGGGCACAAGTTAATAGTGCATAGGCCAATTATTATTTTTTGAAGGGCTATGCTGTTCTCAGCAGAACGTGCATGCAGAAAGGTAGTGCAGAAGGTTATTTGCCGCACACAGAATGTAGTTAAGCTTCGTTATAACGGAGTCATGTCTGACACAAACATGCCTTGTTTATATCTGATATTTGTTATAAGCATACACGCTCATACATATGGGGAAAAATTAATAATTGGTTACATGCGAAAGAAACCTGAGAACGATGCTTCTGATGGGTTAGTGAAGGGTCTCCTGTCAATCTTGATGACCGTTCAGCAGCTCGCTGTATGCGTGGCACGCAAACAATCTCTGCACTGTTAATGTGCAACTCGGTAGTCAATGTGATTATGCGAGATCAGCATGTTGGCTTGCTGGTTGTGGGGCCCACCAAGACATTATCCATTGGCCAAAATGGTAGCTCATTTCTGCGCTGTTCCAAATTACTCTTGCTGAGTGTCTGTTTTTACTGCCATAATATACTACTTACATTGAAGTGGGAGCAAACAAATGTATACATCCTCTTTGCTGTAACGGATAGTGTAGCAGTCTTGGAAAGGACAACAGCACAAAAACTAGTTTCCTGTAGGAGAACATGTGTCCCGAAACTAAAAGTCAAACACTGTTGCAGAATTTGTAAAGGCATTTTACTGCTTCCGTCTGTCTGATAGGTGCATCTCTCCACTGAACACTTCTCTTGTGGCCCCTATGATCAGGAGACGCTACCGCTTTGCAATTGGACAAGGTGCTTAAGTTGCTTGCGGGTGCTCAAGCAGTGGACAATGTTCCTTTATGCGCGAGATGTTGCTGGTACTCTTCTATGGCAGCACGACGAAGTGCTAGGAAGGGTCCCACTTTCAAGTATTTGCAACGTTAACGTGCAGAGCTCTCTGCAGCAATGTTGTCTCATAACCTTGCTTTCAGCTTTGCTGTGGCAGTAGGATAGCCCTTCCTTGAAAATAAAAGTGCGCAGTCATTGCATTTCACCGGTGCTAACATATGGGGCAGAAACTTAGAGGTTAACAAAGAAGCTGGAGAACAAGTTAAGGACCGCGCAATGAGCGTTGCAACAAACAATCATAAGTGTAATGTTAAAAGACACGAAGCCAGCAGTATAGTTTGAAGAGCAAAGGGGGGTAGTTGATATTCTAGTTGGAGCTGAGCAGTTCATGTAATGGTAGAGCAGATAGGTAACTGATGATCTGTGTGAGTGAAAGAATGAATGTGAAAAGAAGGAAAGCCAAGTCTGGGACTGCATAAAACTACATGGTGGTGTGATGAAATCAGTAAATTTGCAGGCATAAGATGGTGTTAGCTGGTACAAAAAAAAAATGAAAAAATTAGAGATCACCGAGAGATGCCTTTGTCCATCAGAGGACATGAATAAGCTTATGAAAATGATGGCGGTAGAATGGAATGGCATTTGTGACCTGTCGGTGCGGAGCATCACTTTGGCCTTTCACAAATGCAAAAAGTGCTGACAGGCATTAGCGTCTGGAGAAGGGATCGCTACAAAGTCGAAACCCTAATGTTATATGTACTTCATTTTATCAACATTTGACTGTGTTTCTGTGCTTTTTGTGGTGCATTGAGTTCTAAGCATTGTCATCTCTCTTGTGCAGAACGAGGATACCCCACGCTTCCGGCTGTGCTTCCCAGCGATGCGGCACGTGGAGGGTGATGTAATTCGGGTACGGGACTGCGTGCTACTCCGGTCGGGGCCGCGCAAGATCGACCTACCATTTGTGGCCAAAGTGGCGGCACTGTGGGAGAATGCGGACGATGGCGAAATGATGATGAGTCTTCTGTGGTACTATCGGCCCGAGCACACCGACCAGGGCCGCAAGTCGCACCACATGGAGGATGAGATCTTTGCCTCCAAGCACCGCGACGCCAACAGTGTTGCTTGCATCGAGGACAAGTGCTATGTGCTGACCTTTGCCGAATACTGCAGGTGAGGAGCAAAATGTAAAGTGGGCTTGCCTCTTGTTTCATAGCTATGAGCTATGATGATGATGGTGGTGGCGGCTAATGGCATCCTATTTGAATCGGGCTGGCGACAAATAGCCCCCTATGCTGTTTCATGCATAGGGCAATGCTATGAAGGCTACAGAGACTTCTCGCACTGCTCACATGTGCCACCGAAACCTAGTGCGCCACTTATGAAACAGCTATATGAATATGCGCACTACATTCTATGCACTTGTAATTTGGTTTATTCACTGCGTTCTGTGCAGTTGTTGTTGTCCCATGCGACGTAAGCATACGGCTACTCGCCAAAGCCTCAAACTGCGCTCAGACTGCTATGCAGAATAACAACCACTAGCAGCCAACTATAAACACTTTTATTCATTTGGCCTCGTTGCGTCTGCCGCTCTCATCGTTTGACGTGCTTGCCTCGCCAGTGCCCTCCCAAAGCCAGTCGTCTTCTTTGCTGTCCATTACTCTGAGATTCCTGTCACCTTGGAGCTCTCAACCACAGCCTCAAATGAAACCGCACGCCACAAATTCAGTCACACGCGCACTTATTGCAGTTATGGCTTCTTAATGTACCATAAACACCACACAGCTCAATCTGGTAAACAGCACGGTCCAGCACAGCAGATACCGTTGAATCATGCAGGGTCTGTGCCCCCGTGTAATCGCGACCAAACGGGATACCACGACAACAATGTCTGTGTTGGCAGGACAGTAAACAGTGCCATCTAGCAGCATATTCAACAAACATAACCAGCATGCAAGGGGTGCCCTCCGACGTCGCAAAAAGCATGCCAGTGTGTTCTTTGAGGCCGCACACGTGGGTGCGCATGATGCTTCGTGGAACTTTCTTTTTTCCTCCAAAATTTTCACACCCCAATGTGAAGGCATGGGCCTTACACTAGTAAATATGGTACTACCTAACACATGTACTACTCTCTTTCTTGCATCAAAGAACTCTTACCGTTGTGAGGCAAGCATTCCAATAAACGTGTCGTTTCCTTTGCTTCACAGGTATCGAGCTCGAGCAAAGATGCTTGAAGAAGGGATCCGGCCACCGATGGCAGTAGTGCCAGACCAAGAAGGCGGCTATGCTCGAAGTGACAGGCTGCCTCCAGGTCGAATGGACCCACAGATGGTGTTCTTCTGCCGGCGCGTGTACGACTTCCGTCAGAAGCGCATCCTCAAGAACCCTTCCTGAAGATGTTGTGCACCGAGGACACCCCTTTCTCTCCTTCGAGGACAGCTTAGGCAACGGATGACGCATTCCGACACAGCGGTGTGACCCATGGCAGTTCCCGTGTTCCACCTCCATCATTTTGTTTGTTTTATGTTACTCTCTCTGTTCATCCGTGGCATCATTCACGATGGGTTCCTTTTGTTTGTCTGGGCTGGGCAATACACTCGGATGTCATTTCGTAGTTTCCTGTTTTGATCGCTGAAAACAGCGGTGCACGCAATGAATGTTTGCAGCAGTGACACGAAGTAATGGAGCCGAGTTGGGAAAGACAGTCTGGCCCACCAGTTGCCAAGTTGAAGCGTGCTGCAGCTTGCAACTGTCGATTTTCGAGTGCCGCTTTCATTGCCGTCAGCAGAGGTATGGTTTGGTGCTGCGGAGGCACCCTTATACAGTGCAATGAGAAGTGGAAGCAAGTTTGCAAGTACTTGCAGTTTGGGTTATGGGCACCTTTCAGCGTGCATGCAGTGACCGTGCACAGCTAGAGATTACAGAGAAACTCTACAGTCCATCTGAACAGAGCCCAAAGTTAAATAAGTTGCTACTAACTCATCATTTGTCACACCTATTCAAAGCTGAGTGCTGATCTTAAGATGTGCTGTTCCTATGCAGCAGAGTTCTTGTTTGCACATTGAGCAGTTGAGTTTTGTTTATTCCATCCTTTCTGCAGAACCAGTGAGCTTGCACTACGAGATTTCTATAGCGCATTGTGCATCTCGGTATGAACAAAGCTAAAGCTTTCAGTCTAATGGTAACTGACAGAAAAAGCAACATAACCAAATGAAAGCCTGATCAAAAGCCCCATGCACAGTCTAGTTCGTTGTGATTTGAGGACTTTGGATTTGCTGCAGTGGGTAGTAGTAATAGTAGTTCTGGAATACATGTACCTGGGCAGTTTGTTTCATCATATATTTGTAAGTATGTTGTGCTGATTACTGACCAAGGGCCTCTTCTTTTTGGACCCTTCATTTGCGAAGTGCTACTGGAGGGGACAGGCATACTTATGGAAATATTGGCAGCCAAGCATTGTAGAGCTGGTTAATACAGTGCACGCATGTTGAGGTAAAAATTTCACCATACACTTGAAAGGCACAATCAGTTCAGAGCAGTGCTCAAGCGTATGTGCATGTCAGCTCTATGTATGTTACATTCGTCGATTCTTCCTAAATGTATTTGTGTGGACTAAATTGTTGTGTTACTCTCACTAGATGTGAGATCCTGTGTTAAACAGCTGCACCAGTTTGTGGCCGGTTGCTGATTTTTAGTGAGTTTGTTGCATCCCCATTGTCACTTGCAAAGTTGCTCGTGTGTTGTTTCTTGCGAAAGTGTTTCATATTTTTTTACTTGATGCAGTATTTTTCTTTCATATGTGAATGTGCAAGAAAGGTTGTCAGCTTAATTGATCCAAGCCGGAGCATTGAAGAAGTTTTGCACAGGAAAAACGCAGCAGATGTCTTTGCCCAAGAAGATGAGCGCCAATCGTGCTCCGAGTGGAGCACGCAGAGCCATTTACATGCCACCAGTTCTGAATTCAACCTTCACCCCATATCCCATCTTCCCGCTCCTGGTTCATGCGAAAGGGAAAAAATGCAGACTGTTTACATACGGGGAGAGACTGAAGTCTGGCACAAATGCGACAGCCGGAAGTTGGGAGCACGTCCTGTGAACTAAATGCGGACCAATCACGATCAAACCCGGACAAGCAGCATCTATCGTCACCCTTCAGGAGCAAATCTACAGTCATCATTCCCACTGTCAACTGCTGTGTTGCAAGGCTGTCCTCCAAAGACATTTTCAATCAGCACAAAGTAACTGAGGCGACGTGTGGCACCATAAGTGTTTGGGACATGTGCTGTGTTGTCAAAAACCACTCGCGTACACGAGCGGAGGTTGTGCCTCTGCGTGAACTTTGTTCCACTAGCAGTGACCCTGCGGAAACGGCAAGAGCAACATTGAATCAGTGTGTTATCGCCGTCACGAGCCATTCGAAGAGGCACAGGAGCCCCTGGGTTCGGCGGTGCCCTCGCACTAGTTTGCCTGAAGTTCTGGGGGGGAGGGGGTGTGCTTCGTGTCAGGACTTCTGTTAATAATTTGCTGTGAAATACACTCTCACCTTTCTCTTCTTTTTTTTTTCTGAAACCACTGTGTGCGAGTTCTTTAGCTTTTGAAACCTAGGTGTCTTTTTCTTTCCCTCTTTTCTTTTTTTTTTTGTAACGCTTAGTTGCAGGGCAACAGCACATTACTTTTCCATCTGCTGCTGCCACGCTCTGGAATCGCAGGTGTGGTGAACGAACTTCGTTAACTGCAGCGAGCTGTTGCCATTCAAATATTCTCATCCTCCGTTTCACTGAAAGGTTGCTGCATGCCTTAATTTCTTACCCTACATTGTACAA
The DNA here is from genome assembly GCF_050947875.1 of Dermacentor variabilis. Taxonomy (NCBI): domain Eukaryota; kingdom Metazoa; phylum Arthropoda; class Arachnida; order Ixodida; family Ixodidae; genus Dermacentor; species Dermacentor variabilis. The sequence goes on along the minus strand of NC_134574.1, from coordinate 128,971,383 downwards.
AGAAGCACACAGCAAATTTTTTTATAATCTCCCCTTCTTTCTTGTCAGATTTGCCCGGGATTGGTGGTCTTACATGCTGTGCCACTAATTTCATCCCGTTTCTCCCTGCATTTATGCAAATGAGATGATGCCTATCTATATATAAATACATATATAAATATATATATATATATGAGAGTATATAAAAATGCACATACTGTGTTAGTCAGTCATCAAACTGTTAGTTTTGGCAACTTTAGATTCTTCTTTCATCCCATCTTGGTTTTTGTTTTTTGTTTTTATTGCACAAGGACTTTAATATATACACTTTCTGCTGTTTTCTGCATGCTTCTCCAGCCTGTAGATTTTTGCCCCTTTTCCTTATGTTACGCGTCTTTTCCATTTGCATTGTAGTTTTGAGGATGTGTCCCTAAAGGTACAGACCCACATATTTATTTGTAACAATCCACCTGCCCAATTTTTAAGAATATACATACAGATAACAGTTGAACCTCATTATAATGAAGTTGCGTCTGATACAAAAATACTTTGGTTATATTCAGTATTAATAATTTTAATGAGTAGCATTCTAGGTTTACTTTGTTTTATCTGATAATTCGTTATATACATGTTCAATATATGAAGGTTCAATTGTATCTGAAAGCTAAAGAACTCTGCAGGGTGGACATAACAGGGGTGGCTAGCTTGTTTCGATGCTAATGACCAGCGCATCATCTGCGACTTCACAGGAACTGCTGCAAAATTTTTGCATTCAACTTGACATTAGGCACTTTATGCAAGTGTTCCATTCTTTGTTGTTTGCATCTCCACCGGGGCAAGTCGTAGTTGTAGGACTTGGAAGTCTTCTAAGCTGTGTTCGATATGAGGGTCCACTCTATATAGACCTCTGTGTAAATGTGACAGAAATCACTTCCTTCTGTTTCAGCCCCTAGCACCTGCCTATTAGGGAGCTTTAGGTGCCCCGGATTCACGTGGCTGCTGGGTAGTCCTCGCGCTCTTCAGGAAGAGTGGAGAAAAGTGTGCCGAACCACATTGCCACCCTACTGGTTTCGAAGTCCAATGGCACCTCAGAGACCAAGCATTTGGGAATGTGCGAAGTGTTTGTATGGCCGTTAAGCAACCCTTGTGTGGGTCACTCAATACTAGGTAGTTCTCACCGCGAATTGCCAATGAAACGCAAGCCCTACAGCCCTAATTTCTTGAGAGTATTTTGAGCCATATGTTGATGACTTCGGTGGGTTCACGAGACTTTGCAGCTCGTGCTGTGTGACCCACTTTCGAGGACTTTTGACATCTCCAAGCTTCCTAGTGGTAGCCTTTTGGTTTGTGCTTGTGCGGTGTGTTTGGTGCACAGTTGTGGTATTTGCTGCAGTGTCGCTTGCTTGCTGCGTGTTAGCTTTGTGGTGGATCTTTTTTTTTTCTCCTACAGTGCTAAAGACGGTAGGCCCAGCATAAACTTGTGCCTGTGGAATGGGGCACATGCTCCTACTCTCCATACTGTGCGGCTGTGAGGGACAGTGCAAAAAAGATTGATTACTGGGGCATTGTCCTTAAGAATGATGCAATGTTGTTTTTTCGGATTGACACAGCTTGTGTTGTGCTTTTTTTTCTTTGTCGAGTTGTTCACGCCCACAGCGGAAGCTTGTCGCTTACGGGTTTTTGTTCAGCGAATCTAGCTGCTGCCTTGTGTGCAAAGGAAGCCGAGAAAATCGTCTGCATTAAGCCTGGAGGAACGGTGGATCGTTAACTAGGACTCGCGTGCGGTGAAGCGTTAGTCCTAGGTCATGTGACAGACGAGCGAAGACTTGACGGTATCTGTCGCCAGCTTTCGATGCCCCTGTGCTTTCGGCCTTAGGCGAATCGCTTTCCCACTTCATTGCGTCTGCTTCATTCGCTTACAGTGTTTGTGTCATAAGAGCGTCGCCTGCTGCAAACGGCGTCGTGAGTGCTCATAGTGCGCGGCAAATGCCGACTTGTCGCAGGCCGCGTCCGTCAAGACATCTGGATATCGTGTTGCGAGATGAGGGTTTTCGGTTCTGGGTAAGGAGTTTTCCTGGACTGTTGTGGAATGATCGTGCTCCGCGACAAAATGCCACTTCCATCGCACACTGAGCTTGTAATGAGTTGGCGAATGCATTTGTCATGGGTGAAATGTTTTGGAGACTGGTAGGATGGCACAGAGGATGTAGCAGCAGCTCACAACACTAGCAGGCTAGTTCGTACCGTTTTTATCCCGACATGTGGTGCAACACTTTGGCATTGAAGTTAGCGCACCATCCCCACTCCTTCTGTCTTTATCGGTCATTTTGCACCACGGCGGGATACGTGCAACTTCGCCCTCTTGTAATCAGATTGCAACACAGTACTCCCCCCCCCCTCTCTGTTTGGCTCAAAGCTCGAACAAACATGGCAGAATTTTAATATACTGAAGCAAGGTTTGGGTACGGGTTAGTTGGTATTCCATTGTTTCAAACATCACTTACAGCGCATACATAGACAAGGGACCAAAAGAACGACGCAGACAGCGCTTCGTCGTTCTTTTGGTTCCTTGTTTATGTATGCGCTGCAAGTGATGTTTGAAACAATGTAATTTTAATTTGCCCAGTATTTTGAACATTTTCAAATTATGCCATCTTGGAATCTTCAGCCAGTTAGTTGTACGGGCCGTGGAAGCCCCGTAAGCCAATCGCGTATGACGAGATGGCGAATTCGGCAATATGGTGAAATTTGGTTCGTCCCAGAGTTAGCGTGACTCATGCACAAGATCGTCCGCGCCTCTCGGAGAGACCCATATGTATAGATGTACCTGGTAGCATAACGATGCGGCAGCATTATTAATCACGAGCTGTCGCTACAGTCTGCTTGTGCCATCGCTTTGTACGCCTTCAAAGTGCGCAGTTCGGCTGTGCAACTGCCATGAGCCGGGTTCGCGGGTATAAAACATGGCGGACGGGACACCATGGCCGCTAGGTGTCGCCACATCTCCGGTGTGCCCAAACTGCCGAATTGATCAAAAGTGCAGCTAGGAGCATTAAGGAGGGCGCCTCAATTCGGTGCAGGTTAAACTTTCGAAAACTCCCCCCCCCCCCCTCACATCCCTGCTGTCGACATCCCCGTAACTCGTGAGCTTGCTATCTGGAACTTCGGCATTTCTTGCTGCTAAATGGACCTCATATTCCTGTATCGCTGTGGTACTGTACTCCGATTTGTGTTAGCGCTTATAGCTTGGCCAAATTGAAAGACGCCCGTTTATTTGCAGTTTCAGACGTGACCTCGGCGCCCGTTCGCCTTCCGCGCGGTACGTTTCTTGTGGATTGATTCCTTTAAAAACAAAATGGGTGCGGCAGGAATATCCCGTGATCCACCTGAAACGTATCTTCCGAGACTTCTACCGCCTACCACCAACCGTTGGCTTTCCGTAGCTGCTTACTGCGTCCAATCGCATTTGCTGGTGCGACCGTCTCTTCGAAGTGTTCTTCCGACTGAGTTATGCGGCAAACCGCCATTTAGGAAACCGACGAGGCTCCGCTAAAGTGATGCAAAAAAAGACACGGCTGGGCGCCTTCTGAATCCGTTTTATTTTATTTTATTCTCCTTTGATGTTTCAAGCTGGAAGTACACTCTCTCGATCGATCTGCTAGACTACCCCCTCGCACCTCGTGTGTCGTGTTGAAGTGACCGAAGAACGCCCATCTGTGATAGGTAGTAGTTTATATTGGTGACGTTAGCGACAGCCGTATTTCTTTCTTTTCTGAGAGAGGGGGACGGACTGACGGCACCAGATTTCCGCAGCCGCTGAGGCGGGCGTCCTCGTGCAGACGACGTCTGCGCTGGGTCGTCTGCACAACAGTGCCGATCGTCTGCGCGGCACAGACGCGTCGAAGCAGACGACGATTTTTGGCGGTTTCTTGCTCTCCGACGCCGCTTTTGAGATGAATCGCGAAGCGCTCTCCTTTGGGAGCACTGCCTATATATTATATCTATGTGCGACACATTTCGAGTATCTATACTATGTGTATCGGTCAGTGTGCCTCTGCGAGTGGCTTAGAAGCAGTACTGGTGGTCTGTTACCGCGCGGTGTACTTTTCTGAAGTTACTAACATCCTTGCCGGGTCGGCATCTACACGTGTGTTATCACCTCCCCTTTCCGCATTTTCATTTCTTTCACTGCGTTGTTTGCCCGATCAGTTTGTTCGTGGATTTATGTGTGTTGTTGAACATCCTGTTCTCTTTCCCCTACACAAAAATCGAAAGTGCATTTGATAATGAGAGTAATAAAAAGAGTGAAAAGAAAGCTTTGCAGCGGTCTTTCTGTTGCCGATCCTTTTAAAAGCACACTAAAGAGCAACTATCGGTTTATTCAGGTGAAGTGTTTCACAGAAACTCTTGCGCAATGGCAATTACTAACGGAGAAAATGAAAACCAAACTTTCCTCCATTGAAATTCGTGCCCAAACCGCATCGCCGGAAAGGCAGCATGACGCCACGAAAGTTGGGAGGGTTTTGTATTTGGGGGCCCCCCTAGTGCATAAAAAGACCTCAAAGGTTCCTTTATTGCGTCTCTAGGTCACGTCGGATATGCGATGTAATGATTTGTTGATGAGCACTCGACTAGACTGTAAGACACTCAAGCTCCGTGGCGTCACGAAGCTGCTGCATGGTGCGAGAACTTCCAAGGGGGCATCGCGCCCGCCTTTCATTTTCGCGTCACTTCTGGTTTGCCAAGCTTCCGGTCACGATAAGGGCAAGTTTGTGCATATATATATATATATATATATATATATATATATATATATATATATATATATATATATATATATATATATATATATATATATATATATATATATATAATACGTGATCTAAAAATGCAGCTTATAAGACCAACTTCAACGAATTTCGAACCTTGCAGAAAGCCTAGGCATAAAGCAGCGTCCATACAAAATGTTCCGCTTTAAGTGCGACTTTGGGACTTCCGATACCGGAATTGAGAATGCCGCGCGCTCGCCGGAAGTGACACATGACCCAGAGGGTTGCGAACGGGGAGAAGTTTTGCGCTTGATCTAACTCTAGAGGGTGTCTCACCTCCTCCCCCCTCCCCAACTGCTCGTGCGCATGCGCCGCGTTGCTATAGCGACGGAGGCACGAGGTCTGCAGTGGAAGGGAGGAGAGCGGTGAGGCTTGTTTCGCGTGCCATCGGTCTCTAACCTAATCTGGCACCTCTTTGCTGCCTACTATAGAAAGTACTAATAAAGCAAAAATAAGCGCAAAAAAAACTTTCCCCTTGCACCGCCGAAGATGCCGCCCGAATCCAAGGACTTCGGGCGGCATTTTCGAAGTCTACTGCGAGCCGCCACCTGAGGCCACCACAACCAAAGCTGCCTGACCATTTTTTTTCCAGTAAAGTGCATCTTCTGCTTTCCGGCACCAACAATCGAACCCGGGCCTTGTTGCGTACTCCAGGGTAGCGTAGCGTACTGCTGCCGAATTGTAGCGACGCCTGCCTATCGAAGCTCGACCGACGTTACTTATCGGGTAGCGTGGCGTTGTCGGCGGGCTGCAGGCATCCAGTAGACAATGGCGACCAAGCAAGGGCGAGACGATTTCTAATGCGAAACTTGCACGGTTTATTCAAAGGTTGATGAAAGATGAAGAGAAGTGAATGAAGTACATTTCGGAGCCCCTTAAATAGGCTCTCTACAATTGTGGGAGGGATCTTGCTTCCGTCGACGTCAGGTGACCGGCACAGATAGAGGGCCCCTCCTCCTCTGGTTATACCGAGCCTGCTGCAAGGAGGAGGGCCTCCTGGAATTGCAGACGCTTGTCCGTCTCTCTTGCGCGTTGCTCGTTCGTGGAAGTTCTCCTGTAGAGTTTGGCCGTTCGAGGAAAGGGTCCCTGTAAAGTCACACACACAAAAGAGGCACTGCGGGGCTTCCGGCAGACACTCGAAATGGTCATGGCGAATTAGGAAGTCACGCTTCATTTCGACGAAGAAGGTCGGGAAGAAGGTCCGCACTTTCTGCACGAGTTGCGGGACGCGAACCGTGGCAGGAGAAGCCGCGCCTCATTTCAACGAAGGTGGTGAGGTGAAATTCCTTTCTGCACGTGGTGCCAGACGCCAACCGTAACAGCCTCCTGGGTGAGTCGGGTATCCCAACCACTACGTTTCGTTCGTCAGGTGCAACGCTGTGGAGGCTTGATACTTTTCGTAGTGGATGCGTTCGCGCTCAGAAATAGTTCGGTATTTCTTGACCCGATTTTTGTGAGAATTTTCTTTATATAAGCGCAGTTGTGCACTCATGCACCGTGCACTTAGGTGGCTGCTAACACGTTGTTTTAAATCAATTTGCTTTTCGTTGTTTTTTAATTGGAGCCCGTCGCGACAGCCTCACTTGCATGCTGCCGCGCAGCGAAGCAGAGACGGGAACGCGCGGAGTGATAAATTTTGGCGTCTTCTTGCGTAGCTTCCACAGCGTCGCAACTGATGGATGAAACGGAGTACAGACCTTGCCGGAGGCAAGCTCTACCGCTTGCTAGACTCCTCAAATAGAATAACAGCTAGCGCCTTAGATTACAGCGCGGCGCAAAGAGCAGTGGGCGTGGGATCAAGTGAAAAAAAAAAACCTCTCCCTTAAGAACGCAACGTTTATAGACTACGCGCGGCTCCTTGGCTCGGCCTAGAGATGTAGTCAACCGTAAAATTTTACAAACACGAGATCTGAGAAAAAGCTGAATACCAGCGTAGCCTTATAACGCAGACTAGTATTCGCATTTGCAGCCTATACCAGTGTATGTGAACAACAAGGCTGCCTCGGAAATTGAACGTTTTCTGAGATCCCGTGGTCCGTTAATTTTTTTGTGGTTGACTGTACCAGAATATAGCTTGACCTCGGAGATCAGGCGACGCCCACGGCCAACACCGCCCTCTGGGCGCTGAAAAAATCTCGGAGGCGGCGTGCTGGGACTTACGTCATATCCGCTAAACACCGGGTGCCGCGTCCTCTGCCTAGGCGCTATTCAACGGCTGCTAATTTGGCGTGTTCGAATACCTAACTTTCCGAATATGCATATTATGAATAAGCATATTTCCAGATATATGCGCAATGCTTGTGCTTGGAGGCTTCTGGTGCGCGAAGACAGGGTGAGTGAGCCCATGTTAGCCCAGGCATGCTGCTACGTACACCCGTGAGCAAAAGTGTACGGACCACAGTGTCGCCGGAAAAACAGAATTTCTTCGTAGTTAACATGCATAAACGGAAACTCACGAGTGCACTAGAAAGTTCGTAATGTCAAGTTTGGATCGCAGCCTTTAATTTCAAGTTGCATTCACAGGTAGAGCACAAAATTAGTCTTATCGCGGAAACCCTGGTCCGTATACTTTAGCTCACGGGTGTACCTATGAAAGCATTTCACGCCTTCCTCATCAGGCACGTAACCTACGCCGCCCCCTTCCTCAACTGGAAGAAGACGGAGCTGGACGAAATCTACACCCTAATCGGAACGGGATTAAAAAAAGGTCCTAAGCCTCCGTAGAAACGCTGGCACCGAACGACTCCTCCAACTGGGTCTACACAACACGGCAACCGAACTTTTTGAGGCACAGCGAAACGCCCAAATTAGTCGGCTCTCGCTCACAAGCGCGGGCACCGAGATCTTGCTAGAAGCAGGCATACAGCCACCTGAGAAGTCGCAACTATGCACAAACGCCAAGAGGGCAGTAACAGTTGATCCAATCGCAAGGAACACATACCCGATCCACAATGAAGGGCGGAGAAAAGCGAGAACCAAGGCGATCATCGACAACATCAGACGTAAGGAAACGTAAGTCCTCTTCGTTGACGCGCCCAGATATGCGAATCGAGGCGCCTACGCGGCCTGCGTGGTGGACGCTGTTAGGATCGGCCTGCAGCTATTTCAGCCCGCTGCAGGTGCTTCGATCAATCCGGAGTGGTGGCGCCCTTCAGAGAACCAGCGAGGACAGCGCTAACCAACCGTGAACTTCCTTTGGAGAATTTCGGACTATAGCAGCTCTGGAATGTAGAGGCGCTGACTGGGTTCGGGCGTGACCACCTGACTACGGGGACGCAGGACAATGGATACCACGACGACTGCGCTGCAAAGGTCGTCTGCCCTTGAGAGAGCACTGAAACCTGTGCGGCACGTGTGTGTGAGCCCTCCTCCTACAAAAGGCGGGTAGTCTACTATGACGTCGAACGATGACGTCGAATGGAGTGCTTATGAGCAGTGGTTGTCGGCTGCTAGAGGGTGCTCGTTGTCGTGCTCGAAATGTACTCGTGAGCTGTGTGCTTGTTTGCTGTATGCTTCGTCTTGCGGGCTCCATTTGGGAGCCACGCTAGACTGTCGATGTATGTCTTGTTTAAACTGTAAATAATGTAAATAAATCCTGCTCGCCTAGTCCTGTCGCCCCAAGTTCATCCGATCGTCGTATACTAGCCCGACTCCAAACCAAATCCAACAACTGGTGGCAGCGCTAGGGATGAACCTTCGCCCGAAGATACAACAACGCCCATGGCTCGCTCGTCAACGCAGCCGCGCTAGTTGCCAACTTGTGAAGCAGAAGAAATGGCCATCGCGGTGGCCCTTCGAAGCTGCAAAGGAGCCTGCGTCATTTACTCGGACTCAAGAACAGCCATCGGAACCTTCTCGGCGGCTCTCGTCTCTTGGAAAGCAGCTACGCGGTTGTCAACGAAATCTTCTACCAAGAAACGGGAGATTACAACCTCGTTTCCCCACACGGTTCCCGGGCCACGTGGCCAACATTTGCGGACGTCCTGACTGTAATCCGAACGAGCGGGCACACCAACTATCGCGATAACTCGCATTCCGCATCTGCGGTCCGCCCCCTCGCTTCGACCCAGCCTGGAGGGACCTAGACAACAAAGACCCGCTCGTGTCATAGCACGAGATCACTTCAAACCATAGGTTAGGAGGAAGAATTTTCCCTCCCGGGGGGGGGGGGGGGAGTGCAGTTTTTTTTAAAATATTTTTGTCGGCGTGTCGCGTAGGACTAGTAACGTTTAGGACTCGAAGATTGCGAACAATGAACTTTACGTAAGGACTACAGTCGTATTTGCGAGCAGACAAAACTAAAGAACGTGAACTACGTGCAATATATCCTCTACACAAACAATATAGGAAGTCGAATCTACGCTCAGCGCTACACACACACGCACACGTGGAAGGTGTATGTCGGAGCTCCGATATCAGCCACGACGATTTGCATGACACTGGCACCATCTAGATAAGAATTTACTGCTGCTATACAGACAGCAATTTGCTGAATACGTGCAAGCAGCTGGCACTTTGCACCATCCTGGCCATTCACCCAGTAACTAAACTAGTAAGAAAAAACATAAACCGAGACGGGAGTATCTACGTATTTCCTGCTAAGAAAAAAAAAACTAAACTGCCACAAATGTATGTACGCGTTCTCAACCACATTCCGGGCAGTCGTCGCATGTATTCTTTCGTGGATGTCGGTAGTTGCTTTCACATTCCGCCAGTTTTGGATAACGTCTCTTTTCGCGTACGTGCCCTTTTTCCGGCCCGATTAAACAGTATTCCCGTCTTGTGTAACTTACGAAAGAGTGCCTTCAAAAAAGGGAGTACCTTAAAAAGAAAAAAAAAACAAGGGGGTGTAAGGAAATGACGGGCGCCACGTAAGTCATGATGCAACACGAACATATATGAAAGCATGTAAGCTTGGTCATGCGTGCACTAACATGTTTTTGTCGATTCAAGAAAAACCGCGGTCCACTCTGACCACCCGAGAAATCTGTGGTGGGTGACAACAAAGAGGGAGCGCCGTTCCGTCGACGAATATGGGGCACTGCACAACATCGATTTGCGCGGGACTGCCAGCACATCATACACGTGGTGTTTCAGAGCTGCGGTCCCTTGCGGCGCAAGTATTTCTTCGTGACGGTATATATATATATATATATATATATATATATATATATATATATATATATATATATATATATATATATATATATAACCGCACGTTGAAGTACTGCACGCGCTTGTGGACGCGTGACCACACGTGACCAGATGCGGTGTCATCCACGTGTATTGTAAGGATTGGGAGGTCAGTCCCACCGCGCGTAACCAGTTGTCAAGATTGGAGTCGGGCATGAATTATGGATGGTAGCCGGCCCATGCCGTCGTACAACTTATCCACACTCTGAGGACGTTGTTGAAGGGAAGGACTGCTTCTCATCGAGAACGAGGAATATGGGTTTATTTACAGTATCTACATAAGGAAGTTGCAGTTCATCAGTCTAGCATGGCTGCGAGAGAATGTACACTGAGCAGCCGCACAACAGCGGTTTATAAACACTCGGTCCTCCCTCGATCCCTAGGTAAGGGAAACGTTCGATCAGTAGAGAGATAGAGATTCTTGTTTATGGAAGGAGAAAATTGGGGTAAAGTGCAGCGCAGTAACTGCCTCTCAGTTGAGGGCACCTCAACCGCGCTGCACAGGGGGGAAGGGGAATGCCGAGTAGAATGCTAGAACGCCGAGTAGACGAGCCGCCTTTGAGCGGGAGGGCTTCCGCGCCGATTTCGCGGTCCGGAACACGCTTTCGCGCCGGTTTCACGGACCCCGCCGACGGCAGACGGTCTTCGCAGGACTCGGGGCTTGCTTCAGGAACGGTGCGTGGGAGGGGGCCTCCAGATACGTTTCCTCGGGAACTCCCTTGCCCACAGCAGACCGGGGGTCGGCGGTGGCGTATGCAGTCACAAAGCCTGGTTCGTCGAACTCCTCTCGGCAATCCCGCGACGAACGTCGAGAACGCGGCGTATTGTCCCCCGGACACAGTAGACTTAATGACGCCTTGTGGCTAGAGGGTGGCAGTGGCTTTCCAGGAAAAATCGACGCCGCTCTCGCACCTGACTGGCAAAACTTGCACCTCAGCAGGCCATTAGCAGGACAGTATAGGCCTCGTGCACCGCCTATAGAGGCGCCACTGATAGCCACCTAGCGGGCGCTTCCAACAATACGCGCGGGAGCGGTAGCAGACGACAACGCTTGGGTGACTGAAGTTCGCGGCTGCGATTTGTCCATTGTTCGGGCGCCAGACTGCTTTTTCTGCGGTGACAGCTGTAGGGAAGACGCAGACCTCCGTGGGAGCGGGTATGAACAAGATGTTACCGGTGTTTGGGGCAACATGGTCCACATACGCGCCAGGTGCGTCCCGCAGACAAACGCCATGAAGACCATTTACATGAAGTGGAGCTCACGTAAACTAGCAAACAAATTTGTTGACTAATGCGATGTCTCGACCGTGTTTTTTTTAATTCTACGCTTGCCGTAATGCTGCTTCTTTACTTCAATAATAAGCACCCGTCGTTAGTGCAGACTTAGATAACAAATCCGCACGGTGCGATGTCTGCATATGCCGTTGTGATTTTTCTGCCGATGAATACATGTGACGCCGCCGAATAAGTGTAGTGAAAGTCGCCTGAAGAAGAATAATTGCGAATTTATTGATAGAAACGCGTACACTGTAGTCAACGAAGCCACCAAACGCACGGGTTAATAAAAGCGCGTGTTAGCGCTGTACCGCCGATGAACTGCCGTTCGCGCTGCAGTTTTTGCAATTTCAAATTCCCTAAGGGAGCTGCTTGGAAACGTACAAAGTTATAGTCTAACGTTGCAGTACTTTTCTTAAATGTTACTAGAGAGAGGTGCCACATGATATATTTAAAGGCAGAGCAGCGCCAGTCAAATTAGATCCAGCGCTGGCGGCAAGGCCGGGTTTAGTCCTATGCGGCGTAAGCATAACAAGAAATAATTCAGTTGAGTACAAAATTCACTTGCAAGAAGCGACTACGTTGTGAAACAAACAAATCACTCGGCGTATTAAGTCCGCTCTGACAGCATCAAGGTGTGATGACTTACCAAACGTGACGCGAACTATTCAGCGAAAAATGGATCAGCGAAAAATGGACCAAAATACCATATGCAGCAACTATTAGCAATTCTCGCCCTGAGCTACCTATTTTCTAAACACATTTCCCAAAAAACCACGATATCTAGGATGCCCTCGGGCGAAATGCATAAAGCTGTTAAAGAAGCACTTGCTTGGTGTCATTCCGATAAGACACAGCGTGATTTATACCTTTTACAAACGAGGCAGGTTGAAAACCTCGCAGCCCAAAAGAATCAAGAGTTATGCATGAAGCAACTAGCAACAGTTAAACATGTGCGAAGCGACGCATAAAATAGATGTAAAAACATGATGTCCACGACAGCTGGTGCGAGGATTTACCGGGCCACATAAAACTAACAATTTCAGTTCTTGCAAACTTCTGTAGCTTTAACATACAACACAATGCGCTCATGCAGTCGTGCTGCCTAGCTAGCCCAACGCGGTAAAGAAGCGGAAAACAATATAAGCGGCAAACGGCATTCCGAACTTTAGCAAAATGCCTTTAAACCACATGCTGCACTGCAGAAGGACTTCGTCGCTTACGCGTCTAACTACAATCGAGTAAAAAAATATTAATAAAAGAAACCGAAGCGACGAAGGAAAGGATGAGAACAAGAAATTTCGCGCCGAAGCGACGATCCATTGCCACCGTTGCTCCTGCTGATGAGGCTTTGCGGGGAATAATTAGAACCCTATCGCCGGCACGTTTTCGCCGGTATTTGAGCCCCCCACCCTACAACAATTCTTCTTCGACATTCTTCGGAAGCTTTGGCCATCCCACACATGCGAAGGGTGTTGCCTATTTTGCTCTCAAAACACAAATAAGACTGAAAAGCACTATCAGCGACGCAGCAAACTACGGCGTGCCACGGCTCGCTCCTCTCCCGTGCGTTCCGCGCAAGGCCGCCACCAGTGGCGCTGCCATCGGCGTGCACGCCGCCTATACTATCGCGCTAAATATGTCTTGCAACACGGGCGTATACACGGACGGACGGACGGAAAAAACTTTAATGGAAAAAGGACCTGCGAGGTTGCCAGCCCGGGCTCAGGCCACCCGGGCATTGTGTGCGGTGAGGCATAGCCTTTCCACCGCTGCCCGGGCCCGCTGGATAGCCCATAATTGGTCGTGTAGTTCTGAGCTAGTCAGAGCGCTTAGCCATCGCTCCTCGAGAAGGTCCGGTTCTATCTTGTCCTCTACGTATACTGAACTGATCTGTGTGCACTGCCACAAGATGTGTGCCATGTCTGCGTGTTCATGTTTGCAGAGCTTGCAGCTTGCGTCTGGATATTGTGTTGAATTTATTCTGTTTAAGTGGACTGGGTTTTGGAACGTTCTGGTTTGCAATCTTCTCCAATCTGTTTCTTGCGACCTGTCGAGTTGTTTGTGGGGTTGTGGGTATGCTTCTCTTTGTTTCGTGTAGTGTGTCAGTATGTCGTGGTACGTGACCAGTCTGTCCCTGTCGTCTTTTATCGCTTCTTCGTCGTCGTCGCCTCCTCCGTCTTCTCCATCGCCTCCGCCGCAATCCTTCTCCCTTCCCCGGGGGTTGCGGGGTGTTGGGCCGTCACTGTCCGTGCCGCGGTGGGTTAGTTTTCGCGCGACTCGGTGGGCCTTCTCGTTGAGGTTGGGAGGGGCATTCATGGTAACTTCTCCCATATGTGCCGGGATCCATTTGAGGTATTTGGGTGTAATTGTGCCGTTCTTAAAGTCTTCTGCTCTGTGGTTCAGGATTTTGGCCGCCTCGGTGGAGACCCAGCCCTTTGTGAAATTCCTAATAGCCGTCTTGGAGTCGCTGATTATTGTTCTGTATTGTTGCCGACCGCTGATTATAGCCAATGCGATTGCCGTTTCTTCCGCTGCCTCCGACGATCTAGTCCTTACGGAGCCCGCAGTCACGGTCTTTCCTTTCGTGCATACGACCGCCATTGCGAAGAGGGAGTTACCTTTGTCAGCGCCGACACCACCATTGTCGTCCCTGTGTCGGGGGTACCGCGCGGCGTCTACGAAGAGCACCCCCTCCCGCGCGCCGTGGTTTTTGAGAATCGTTTTCGTGCGGCATTTTCTTCTCTCGACATTGTGCACGGGATGCATGTTCTTCGGGATATTTTCCGTGTTGATTGCGGCTCGGACGTCCGGGTGAATCTGCATCTTGGGGCCGTTCATTCCGTGGTAGTTTATGCCGATCTTTTCCATGATTTCTCTGCCCGCCTTGGTTCCGGAGAGTCTTTCGAGTTGCGCTATTCTCTGTGCTTCTGCGATCTCCTCCAGCGTGTTATGCACTCCGAGTTGTAGTAACCTCTCGTTTCTTGTGTATCGGGGGAGACCCAGTGCTGTTCTGTACGCTTTTCTAATGAGCGCGTCGATCCTGTCTTTCTCGGCCTTGTTCCAGTGGACGAATGCCGCCACGTACGCGACGTGGCTGATCGCGAAGGCCTGAACGAGCCGCACAACGTTTCTTTCTTTAATGCCCCTCCTGTTGTTGGAGACTCTCTGTATTAGCCGAATGGCCGCCGTGACTTTCTTTTCCAGGCGTGTTATAGTGTCTGTGTTTGTTCCCCTGGCTTCGATCCAGAGACCCAGAACTCTAATCTTTTGGACCATGGGTATCTCCGTGCCTTTCCTCGTGGTTAATCTGATTCCCCTTTTGTGTAGTTCCGCTACGTCCCTGGACGGTTTGCCGAACCTCCTGGGGCGGTAGAGCAGCAGTTCCGATTTTTCCGGCGAGCATTCAAGTCCGGTGCCCTCTAGGTGATTTTCGATTGCCTCCACCGCCCCTGTTCTCCATATCGCCCTCGCTTGCGTCTTTCGTGGTCCAAATCGTAATGTCGTCTGCATAAACGGTGTGATTAATGCCTTCTATTCGGTCCAGTTTTTCCGATAGTCCGATCATGACGAGGTTGAAGAGCATCGGTGACACGACGGACCCTTGCGGCGTGCCAGCGCTGCCCATGTCCACCTGGATACTCTCCTCCTCGTCCAGTCTGATTCTGGCTGTTCTTCCCGTAAGGAAATTTCGGATAAAATTATACGTTCGTTCGCCCAGGCCGAGTTGCGTGATTCTGTCGAGTATGGCCGTGTGCTTGACCCTGTCGAAGGCCTTCTTTAGATCAAGTCCAAGTATTGCCCTCAAGCCCCGCCCCGTGGTATCTATGACTTGCTCCTTTAGTTGTATCATGGCGTCTTGTGTAGAGAGCCCTCTTCTGAAGCCAATCGTGTTGCTGTGGTACAGGTCGTTTGACTCCAGGTAGCCGTTAACTCTACTCAGGCAAGCGTGCTCCATCACTTTACCAACGCAGGAATTGAGAGAGATCGGCCGCATGTTCTGTATTTCTAAGGGTTTACCTGGCTTCGGTATGAGGATCACGTCGGACCCCTTCCATTCGTCGGGTATCTCGCCATTCCGCCAGCACTCGTTGATGTAGTCTGTCAAGCGGCTCGTTGCCTGGTCGTCCAGGTTCCGGAGCATCTTGTTGGTCACTTTGTCGGGGCCCGGAGCCGACTTGGTCTTGATGGTCTGCAGGACGGCCTTGATTTCTTGCTGGGAGAAATCTCTGTCGAGGTCTTCGTTGGCAGAGCCCGAGTAGTTCCGGTGTTCAACGGCTGGAGGTCTCTCAAGGTAGAGCTTGACGATTTCATCACCCATTTCACGGATGTTTCCTTTGTACTTGTGTCTGAGCTTGGTCATTTCCGCTTTCGCCGCTGTCTTCGTTCCCGACGGGTCGAGCAGGTGCTTGAGCATCTTCCACGTCTTGCCTGTGTTGATGTTGCCGTCCATGGCGTCGCATACCTCGTCGCAATCCTGATTGCATAACTGGGCGCAGTGTGCTTCGATGGTCTTGTTTAGTTCCGCAATTTTGCGCCTGAGATTTCTATTGTGTTTTTGCCCTTGCAGCCGTTTCTGGATGGATTTTTTGGCTTGTACGAGGTGCGCGAGCCTGCTGTCCATCCGCGGAGAGTGACCACCACCATTGTCGTCGTCTTCATGTTCGCGTCGAGCCTCCCAGTCGTCCCACTCCATCTCGGTCGTGGCCTTTTCTACGTCTCGTAGCAGCTCTCCGTTCCATTCCTCTATGTTTCTTATGGGTCCCTGTTCTTTTTCGTCTCTGATTTTGCGGAATTTGTCCCAGTCTACTAGCCGGAACTTATGTTTTATTCCCTTCGTGACGCGGGCCTCTCCTAGGGCTATGCTGAGTATCCTGTGATCGCTCCCCAGGTCCTCGAAGGTGTTCTCCCAGGTGATTCTCCCGGCTCTCCTGCATAGCGTTAGGTCTGGTGTGGTGTCCCTATGGGGGCCCGCACCCACTCTGGTGTGTGAGGCCGGCTCGTTGAGAAGGGTTAGGCCGGCCTTTTCTATGAGGTCGGCCAGATTTTTTCCCTTCTTGGACGAGTGTCCACATCCCCACTGCGTGTGTGGAGCGTTGAAGTCCCCTCCGATGACGAGCCTGTTGTCGCCGGCGATGGTCAACGTTTCGTTTATTAAATCTTCGAATATGTGTGTTAGGCCCTTTTTGGACGGGCTGCTGTAGACGTTCAGGACGAAAGTGCTGCTCTCCTTCTTGCTGCGTGGCACCACTTCTATGAGGATGTGGCTAATGTCCGTAATTTTTCTCATAATTCTCGGGATCGCGACCAGTCCTTTTTTGACTAATGTGGTCACGACTATGTCCTTCCCCGTCCCTTTTGTGCGTTGTTTGTGGGTGGCGTACCCGGCAATTTTGGCGTGGTCGAATGTTTCCTGGAGAATGATTACGTCGGGCTTTTGTCTTTTTGCGGTCAATTTAATGTGTTGTGTCATTGTTGCTTTTTTGTTTGAGAAGCTGACGAGGGCGTATACACTCGTCAGTTATTTCAATAACAAAAATGACAAGTGCCTTTTTTTTTTTTCTCGTAAATAGGGACCATGCGAAAAGAAAGCAAACCTCAAGATTCAAAGCTATCTGCACGATTGCTTTGAATATTCAGCTTAGAGTATATTGGCTTGTTCACCATGAAATTAAGGAAAAAAATTAAGTGCACAATGTGCAGTTACTGTAAGTCCACGTCATCCTGGGTAAACGCCAGCACAGACAGGGATTGAAGGGAAAAAAAGCAGTCACAAAAGAATAGAAGTTCACACCACAACGACTGGACTATCAAGTGAGCTTTGCGGTGCGAACCTCTCTTTTTGTCTTTTGTATATTGTGACTGGTCTTTTTTCCCTTCAACTATGTACCAACTGGCCCGGATTTCAACCCTTCTGCAAAACAGACGGGGAATCATGTTTAAACTTCCAAATGAGCTTCACTGCTGACAAATAAATGTACGAAAGCAAGGTCAGCTTGTGCTTGCATTATTGCAGTATTTTGCAACACAATGTATAAAAGTGCTTTCTGCGCTTACTAGTTTTGTGGGGAACAAAAATAGCTGGACGGAGGACATTTTTCAGCCCCCACGTGGTGATGCGTGGCGTCCCAGCTGTCGTGCGCCAGGATTTAAATATATGCAAATGCCACGTAGCTGGACAGAACCAAGGTAACGTTATGTGCTGCCGCATGTGAGATAACTGGGATAATCATTCTTTTTATTTTCATTCCGCGCCCAATTATGCAATTAGTGTTTATTAATCAACTTGTCAAATATTATAATTAGATGAAACGGGTTGAGGAGAAAATTGTAGAGCCGCATGAAAAACTCCCGATACAGCTTTCTGTTGCTCAATGCGTGCTACATAACAGTGTTTTTCCGAGCGTAAAAGAAGCCCGCGAATACACGCAAAATTGCCACGTGACTGGCTGCTCGAGGCACTTATTCTCGGACTGCTTTCACGCTCGGGAAATCACTTGTGTAGCACGTATTGAGCAACAGAAAGCTGTATCGGGAGTTTTTGATGCTGCTCTACAATTTTCTCCTTGACACTTTTCATCTAATTATAATATTTGAGGTGTTGATTAATTAAGTGTGGTTATGCAATTAGGCGGGATGAAAAAAATTATACTCTGAGTTGCTCCAAGCGACGGCAAACATTACTTTATAGTTCCGTCCAGCTACGTGCACCATGGCATTTGCATATATATATATATATATATATATAATCTCGGAATCTCGGTGCATGATAGTTTGGACACCCTGTTTATAGTCCTCCCAGAGACTCTCTTTTCCAGCTTAGATGCGACATAATTACGTTTTCTCGTCCGATCAAATTGCAAGCCAAGCCTATCATGTCTGCAACTCGCGTGTACATTGCATACTTTACGTATTTCGCGACGCAATTTACTTTCAAAACTTCAGCCTAGCTCAATACGTGTCACTTAGGCCTAGCGGAAGCGCCTATATAGAGGAACGAGGAGCACATTGCAATAACGCGCTCGGTCGCTCGCGTTTGCAATGTATCGCGGTTCTGTAAACCGCACCCATTAGATCACTGAAAGCGGACAAATTCAATATGCCATCTTATCTCTTACGTGAATTTTTTACGTGTGTACAAGGGTTCTGCAAACGCTGTTATTTCGTATTACTAAATTTTTTTAGATTCATGTGTAACAAATAAATTTTGTCCTCTTTAAATGTAGTATTGGATGCAATTCGCAGAATTGTATTATAATTTTTCATTGCCGAGTTACATAGTTGTAACTGCGGAGCAAAATGCCTTCCCACGCAATTCATACGCGGCGTGTCCCGATCATGTCCCTCATGTGTACATGCTAGGAATGTCCGCGCTGGGCACATTCAACGCATCCCTGTAATATCCGTGTCTTGCCATGTTGATCTCCATCCGCGGTGGACGATCACTGCTGTCTCAGAGATGGTATTTTTTATAGTCCGCATCGTTTAATGTAAAGCTTGGCACTGTTAACTGGCATGTTTGTCAACAAAAAATGTGCGATGTCGTCTTTGGACGCACCCCCCAGCGTTTAATGGAAAGCAATCTCGAAGGACATGCTTCGTCGTATTGCAGACGTGGCGCGCCAAACGCAAGATACAACGGGCATGTTTCTTGAACTTTACCTGACTTCGAGGGGGTGCAGAGGAAAGCAAAACTGCCGGGTTTCTGCTTTCTTTTTCTTTTTTTTTAACAAATGGGACAAGAGAGAGCGCGCCGTGTGCTGTATTGAACGGTACAGATTATATACGATAAGATGTGATGTTGCTGCAAAATTTGGACGAGAACAGAGTAGCGACAAGCGAAAGATAACTTGTTTGATGACTTTAAGGGGAGGTGGAAAAGAACGCTGTTTTCAGTATGTGCGCGTAAGCACAACCCGACGACAGAAAGAAAAAAAGAATGTCGGATCGTTCGGCAGCCCTCGGTGCATGTCTTCTATGGAAATCGCGCTCGTATTCGTCGAAACGCGTTCTGTCGTCTGCCCACCGCCGCCTTATTGAGCAGAAGAACGCGGCAGTGAGAAAAAACGCATTTTTTAAAGCGGAAGCTTTAGCTCGGGTGCTCCTATGTAAATACGCGCAAAAGCAGAATCCGTCTTTCTCGGTAACCACGCACTGCACCAAATTTGGCGAGGTTTGTTGCATTTAAAAAGAAGAACTTGAAATCTAGTGACTGTTGGTTCCGAAATTTTTTAAGCGGTAGCTTTAGCTCAGGTGCTCCTATCTAAATACACGCAAAAGCACAATTCGTCTTTCTCGGCAACCACTGCGCCAAATTTGGCGAGGTTTGTTGCATTAAAAAAAAGAACTTGAAATCTGGTGACTGTTCGTTCCGAATTTTTGATTTGTCTTGTCAATAGTTAAAAGAAAAATTGGCAAAAATATAAAATTTTCATGACAGGAAACTATCACGTTTACAACTATGTAACTCGGCAATAAAAAATTATAATACAATTCTGCGAATTGCATCTAATAGTACATCTAAAGCGGACAAAGTTTATTTGTTACACATGAATCTCAAAAAATTTAGTAATACGAAATAACAGCGTTTGCAGAACCCTTGTACACACGTAAAAAATTCACGTAAGAGATAAGATGGCATATTTAATTTGTCCGTTTTCAGTGGTCTAATGGGTGAGGTTTACAGAACCGCGATACCTGTTCTTGATGAGTTATTAATTTGTGAACTTCCGGCTTCTATTTTATTTAAGCTTCGGAATTTTTGAAAATCTTTTTATTAAAATTCAGGCCCTAAATCGAAAATCCGCTTCCAACAGTCATTATAGTTTAACTTTCTCTCTCAAATGCAACAAATTTCATCAAAATCGGTCCCGGGGTTTTCTCGCAACAACATTCTTGCGTTTTACATGTATTTGAATACGCCTCGTCGGAGTTCGGCCCGAGCTAAAGCCCGTGCCCAATTATACTCGGAGAGAAAGGGACGCGAGCGTAGGGGCGGGCGGGGGGGGGGGGGGGTTCAGCTGCCGCGCACAATCTGTTCTCTCTAATATGCGGCGCGCAAAACGCGCTGTCTGACTTTGAAGGTGCTACCCAGAATGGAGGCGGTAATCCCAACCACTGGACGAGCCGCACTGTCGGTCCCTGTCGGCGAGTCTTGAAAGCACACCGCCGGGAGGACAACGCGAGTCGTGCTAAACAGTGACAGTCGCGAAACCGCCTCGATCTTATACCGGGCTCTACCGCACAGGAATTCGCCTTTGTTGAAGAAGTCGCCCCCTTTCTTTCTTTTTCTTTTCTAGTCACCTGTTCTAGTTCGCGAGATAGGGCGATTTGGAGGCGGTTCCGAAGTGTTTGGGGCTGGTAGGATAACAAGGGTGGCAGTTTGGAAGGTGAGCACTGCCGTTTGACGAAGTTGGTACCGCGTATCACGAGTTCAAACGCCACGAAAATAAAAAAGAAGGAAGAATAGAAACTAGGACAAAGATTAACGTGCGCGCATAACCCAGTGCCGTCACCAACAAGAATCTCTCTCTCTCCTGCGTGAATCTTCGTCCTCCTCCTATCGCGCCGTTCAGGTTTATCACGTGCAGTTTGGCCGCGTCGGTATACTGCATAAGGAAGAACGACGGAACGAAGACCAGACACCGAAGAGAATTGTACTAGCTACGGGCGGGGGTCTGTTATCGCGTTAAAGAGGGGCACCGGCATTGGGCCCGCAAAATCGGCTCCTTTTAACGTGGGCGGGTGGCTAAACATGCCACAGAGTTAAGGGTGGCGGCCGCGTATCCCCTTGTCACGCTGTTGAAGGAGCTTTCGGTGCTTATTTTTCGCGGTTGTAGAAACACTATCGCAGGGGGGGTTTTTTTTTCTTCTTTTTTTTTATCGCACGCAAAAGAATGGCACTCGGCAAACAACGAAGGTTGGGAAAATTAAAGTATGGGGTTTTACGTGCCAAAACCACTTTCTTATTATGAGGCACGCCGTAGTGGAGGACGTCGGAAATTTAGACCACCTGGGGCTCTTTAACGTGCGCCTAAATCTGAGCACCACGGGTGTTTTCGCATTTCGCCGCCATCTATATGCGGCCGCGCGGCCAAGATTCGATCCCGCGACCTCAGGCTGAGCAGCCCAACACCATATCCTCCGCGCAACCACGGCGGGTAAAAAGGTTAGGAAACGCTTGTCTGACATTTTTATTTGATCCATGTAAAGAGTTGGTTTACAAATGCCGGATGTGGCGTCACGGCACAGCAAAATGAACTCACGTCGTGTAGCGGGAACCCTATACGATGATGGTGCTGGCAATACTAACAAAAAATTAATTATTTGATTAAATAACACGTGAACGTTTCTGCAGGCTACGCTAGCGCGTCGCCGCCGTAGCCAGTGTAGTAAAGTGGGTCGCACTACAATATGAGCGAGCAGATGTACCATGACGTCGCGGCAAGCTCACCTCCCGAGTACCGAAATCGGAAGTGGTTCGAAGAAATGTGTGTTATACTGAATTATTTAGGGGCACTCCGACGTTTGCCAGTATTTCTTACAATAGTGTTTCGAGCGTCCGACCCAACACTCAACGCAGATAAGAATATAATATAATAATATAATTAATTATATATACATATATATATTATAAGAATATACTTGTCAGTATATTCTTATAAACAAGGCGACGAGACGAAGCAAGTGTTGAATACTCTTATTCCATCCCTTGCTGCTTCGAGCGATTGGTGATTATACTAGCAGATGCTTTCAAGAGACCCTAAAGATAAACGTTTTATCAGTTTCGGCTGATCAAGTACTCTTTCAAAAAATATATTTACTTTGGTTTCGATGTAACACGACGAACTTTATGAGAAAATAAAGGTGGAAGTTCCTCTCATTTTCTTCCTCTCTTTTTTCCTAATTTCGCGCCGAATTTCCGGAAACGGAACGTCAGTGCGAAGCCAACAGCGCTAAATCGGGACGAAACAAGAACTCGCCTAACAAAAATAGGAAGGCACAAGAACAGCGCACAAGTCAATCCCGCCTTCCTGTTTTTTAAAACATTGCCTTGTTTCGTCCCGCTTTTAGCGCTGTTCGCTTCCAAATCGTTTACCGACCAGCTAACCCAGGTCCCTTTCTGGACTTTGTCAGATTCTGTAGTGGTGGCATATTGAGCCAATCTGAGAGGCCCGGAGTTTTGCTTATGGCCTCTTATGATGCCGCCAATACCAAATTTGTCAATATGGCGGAATTCGACAGCGTTCAAAATATCACCTTCAATTGCGTTACTTTCTCGTATTTGGGCCGTTGTGTGCCCAGGGAAAGTTCGTTGAAAATAACT
This sequence comes from Dermacentor variabilis, assembly GCF_050947875.1. Lineage (NCBI taxonomy): Eukaryota > Metazoa > Arthropoda > Arachnida > Ixodida > Ixodidae > Dermacentor > Dermacentor variabilis. The sequence continues at coordinate 128,948,781 of NC_134574.1, read as the reverse complement.
CGTGGAGTTAAATCCTTTGCTTATCTTCACTCCCCGCTTGAGAGTCCCCCTCTCTTTGCCTTCTCGTCCCCCCCTTCCCACTGCCTCTTACTTTCCAAGTATCCCTCCAGTGGTGTCTAGGCCGTACCTCCTTCTCTTCTTTGATTTCTTTTTGCCACCTGGGGGGCAAAGTGCAGGATAGTGAGATACCCGGAAGAGAAAGGAAAAAAAGAACAAAAGGGAGCAAGGGGGCAAGAAGAAAAATACCGAACGTGATTGGCTGAATTGTTGAAGCTCGTGTCTTCTTGTTCGGCTTATCCGCAGAGTGTAGTGTCGTCTGGCACAGTCGTTCATAGGTGCGTCTGCCACGTGGTCCACAGTATACCGTCTGCTTACGGGGTCAGTGAGCGCATATCGTGCGAGAATATAAGGCACTCCACGCAGAATATCGCCGGACACCGTGCGCCTGATTAGGGACCTGCGAAGTTTTTGCATCGAATGTGTGCGGCTTCGTGTTTTTGTTTTGTTTTTTCATAACGTTTTGGGGTGTTACCGCTTTCGAGGATAATTGCGATTCGGCTCCCTCCGATTTTGCGCTTCCGCGTTGCTGACCTCCAACCTTGCAAGAGCCGAAGAAGCCGTTCAGAGTCCCGTGGATTACAAGGAGAACATCGCCGACACTCCGGCAAGTTTCAAGTTTGGTTAATTTTTTTTTTCGTTAATTCATACATCGGTCTCGCGATATCTTGACGGAATCATTATCTCTCTACAGCAAGCAGGTGTTGGGCCTCTCTTACAATGGCCTCTCGTGTGCCTTTTTTTTTTTCATCATCGTGATTCTTTCTTAAGATGCTTACGAATCTAATAATAACCATGAATGGGAATTGTATATGTCTTAAATATATTATCTATACTATGCTAAAGTGAGATATACGGATATAGCACCCGTGCCATGATATATTCGGAAAGAAGTTTATCAGTGTCTGTATTTGCGATACAATAACTAGGGTATAGTGTTAAGATGCCAGGTACTCCACCGCAATATCCACGGAGACGCTTAGTCGCTGTAAGCCGGTAAATGAGTACAATTGAAGCTCATTCTAAGGTACGACAATGGCTTTCAAATGACAGCCATAGTTGACATCAAAAGCAGAGATATAAATATATTAAACAACAAAATGAAATGTATCTTTTTGTTTTTAATACTTTATTAAAGGACTCCGATATTATTAATGATATCGCAGCACTTGCACTTACTTGAAGACCACATGGAAAACGAATACGCACCTGAAGTGGTGTATATATTGAACAATGTGTCACACAATGCAATGATTGAGTTAAACACCATAATGAAACCATGTTTATCCGCGTTGTTTACCCAGCTCACGGCTATTGTATACTGCGGTACACAAACGTGTTAGGCAGGTAACAAAATTAGGTTGAACGTTCGGGGAAGAATGTGTACTTCGGCGCGCGACAACCACTCGGGCAACGTTTCCTTATTGCATTTGATGCGGCGTTTTCTGCAGCGACAGCTTAGCAACATTTCCGTTTTACTGAAACGGATGATGTTCCCACAGAGGTAGTTATTGCTACTTTTGCCGGCAGAAACCGTCATTCACAGCTACTTCAGCGAATTTTAGTTGCACGCATGCGAAGTATAACATACGTAATAGTGTCCAATAGCCAAACATTATCCTTGTGTTGGCACTCACGCTTTTCGAAAACAAGATCCTATTTGTTGACTTAGGTTAGGCGTATCTGAAATCTGGCTACTTTGTAACCATTTCCAGAAAAAAAAAGACGGTTCGTTAGGTAACTTGTAATGTCGTATAAACATGAAAATTGTATCAAGTGACAGCTTTCCACGCCGAGAACACGTAGCAATAGTCAGCGACTTCGGATATAATAAAGACGGAGTATAATTAGCCGTAAACACTGTAAGCTATTTGAGCGAGCGATATTTTACTATTAGCGCCATCTGCCGCGTATGTGCGCTAACTAACATGCAGGTGCGGGGTACCCCGGATGTTCCCGCGCTCTCCACGCTTTCGCCGCGCGCGTCAGGTTGGCGTGCATTTTAAAAACAAGGTCTTACTTGCTGACTTCACACAGGTATGGCGTATCTGGGATCTGGCTATCTTGTAACCACTTCCAGAAAAAGAAGGAAGGGTTAGCCAAGTGTCGACGCTACATCAGGCAATATACGATACGACAGGGAATGAGTGAATATTCAATATGAAAAGGAAGCAGGAAGAGACAGAATAGAGAAATATAAATGAACACTTAATAATCGAATAAGTTGAACGAAGTGTGTAGGATTGGGCTTGTTAGTAAAACATGCTTTAAAGTTTCAATAATAGCGCAAGGACAGCAGAGGGGACACAAGAGAGAACAGAGCGCTAACTTCCGACAGTTAATTTTCTTTTTAGACAGCATAGCAAGTTTTATACTCCATAATAATATATAATATAACAGCAAGTTAATACTCCATAATAAAACTTGCTATGCTTTCTGAAAAGAAAATGAACTGTTGGAAGTTAGCGCTCGGTTCTCTCTTCTGTTCCCTCTGCTGTCCTTGCTCTATTATCCAAACTTTAAAGCAGTTGAACGAACAACCATGTAACGTCGACGTTGTCTGCTTTGGCGTGGACACTTGGTTCACCCTATCGTTTTCTTTTTTCAAAATGATTAATGAAGCTCCGGTTAAATTTTTACCACCTGAAGTGCTTTAACGAACATGTGAAATACGCGAGTGTTTTTTCTTTATCTTTCTTTTCTTTAACTTATCTGGGAACTGAGGTCCCTAGATAAGTTTCGTTCTCCCTTTGTTCTCCTCTAGTCCTTCTCTTACATGGAACGCTGCCAGCGCCCCCCAACATGTTCCGAATCTCTCAACACACATGCAAATATAACTAATAGCTTCTAGCTTGTGGAGCACTGCACATCGGTTATCGATACTCTTTTTGAAACGTGTATTCCATGCAGTAAATCCTTATTCATGCGCGTATTGGCGTAAACCAAGCTGCGTGAAAAAAAAAATGGCACTTTTTTTTTTCGTGACACGTGACCGCCGCAGTCTGCCAATCACGCACCGGCAATGGAGGGAGAGCGCGATGAGGAGGAGGTCGGCGGCGAGGCGAAATAATGGCGCTACCTTGAAACTAATTTATCTAGGCACCTTCTCGGGAACATAGTTGAAGTATCCGGTTTGTCTTTTATATTTAGGACTTCTTAAAGGCGCACTCAAGGTATAGCAAACTGTTGCCCGCGTTTCTATGCCTCCGAAATGCCTCCACTGCATCCGTGAACCGAGTTCGCGCGAACACATCAGACCTGCCGACGTTTACGTCGTCGACTGCGGGTGAGTGAGTGAGTGAAGACTTTATTTGAAAACAAGGTATTCACGGACGACCTTGTTGTTAGGCAGCCACGAGCCCCTGGGCCCGGGCGGCTTCTTCAGCTCTCTCGATGACCTTGGCCTGCAGGTCAGGGTCGGAGCTGAACAACACGGCCTCCCACTGCTCAGTAATACTTATTTCGTGATTTGTGTGATTTTCGGCTGGGCACGACCACATAATATGGAGTAGATCCGCTTTTTGCTTACAATGCTTACATGTATTAGGGTATTGGTCCGGGTAGTAGTAGTGATAGGCTACGGGGTTGGGGTAGGTGTTCGTCTGAAGTCGTCTCCAAGCTGCTACTTGTCGCTTGTTAAGCGAACTTCCGCGACTGTTTTTCGGATAAGCGGATCAGCCGCATAATAGGCATTGGCCACTCTTGCCAGCTGTGGCAGGTCGAAGTCACGTGGTCTACAGGCTCCTGACCTCGTTCCACGCATGTTTAACTGAGTAAGTGGAACGTACGTGTATACGTGCGAATATGTTCCATTTACTTAGTTTACTGGCACTGCCATGCATCATTCTTAATCGCGTATACGTGTCACGTAAGTTTCGGCTAAGTGTGCGGAACATCTTAATCTGGGTCTGTACTTAGGTTCCACGAAGTACAGGAGGTACACATTTGTAAACGATCTTCTCCCATGCACACACAGCGAAACTTGTGTGGTGACGACACGAAAAAAAAAAATGTGTGGGTTAGCCACGCGTGGCTCCCTCAAGAAGACGTGTAATACGGCGATCGTTTCTACGGGTCTCAGTAACCGCTAGGCGTTTGTTCTTTTCGCTTATGCAAGTGTGGCGCCATTAAGTCACGCGCTGTTGGCAACCGCGCGTATGTTTCTTCCACGCAGTTGTACTGGTTACTCGCGCCTGCCTTTGTGCTGCTCGTGTTTACTGTATTCGTCTGTAACCGCGTATATTTTCTTTCTTCGTGTTTTTTTTTATTTTCTTTATTAGTGCATACATGCGCAGCCACAACATTGTCCGGGCAGGACAGGTGCATGTAACGCGCATTATGAACTGCAACACGGTCCCCATGATGAAAGGGGTCCCCTGGTTGCATGGCAGCGCCGACACATGGAAAAAAAGTGTACCTTTATTAAGTGTACCAGTAATGGACGCGGTGTTTATTTCTGCGATTTTTCGTACGTGGTTGCCCCCGAGCTGTCACGGGGCCTCTTCGACCACGGGCACTGTGTTGCAGCTAGTATTGCACACGACAGTAGCCACATCATAGTAAAAAACAGTAGCCAACTATAGCCCAACGCAGAAGGGTGGGTCTAAAAATTAATCTGCAGAGAACCAAGGTATGCTTAACAGACTGCAGTTTACGATAGGTAGCGAGGCACTGGAAGTGGTAAGGGAATACGTCTACTTAGGGCAGGTAGTGACCGCGGATCCGGATCACGAGACTGAAATAGTCAGAAGAATAAGAATGGGCTGGGGTGCGTTTGGCAGGCATTCTCAGATCATGAACAGCAGTTTGCCATTATCCCTCAAGAGAAAAGTGTGCAACAGCTGTGTCTTACCAGTACTCACCTACGGGGCAGAAACCTGGAGGCTTACGAAAAGGGTTCTGCTTAAATTGAGGACGACGCAGGGAGCTATGGAAAGAAGAATGATGGGTGTAAAGTTAAGGGATAAGAAAAGAGCAGATTGGGTGAGGGAACAAACGCGAGTTAATGACATCTTAGTTGAAATCAAGAAATGGGCATGGGCAAGACATGTAATTAGGAGGGAAGATAACCGATGGTCATTAAGGGTTACGGACTGGATTCCAAGGGAAGAAAAGCGTAGCAGGGGGCGGCAGAAAGTTAGGTGGGCGGAGGAGATTAAGAAGTTTGCAGGGACAACATGGCCGGAATTTTCACATGACCGGGGTAGTTGGAGAAGTATGGGAGAGGCCTTTGCCCTGCAGTGGACATGGCCAGGCTGATGATGATGATGACGACGATTACGAGGATGATGATGATAGCCCAACGTTCAGCATCAGTAGCGATACACTGTGGTGTCGTGTCCACTCTCTGTACTGGTTCAGTGCCCTTTTCCGTGTTCGTGCAGAACCGACCCGCGGCTTCTGCAAGAGCCGGGGAAGGTTTCGGAACTCGCGCTCAGCACGAAGCTTATACATGTGTGCGCCGGCGTGAAACGAATGACGGGATCTATGTGCAGACGGCGCCACTTTGCACTGTTGAAACAAACAGCGAAGCCCCCCGGCACACACTTAACCCTAACATGCCCAATGTGTCGTCTAAGCTTCGTCGAGTTTGACGGCTCGCAATTCCGATCTAGGTGGCAAGAGTGGTGTAGAGCTAAGCAAGACAGGAGGACGATTAAAAAGCATTGTACTCGTCCTCCTGTCTTTTCTCGCACGAAGCCATTTGTCACTATTATATAAAAGAAAGCGCCTCCATCCCTCCGTGTGAAAGTGGACGTGCCTGTACACCCACATTAGAAAGGCGCGACCGACGTTAGACAAGGACCCCCACCACACGCGACGTACTGCGTCACGGGCACGTCCGAAAGCGCAGCATATACTTGCTCGTTCCTCCAGGCCCTCCGCCAAGCGCAATTGAGTTATTGAACTAATTGAATTACTCAAAGTAGATTGCGCCAGAAAATTCGTAAAGTACGACTTACACACGAACTGCAGACACGATAGCTTCGGACTGTAATTCGAATATGCGAGAATAACGGCATCGTCAAGCGTGACGTCACGCGATGACGTCATCGTCAATTGGTCGTGCCACCTGATGACGTCTTGCGATGCCTCTTGGAGAAGCAGCAGAGTGTGCGCCTTTCGCTGTCTCCGGGATCGGTCTATACATATTCTGTGTAAAGTCCCGACCCACTAGAGGCTAACACCTTCGCTGTGAAACAACCTTGCCCAACCCGTCCCCCTTCTGACTTAAGCTCGGGGGACTAATGTACAGCACACTTGGCTTTTTTGATACACTGGCCAGAGCGAAGTATTAGTCGCGGATAGTGCAGCAATGCATTTACTGATTAATTACGGCACTAGTTAAGCCATAATTCAAATAACATTTCATTGTTTTTTTGCACATATGTATACTCTCCGTGGCCCGAAATAAAGGGGAACAATTTGTTGTTAATATCCCTTGTTGTGAAACTGGAGATTACAAGGTTAGAGAAATACGAAATGGAAATGTATATGCCTGCCATTTCTCGCTTTCCTTCTTGTTCTCTCTTAATGGTTGACTCCGTAATTGCACCAGGAAGCCCCACTCAGTTGATCGCAGAGTGCCACAAGTAACTAATTACAGCTCCTTTTTGTGTGACCCGTTCGATACGCGCGCTAAGTGTATCGTGGCTTGGGACGTGACGAAAGGAGGCTGTTCACGTCACCGTGACGGCGGTCACGTGGTATCACACACACACGCGCACACACACACACACACACACACACACACACGCACAAAACCTGAAGAGCGCGCCGGTCATTCGGGTGCGCTGGTCGAAGCCCGTATTCCACGAACTTGAGAATGGACAATTTGCGAAATTCGCAGCGACTTCTATAGCTCCGGACTCGGAAACGTCCCGCTTCGTCGCGGGGTTGGAAAACAGGTGTTCCCAGCGGTGTACGTGCGCTAATTAGGCTACATCGAGGGACCCATGGTTGCGTTGACATTCTCGTGTTCGCTGGCAGTAATTGCGCAAGGATATATACTGTCGCCGACGATTGAGGAAGACTCTTATCCCCCCGCGGTACAGACAGAACAGAACTTACACAGGGCTGCACATCGAGCAAAAACCACGTGAAAAAAAAAAGAATGGATATATATATATATATATATATATATATATATATATATATATATATATATATATATATATATATATATATATATATATATATATATATATATATATACTGCCCTGCAAGGCTGTCCTTCCGTCTAAAGCTGGTTACATTTCTTCCCCTTCCGCATATAGTCTTGTTTAGCCGCTTTGCTTTCGAAATTACAGCCGGCTGAGTATGGACGTTTACTATTAAAGGCCACCTTTATTTTCCATATATATTTCCGGCCGACCTCTCTGTTTTTTCTAGTCAATAAACTTTTTCTTCCGGCTGTATACTATATACGAATACTCTCATCGGACCCGAAAACAGCTTAGAGTCATAACCACTGTTCAAGTTGGTTTTTTATACCCGACTGGCGCGTTACTAACGTCAACAAATTTTTTTTTTCATTAGGGGGAAGCTAAATTCATGTCACTAGCTTCCACACACACACACGCACACACACACACAAACACACACACACACACACACACACACACACACACACACGTATATATATCTATATATATGCATGAGAACGGAGAAATAGTTTTTTCTCGGCAACCACTGCACCGATGGTCTGTTACGTTTAAGCGAAGTAGTTATTAATCCATCAATGGTAAGAAGTATGTTTTCGATTTATGCCCTCGTTTATTTTTAAGGAATATTCCTGAAAATTGCAAAATTGCAAAAAGCAAAATTAGCAAGTTTGCTACCCTCCCACACATCAATAAATGAAGGTATCACGATGCCGTAAACTGCCCCTCATAATAAATCTAAAGCGGTAAAAATTGCTGCATTGCGAGCCGCTTTTAGGTATACAGCTAAATTGTGAGTAGGGCCTTTTGTGAGAAGGGCCTCCAAGCTACGGCAAACAACATTGCTTTAGTTGTGTCCAGCTACGTGCACCATGGCATTTGCATACTTTCTTTTTTAAAATCTCGGTGCATGATAGTTGGCTCTTACTGATACTGTGTCTTTTGTATAGTTTTTCTGTGACAGAATGACGTTTCCTCGTCTGATGAAATTACAAGCCGATGCTATCATGACATCGTGTACTTTACGTATTTCTTGACGCAATTTACTTTGAAAACTTCAGCCTTGCTCAATATATGTCGCTTAGGCCTAGCGGAAAGGCCTATTAGAAGAACGAGGAGCACATTGCAATAACGCGCTCGCTCGCGTTTGCATCCGTGCGAATTTCTGCATTCTGCCCGGTGAATGTGTGAAACAGCGTCTGCTGCGAACGGGGCAAAATGCCTTCCTACGCAATCTATACGCGGCATGTCCCGATCATGTCCCCCATGTGTACATGCGAGAAATGTCCGCGCTGGGCACATTCAACGCACCCCTGTAATATCCATGTCTTGCCATGTGGAATGCCATGCCATGCCGTTAATGGAAAGCAATCTCGAAGGAAATGCTTCGTCGTATTGCAGACGCGGTATACGACAAACGCAAGATATAACGGGCATGTTTTGAGCTTTACCTGACTTCGAGGGGGCGCAGAAGAAGGCAGCAATGCAGTTTTTTTTTTTTCCTTCTTGACAAATCGGGCAAGTGACGACGCCGCGCGCTATATATTGAATAGTCCAGATTAAACGATAAGATGTGGTGTCGCTGCAAAATTTGGACGAGAACAGAGTAGCGACAAGCGCGAAATAACGTTTCTAATGATTTCAAGGGGAGGGGGCAAAACACAGTTTTCAGTATGTGCGTGTAAACACAACCCGACGGACCGGATCAATCCGAAAACATCGGATCGTTCGGCAGTCTTCGGTGCATGTATTTTACGGAAATCGCGCTCGTATTCATCGAAACGCGTTCTGTCGTCTGCCCACCGCCGCCTTATTGAGCAGAAGAACAGGCAGTGAGATAAAACGCGTTTTTTTAAGAGGAAGATTTAGCTCGGGTGCTTCTATCTAAATACATGTAAAAGCAGAATTCGTCGCTCTCGGCAACCGCTGCACCAAATATGGCGAAGTTTGTTGCATTTAAAAGAAAGACCTTAAAATCTAGTGACTGTTGGTGTCGAGTTTTTGATTTATGTTGTCAATGTTTTTTCTTTTTTTTAAATGGCGAAAATCTATCATTCTCAGAAAAAGAAACTATCATGTTTACGACTCTGCAACACAGCAATGAAATATGATATCACAGTTCTGTGAATGTGCATTTAACAGTGCATCTAAAGCGAAAAAATTGATTTGTTAAACATGAATCTACAAAAAAATTAGCAATACGAAGTAATAGCGTTTGCAGAACCCGTGTACACACGTAACAAATTCACGTAAGATATAATATTGCATATGGAATTTGTCCACTTTCAGTGATCTCATGGGTGCGGTTTACAGAACCGCGAAACCTGTTCCCGATGCAGAGTTATTAACTTGTAAACTTCGTGTTTCTATGTTATTCGAGCTCTCGAATTTTCGAAAATCTTTTTTAATAAAATTCAGGCCCTAACTCGAAATTCCGCTTCCAACAGTCACTAGTGTTTAACCTTTCTCTCTCAAATGCAACATATTTCATCAAAATCGGTCCAGGGGTGGGAAAAAACGTTTTTTTTTTTGCATTTTACACGTATTTGAATAGGCCGCGTCGGAGTTGGACCCGAGCTAAAGATGCGTGCCCAATTATACTCGGTGAGAATGGGACGCGGGCGAGGTGCGGGCGGGGGGTTCAGCTGCCGCGCAAAATCTGTTCTCTCTCAAATTCGGCGCGCAAAACGCAGTGTCTGAAGGTGCTACCGAGAATGTAGGGGGGTAATCCCAAAGGTGGTGCGAGCCGCACTGTCTGTCTCTTCCGGCGAGACTTCAACGGACACCGCCGGGAGGACAACGCGAGTCGTGCTAAACAGTGACAGTCGGGAAACCGCCTCGAGGTTATACCGGGCGCTACCGCAGAGGAATTCGCCTTTGTTCAAGAACTCGCCCCCTTTCTTTCTCTTTTTTTTTTTTCATGTCACCTGTTCTGGTTCGCGAGATATGGCGATTCGGAGGCGTTCCGAAGTGTTTGGGGCTGGTAGGATAACAAGGGTGGCAGTTTGATTGGTGAACACTGCCGTTTGACGAAGTTGGTACCGCGTATCACGAGTTCAAACGGCGCGAAAAAAAAAAAAGGAAAGAAGAGAAGAATGGAAACTAGGACAAAGATTAACAAGCGCGCACGATTCAGTGCCGATCCTGTGCGCATCTTTGTCCTCCTCTTATCGCGCCGTTCAGGTTTATCGCGTGCAGTTTGGGCGCGTGGGTGTACTGCATAAGGAAGAACGACGGAACGAAGACCAGACAGCGAAGAGAATTGTGCTAGCTACGGGCGGGGGTCTGTTATCGCGTTAAAGAGGGGCACCGGCATTGGCCCCTCAAAAGCGGCTCGTTTTAACGTGGGCGGGCGGCTAAACATGCCACAGAGTTAAAGGTGACGGCAGCGTATCACTTGTCACGCTGTTGAAGGAGCTTTCGGTGCTTATTTCTCGCGGTTGTAGAAACACGATAGCAGGGTTTTTTTTTTCTTTTTTTTATCGCACGCGAAAGAATGGCACTCTGCAAACAACGAAGGTTGGGAAAATTAAAGTATGGGGTTTTAAGTGCCAAAACCACTTTCTTATTATGAGGCACGCCGTAGTGGAGAGCGTCAGAAATTTAGTCCACCTGGGGCTCTTTAACGTGCGCCTAAATCTGAGCACCACGGGTGTTTTCGCATTTCGCCCCCATCGAAATGCGGCCGCCGCGGCCGGGATTCGATCCCGCGACCTCGTGCTCAGCAGGCCAACACCATATCCTCTGAGCAACCACGGCGGGTAAAAAGGTTAGGAAACGCTTGTCTGACATTTTCATTTGATCCATGTAAAAAGTTGGTTTCCAAATGCCGGAAGTGGCGTCACGGCACAGCAAAATAAACTCACGTTGTGTAGCGGGAAACCTGCACGATGATGGTGCTGGTAATACTAACAAAAAAATTAATTATTTGATTAAATAACACGTGAACGTTTCTGCAGGCTACGCTAGCGCGTCGCCGCCGTAGCCAGTGTATTAAAGTGGGTCGCACTACAATATGAGCGAGCAGATGTACCATGACGTCGCGGCAAGCTCACCTCCCGAGTACCGAAATCGGAAGTGGTTCGAAGAAATGTGTGTTATACTGAATTATTTAGGGGCACTCCGACGTTTGCCAGTATTTCTTACAGTAGTGTTTAGAGCGTCCGAACCATCACTCAACGCAGATAAGAATATAATATAATAATATAATTAATTATATATATATATATATATATATATATATATATATATATATATATATATATATATATATATATATATATATATTATAATTATAATATATTATAAGAATATACTTGTCAGTATATTCTTATAAACAAGGCGACGAGACGAAGCAAGTGTTGAATACTCTTATTCCATCCCTTGCTGCTTCGAGCGATAGGTGATTATACTAGCAAATGCTTTCAAGAGACCCTAAAGATAAACGTTTTATCAGTTTCGGCTGATCAAGTACTCTTTCAAAAACTATATTTACTTTGGTTTCGATGTTACACGACGAACTTTATGAGAAAATAAAGGTGGAAGTTCCTTTCATTTTCTTCCTCTCTTTTTGTTCTTAATGTCGCGCCGAATCTCGGAAAACGGAACCTCAGTGCGAAGCCAACAGCGCTAAATCGGGACGAAACAAGAACTCGCCTAACAAAAATAGGAAGGCACAAGAACAGCGTACAAGACTGTCCCGCCTTCCTGTTTTGTAAAACAATGCCTTGTTTCATCCCGCTTTTAGCGCTGTTCGCTTCCAAATCGTTTACCAACCAGCTAACCCAGGTGCCTTTCTGGACTTTGTCAGATTCTGTAGTGGTGGAATTTTGAGCCAATCTGAGAGGCCCAGAGTTTTGCTTATGGCCTCTTATGATGCCTCCAATGCCAAATTTGTCAATATGGCGGAATTCGACAGCGTTCAAAATATCACCTTCAATTGCGTTACTTTGTCGTATTTGGGCCGTTGTGTGCCCAGGGAAAGTTCGTTGAAAATAACTCGTCGAGTTAATTCCTTTGCTTATCTTCACTCCCCGCTTGAGATTCCCCCTCCCTCCCTCTCCTTCCCACTGCCCCTACTTTCCAAGTATCCCTCCGGCGGTGCCTAGGGCCTACCTCCTCCGCTTCTTGGATTTCTTTCATTTTTCCGCCCAGGGGGGGGGGGGGGGGGGTAAGTGCAAGATAGTTCGAATCCCGGAAAAGAAAGGAATAAAAGAACAAGAGGGAGCAAGGGGGAAAGAAGGAAGTAGGCCGAACGTGATTGGCTGAATTGTCGAAGCTCGTGTCTTCTTGTTCGGCTTATCCGCAGAGTTTAGTGTCGTCTGCCACAGTAGTTCATAGGCGCGTCTGCCACGTGGTCCACAGTATACCGTCTGCTTGCGGGGTCAGTGAGCGCATATCGTGCGAGAATATAAGGCACTCCACGCAGGATATCGCCGGAAACTGTGCGCCTGATTAGGGACCTGTGAAGTTTGTGCGTCGAATGTGTGCGGCTTTGTCTTCTTGTTTTGTTTTTTCATAACGTTTTGGGGTTTTACCGCTTTCGAGGATAATTGCGATTCGGCTCCCTCCGATTTTGCGCTTCCGCGTTGCTGACCTCCAACCTTGCAAGAGCCGAAGAAGCCGTTAAAAGTCCCGTGGATTACAAGGAGAACATCGCCGACATTCCGGCAAGTTTCGAGTTTGGTTAATTTTTTTTTTCGTTAATTCATACATCGGTCTCGCGATATCTTGACGGAATCATTATCTCTCTACAGCAAGCAGGTGTTGGGCCTCTCTTACAAAGGCCTCTCGTGTGCCTTTTTTTTTGCATCATCGTGATTCTTTCTTAAGATGCTTACGAATCTAATAATAACCATGAATGGGAATTGTATATGTCTTAAATATATTATCTCTACTATGCTAAAGCGAGATATACGGATATAGTACTCTTGCCATGATATATTCGGAAAGAAGTAATTTTGTCACCTGCCTAGTGCACAAACGTACTAGGCAGGTGACAAAATTAGGTTGAACATAACAGAGGTTCGGGGCAGAATGTGTATTTCAGTACGCGACAACCACTCGGGCAACGTTTCCTTATTGCATTTGATGCGGCGTTTTCTGCAGCGACAGCTTGGTAACATTTCCGTTTTACTGAAACGGATGATGTTCCCACGGAGGTAGTTATTGCTACTTTTGCCGGCACAAACCGTCATTCACAGCGACTTCAGCGAATTTTACTTGCTCGTATGCGAAGTATAACATACGTAATAGTGTCCAATAGCCAAACATTATCCTTGTGTTGGCACTCACGCTTTTCAAAAACAAGATCCTCTTTGTTGACTTAGGTTAGGCGTATCTGAAATCTGGCTACTTTGTAACCATTTCCAGAAAAAAAAAAAGACGGTTCTTTAGGTAACTTGTAATGTCGTATAAACATGAAAATTGTATCAAGTGACAGCTTTCCACGCCGAGAACACGTAGCAATAGTCAGCGACTTCGGATATAATAAAGACGGAGTACAATTAGCCGTAAACACTGTAAGCTATTTGAGCGAGCGATATTTTGCCACTAGCGCCATCTGCCGCGCATTTGCGCTAACTAACATGCAGGCGCGGGGTATCCCGGATGTTCCCGCACGCCCCGCGCTTTCGCCGTGCGCGTCAGGTTGGCGTGCATTTTAAAAACAAGGTCTTATTTGCCGACTGCACACGGCTATGGCGTATCTGGGATCTGGCTATCTTGTAACCACTTCCAGAAAAAGAAAGGAAGGGTTAGCCAATTGTCGACGCTACAGAAGGCAATATACGATACGACACGATATGAGCGCTATTATTCAAACTTTAACGCAGTTGAACAAACCACCATATAACTTTGACGTTGTCTGCTTTAGCGTGGATACTTGGTTGACCCTTTCGTTTTCTTTTTTTCTTCAAAATTATTAATGAAGCTCCATTTAAATTTTAACCACCTGAGGTGCTTTAACGACCATGGGGAATACGCGAGGGTTTCTTCTTTATATATAACTTTTGTCTTTTTCTTTAACTTATCTAGGAACTAAGGTCCCTAGATATATTTCATTCTCCCTTTGTTCTGCTCCTCTAATCCTTCTCCTACGTGGAACGCTGCTTGACCCCCCCCCCCCCCCTGAAAAAAAAAGTGTTCCGAATCTTTCAACACACGTGCAAATGTAACAAATAGCTTCTATAGCTTGTGTCGCACTACACGTGCGTTATTGGTACTCATTTTGAAACGTGTATTCCATGCAGTAAATCCTTATTCATGCACGCGTTGGCGTAAACCATGCTGCGTGAAAAATAAAGGCACTTTTTTTTCCGTGCCACGTGACCGGACTCTGCCAATCACGCACCGGCAATGGCGGGAAAGCGCGATGATGAGGAGGTCTTCGGCGAGGCGAAATACCTTGAAATTCATTTATCTAGGCACCATCTGGGGAACATAGTTAAAGTATCCGGTTTGACTTTTATTTTTAGGACTTCTTAAAGGCGCACTCAAGATATAACAAACTGTTGCCTGCGTTTCTATGCCGCCGAAATGCCTCCACCGCATCCGTGAACCGAATTCGCGACCACATCAGACCTGCCGACGTTTATGTCGTCGACCGCGAACTTCCGCGGCTGTTTTTCGGATAAACGGATCAGCGGCATAGTTGGCATTGACCACTCTTGCCAGCTGTGGCCGGTCGAAGTCACGTGGCTACAGGCTCCTGACCTCATTCCACGTATGTTTGACTGATTAAGTGGAACGTACGTGTAAACGTGCGAATATGTTCCACTTGCTTACTTTACTGGCATTGCCATGTATCATTCTTAATCGCGTACGTTTCGGCTGTGTGCGGAACGTCTTAATCTCGGTCTATACTTAGGTTCCACAAAGTACAGGAGGAACAAATTCGTAAATGATCTTCACGCATGTACACATGGCGAAACTTGTGTGGTGACGACACGAAATAGAAAAGTGTAGGTTAGCCAAGCGCGCTCCCTCAATAATACGCGTAATGCGGCGATCGTTTCCACGGGTTGCAGTAACCGTTAGCCGTTTGTTCTTTTCGCTTATGGAAATGTGGCGCCATTAAATCACGCGCTGTTGCCAACCGCGCGTATATTTCTTCCACGCAGTTGTGGCGGTTACACGCGCCTGCCTTTGTGCAGTTCGTGTTTACTGTATTCGTCTCCTCTATGACCCTGTAACAACGTATATTTTCTTTCTTCATTTTATTTCTTAAAAATTTATTACATACGTGCGCGCTACGACATTGCCCGTGCAGGACTGGTACAGTCGCGTGCATTATGAACTGCAACGCGGTCGCCATGTTGAAAGGTGCGTGGCAGCGCCGCCACGCAGAAAAAAAATGTGCCTTTGTTGAAGGTCGTAGAGAGGAACTTGGGAGGAACTAGGTGAGCATGGTTTATATACATTATTTACAGTTGAAACATGGGGTTCATTTACACAGTCTAGCGTGACTCCCAAATGGAGCCCGCAAGACGAAGCATACAGCAAATGAGCACACAGCTCACGAGTGCATTGACGAGCACATAGCACGACGACGAGCACACCTAGCAGCCGACAAACCGCCGTTTTTAAACACTTCGTCTTCCCTAGATCCCTAGGTGAGACAAAACGTTCGACGACATCGTAAACAGGCCGCCTCTCTGCGGGACGTTTTACACACACACGCACACACAGGTTTCAGTGCCTCCTCCGCGGGCAGACGACCTTTGCAGCGCAGTCGTCGTGGTGTCCATTTTCCTGCGTCCCCGTAGCCAGGTGGTCACGCCCGACCCCAGCCGGCGCCTCTAAATTCCAAAGCGGACCTCGCACAGTGGCCTCCGCCGCGGTCCATTGTCTGGTGTCTCGAAAAGCGCATGGCGAGGTTCCGCCCCTCCAGAACTCCCCTGGGCTGGCCCCCGCCGCGTGGCTGCCGGTTGTCCGCATTTCTCTGAAGTAACTTCATGGTTGGTTAGCGCTGTCCTCGCTGGTTCTCTGAAGGGCGCCACCACCCCGGATCGATCGACGCACCTGCAGCGGGCTGAAATAGCTGCAGGCCAATCCTTTACAGCATGCCTGAGAACGAAGAAATCGTTTTTCTCGGAAACCATTGCACCGAATTTGATAAGGTTTGTTACGTTTAAGCGAAGTAGTTATTAATCCATTAACGGTAAGGAGTATATTTTCAATTTATGCCATCGTTGTTGTTTTTTAGCAATATTCCTGAAAACTGCAAAACTTCTAAAAGCAAAATTAGCAAGTTTGCTGCTCTGTAACACATGAATAAACGAAGGCATCACAATGCTGTAAACTGCACATAATAAATCTAAAGCGGTAAAAAAAATTATGCATTGCAAGCCGCTCTGAGGTATACCGCTAAATTGTGCGTAGGGCCTTTTGTGAAATTCTCTTACACATTGTAACGTAAGCTGCATATTCATACATCCCATTTGGCCAGCTGAGGTGCTCCAACAGTTGAGGTTCATACAAAACTGCGATATATGTTTTCGGTGCATAGTTTCGGAGTTGTAAACTGCGTGCTCCTATTTTTATTTATCTTTAGACTTTCCAACTTTCGAAAATTTTCTTAAAATATTCGAGGTTTTAAATTAAAAATCTGCTTCCTATAGAGCCGCTGGAATTCTTCCATCTCTCTCAGCTGCAACAAACTTCATTCAAATCGCTCAACCGGTTGTATCATGAACTGCGTTTTTACATCTACTTGAATAGGTAAATCGGAGTTGACCTCGAGCTGGAGCTTCCTCCTAAATATCTCGGCTTGACGCTGAAGGCACCACATTTGTGTACGTGGAAGAAGTAACCCTCTCCTCATCTTCCAAGCCGTAAAAGAACAACTTTCTTTGCCTGAACGAATAGGTGAAAGCTTAACACTGCATGTCAGGGGGGCTTGTTAACGCTGCATCCTGAATTTTAACAGATAGTTTTAGATTATAGTGACACAAGCAATGTCAACTCACCGTATCCGAAAGCGCACTTAATCACGGATACTTTTTCGTCGCCTGTGAGGACGCATATATATCAAGTTAGTTGCAATTTTCACGGCAACAAATCTCGAGTAGCCTTCTTTATATTCGGGATGAATATTTTACGAAATCACTTCCGAGTTAGCTTTGAAAAGGAATGAAGGCGACGCGCATCATACATAATATGCAAGGTCTCGCTCGAGGATATACCATCAGTGGCCGCCCCGAGGCGCTAACGCGAACAAACCGCACGAAACCAATTTCCGTCCTCTGATATAGTTTCCGCTTGGTTCAAGCCTCGTTTGCAGAACGTGACGCAGTACTGACGTCAATGTGTTGTGTTGTGTTCATTGACTTCTATTTCTTTTTCATTTCGTTTCTTTTCTTTTCTCCTATTTTTTTTCGTTAGCTTTCTATTCCGCGAAAATGGTGGCCGCCTCCGAGGCAAGCGAGGAAATGAGGGAAGATACGCGTTCCTAACAACTTGTTTATCCCTCTTCTCCTCATACGCTATATCGTGTTCCTGTGTCGTCTTGAGGCGCCAAAACATGTTCCATTTGCTCCCACGGAATACTTCTCTTTTCCCCTGTGACACGCGCAGACGGCGACAAAATGAAACGCGAGAAACAAGACAGTTTTTCCCAAATTCCGCCTCCATCGCCGAGCGGTGCCAAGACTGGGAATCTTTACCGTCTGCTTCCATAACTGTGCCCGTGTGAAATCGTGTGCTCGTAACGTCGTCTGAATGGAAAACCAGCTCGCCTTGTCTGTGCACTTTAAGTCGTCGTCTGCTTCACGCGTCGTTCGTTGCACCTTCGCGTAAGTCAGGCAGCTCTTCTTCTTTTTTTTCTATCGCCCTATGTTTCAATAAGAAACTTACCCAATCTCCGTTTTATATTTCTTTTATTTAATTTGTTTTTTAAGTTCTGCGCGATTTCTGTCCATCTGCTGGAGTTGTCGCTAGCCTGCTATACAGTGTGCGAGATGTCTTGAAGTTAACTGTTTCGAAGCGATGACGGTGGAAAAAGAGGTCCTATATCTAAGTACACGAGAAATGATAAATTTTTGTTCCAGCATAACTGCCGCGCCTCCCAAACGAAAATAAGCATGATTTCTTAAGAGCTTTCGTTTTACTTAAGTCTTTATGGAAATATAAGTCGAAGTTTATGTCTACATTTTAGAAATGTTTTCGAAGGAATGATAGCATCCGCTATTCTATTTATGGCTCAGAAGAAAGCCAAGTGTAACTAAAATAAGTAGAACATACTTCAGCTGCGTGCCCCCAAAAATGTTTCTCAAAAGTGTTCTTTTTTTAACCAAATAAGAAAAAATATTCGTAATTGATATCCTAATACAATAAACATATTTAAGTTATTCTGCATAATATTCAAGAAAAATGTGGCACTGGAGTAGTTGGTTAGACATATACCAGAGTTCGTGGCCTAAAAACAACGAAAGGGCAAGACCCGAGCGAGTACACAAACACAGGACACCGAGCACTGAGACAAAAAAAAATTGACTCGCCATCCCGGCCCTGCGAAAGTGGATGTCCAGCAAAGCCGTCCAAAACCGCACCATTACAACGGATGAGGTAGGGTATGCAATGCTTTATTGCTTTAGAGTAATGGTAGTAATTGTGATTTGGACAGCACGCCGCTGGACATAGCGGTGCTGCAACAACATTGAAATCAGTTGCGATGCTTGTAATCTCATATACGAAAGGCTAGGGACGTCACACCCCACCTCGCAAGCTGCCGTCGCCGCGGCAGCTTGCGCAGCAGTAATCTTATACCGCGAAAACATTGTTGCGTCTCAACACCACCAAGGGTGTTGATTGAACGTTTGCCACGTGTCAAACCAACGCTCCTCCCAACGGCGTGGCGTGGACAACGACTAAAAGCGCTCACCCCGTTATTGCCTTGAAACCGGAGAAAAGGATGAACGGGAGGGAACCGCGATAACGAATGGATAAGCGCAGTTAATTAGACGCCCATCAGCCCACCCTTCACCTGGCAGACTGAGCGAAGAACGGGGTGGGCAACGACGAACGAACCAGGTGTCGCCGGATGCTTTCTTTCTTCCACAAATTCCGAACGTGTTTCTTCGAGGCGGAGTTACTGCGGGTTGTGGATAGCATGAGCGCAACTGCGTCGACGATGGCGATTTGCTGCTGGACAGTCTTCAGATTCCCCCCAGTCGACTCACCCAGGGAAGAGGACAAGATAAATAGAAGAGACTTTTCGAGAGTGAGGACAGATGGTGCTGATGCGAACTGAGACGTTTAACTTGCTCCTGCATGAAATGAGCTTCCGTACTGGAGCCGTGTAACTCAGCTAATAAGCCCTTTCTCCTTCATTTTGTACAACCTGCCGTAGTAGTCGATGGGCTTGGCGGATTCCATGCTCTGAACGCCACGCTATAGCCGCAACAACGTATGCGGGGAGCGCTACGTGCTTCGCATTGCTATCACGAGCGGCTTGTCATCAATTATGCGGTTCGGATGCTTGTTTTCTTGTTCTTTATTGAAACGTATGCTGTTCTGCTTGTTGTATGCGTGATTCCAAAAAATGTATGCACTGTTCGCTTCACTTGGCTGAGTGCTTGAAGACTCTGGTTTAAGGCGGTGCGAGCCACTGCAGCTCCTGGCCCTGCACTGCTGCCGGGATCAACCCACATTTTTGCTGATGGACGCGGACACTAAAAATGCCGGACGCTAATGGACACTAAGTGCCTGGCTAACAGCTTCGCCGTAAAGAAAAAAAAGTAGAAAGAGAGAGAGAGAGAGAAATCAGCTTAATCGGTGACAATCGATGACGTGGATAGGCATTTTTGTGCATGTGATTGGGCGACATATATATTCTCCATAGTTTCTGAAAAATAAACAGTTGACGGTTCGCGCTCGGTGTCCTGTGTTCCTGTACTCGCTCCAGTCTGGTCTTGTTGATGCTTCTGCGCATGAACCATGTATCATATTCAGCTTGTTGCACGAGAATTGACTTATTCGTGCGAAATTGAAGTATTCGTGTGACACTGGCCTAATGCTTTGAGTGTCGGGCTGCTGTCATAGGCGAGGAAAACAACTCAAAGGGAGCATTGCGCGACAGCGATTGAAGCCAGACGCGTCGGCCCAACGCGTGATCAACACGTCAGAGTGCGCGGTATGTGTTACAGCGCTCCCGCTCTGCAGGCAGAGCTACGGCAGGGCAGCCGAACGAGTGTGCATCGATTAAAAATTACCGGTAACCAAACATTCCCGGCCAATACGCTGCCTCTGAGGTCACGTGTTGGGCCGATCAACACAGCGAGGGGGAACAAACGAAGGGAATGGCTTAACGCAGTGTTCGCTTACCGAGGCTGGCCTCGTGACGTATAATGTTCTCTCCTTCCTATAGCTTATTTCCTTCCTGCATGGCTGCTGTCAGAGGCTAGATCCCACCACCGGCCACGCGTTTCTTATTGTCGAAGAGGTCCGACAGTAGCCTATACCAAGTGCCTGGAGAGAAGCAAAGAATGTTTTGCATTAACGAAACAGTATCAGATTACTCGAAATCGCACATATAGTGAGACATCCATGACACGGACGAAATTGGTGTACCACTAATTTGTGAGAAGGGCTTTTGCGAAATCCGCGTGATCGCTGTAACCAGTTCCAGGTATAAACTGGAAACGCATTTCAAAAATTTTCCGCTTCAGATATTTATAATAGATGCAGTTTGCACAATTGCGATATCGATTTTTTTACGGGTTTGTAAACATTGTAGTCATTACTATTATTATTATTATTATTATTAGTAGTAGTAGTAGTAGTAGTAGCAGTAGTAGTAGTAGTAGTAATAGTAGTAAATGTCTTGCTAGTCTTTGTATACATTAGGACAAATTACAGAAGTACACAGAAAGATGTCCCAGACCGCATTACTGAAATGGGACCTCTTGTTATTACTGGATAGGTCAAACGTGTGAATATCATTAGCATGCGAGCAGTTGCACTAACATTGACAGAAAACTAGTAATAGATAAGTGTAGCGAAAGAAAGTCAGATCAGTGATGCACAAGAACGTATCGCTTATATATATATATATATATATATATATATATATATATATATATATATATATATATATATATATATATAAATGAAATGCACTCGCAAAGCGATGACATCCGTTAAGTATGTCCTCAGCTGCAGACCTGAAGAACCGACGGACTGATGTCCAAAGCCGTTGTGAGCTATAAGAGATAACACATTATAAATTAGAGCAAATCTTAAATCATTTGCGTCGACTAGGTAGATATTCCGTCCGATAAAAGAACCATGGATTAGGGTCAGATGTCATGCAAGAAATTATAGTAGAAATATTGTTTGTAAATTACCTACGTTATGGGTAGTACATAAAGTTCAAAAAAATTGGGCTCATGCGTGCATGAAAACAGTAATATGTAATAACACGAAATTCCCTATCTTGAACCGGCCGAAGAAGGGCTAAATGATAGCATAAGGTAAGACCCCAAGACGATATGCTGTAAAAAATGTGGCTTTTTCACGTGTGCTCCCTTAAAATATAAATAGGGCCTTTGAGTTTTTAACTGCTGCGCTAAAATTATACCAAGGTGCACTAATTCGTAGTCTAATAGGAAACGATATAAAATATATTGGAGAAATGTTAGTTCTATTCGTACAGCCTGGAGAAAACACCCCGTGCTTTGTTTTGCTGGGATTTCATCATTATATCATTTGCTTCGCAGCGCGAACATTAGAGTTCGACAATGTTGTCAGGGAGCCGATTTGTGAGTTCGCTTATGTCACAGGCAAAAGAAAACATGGTGGGGACGTTCGCTATAGGCGAAGTTGCCAGTTAGGCAAGACACCAAAGTAAACTGAAAAGAATATCGAGCCAGGAATTGAACCTTGCTTAACGCCGATATTTTGTTTGGTGTCAGATATTATTCCCGATATGCAGACCTGTTGTGAATGTAACTGCGTATTTTTTTAATTATTTCTAAAGGGGAGGGGGTGGCGACTTCGTAAAGAAGTGCGTGAGCTTACTCACCACACTGCAATGATTATTTGAGTCGAAGGCTTTAGCGAAAGTGATAAAACTGCCCCAACTACGGAAGCTTACGCATTCGAGCTGGTTGGTTCATGATTTGAGTAATTTGATTCAACTAATTTCAACAATATCAGTTTTAGTACTGCCATCACGGCGGTGTTCCTTGAGTATTCACGACGAAAACCACATTGTCTTGTAATTAGCGAATTGAAATTTTCCAAGTAATTTTAAAGATACGGGATTCAATAAGCTTTTATGCAACTTATTACTTTTTTTTAATGAGAGGGTTATAAAGCAAGGCCTAGTGTTAGGCCTTTCACTCTCAGTAAATATCTATAAAGCATGCAATGCATGTAAAAAGTGCAAACTGTTGCTGCCGTGGAAAGGGGCGCCCACCCCGTCATGCTGCTGGTCTCAGCAGCTTTTAGTGATTACTCCTTTCTTGTATGTATCTTTTTTTCTTTTTCCAAGAAGAATAAGTTCAATTTTATCAAATACTCCCAACTTCTTTTTTTTTATGAAGAATGGGATGATTTTGCTTTCTTCAAGTACGTCGGAAGCAACGGCGCTCATAAAGGTTAAATTAATAATGTGAGCCCATGTACTAAATATAATGAAATTCATAAATATGTACGAAGTGTTTCTGCGATCACTATAAGCAATTCTTAAGAATCACCTGTGGAAGCTGGCACAATTCTAGTTCGTGAGCTGGACGCCTCGAAGAGGCGTACACTACATTCACAATAAATCTAAATGGCTAATCGCCCAAATTAAACAAAAAACTCACAAAGGTTTCTAAATAATTACATACGGCACACGTTGCAATTTGTAGCCGGCTAGACTGCAAGGCATAACCACTTGAAAAGAATTCCGTTGATGACGCCATTTTCCAGCTGTGCACCATCAAACTTGCGGTGAAAATGCAATGTCGTTCAACTTGCTTTGTTTAACAAAACACCGTTCGATACATTGAAGCCCAAAAGTAACTGAACCGGCAATGTATTTCTTCGCGAAGTTCGGGGATTTGTGTACGTAATATCCAAAGACTAATGTCATACAGAGAATTCATTCCAAGTGAATCAGCCTTGAGAATTCCCCGGCTGCAATTTGTAAATTACGTTATGTGCCACACGGTAGTTAAAGCTTACTTAGTGATTGTTTGTTAATTATTGAATTATGCGTTCTGATTTTTTTCGTGCAGATAATGTCCGCCTGTTTGAGTAATAAAGTTCGAGGATTATAATTGTGCTAGCTGCCACAGGTGATTTTTAAAAGTTGGTTAAAGGTATTCGCAGAAGCATCTGGCACCGACTTTAACGCAGTGCGCATTTATACGGTCAATATCAGGAGTCGTGCATTTGTGATCAGGAATTGTGTTGTGGACCTTGCTTGGTAAAATTATGACTTTTTTGTCGATGACTCGTCATTGCGCGGCCCAATGCGGGCGACTCAGCGAGAGGGAGATAGTGCTAAAAACCTCACTATTGTCCTGCTCCCACGTGACCACCTTCTGGGTAATTGCGTCACTACACACGCGCCTCCCGTAAGAATGCTATCACACCAAATTATTTGTGGCGCTCCGTGGCTTTCCAGCAATATTTCTTTGAGTGTTTCGAGAGCGTTCATTCAAAGCCCGTAAAAGTCGATGACGTCATGTCAGTACGCCTTTAGCGTATCGACGTACACAACGCCATCCCGTGGTTAGGAGTGTAAAATAACCGGCGCCTCCCTCTCTCTCTCTTTCTCCCCCCGGGCGCCAATGGGGGCGAAACGGCAGGTGGCTCCCCCTTGCGACCTCCTGACAACCAACATGGCGGCTCCACCGGCAGCAGCAGCAGACGGAACTCGGGTGCCCCGGGCCAAATACAGCCGTAGCCAGCTGGACAGGCTGGAAGACGTGTTCCGCCACCAGCAGTTCATCGACGCTCAGCAGACTCTGCAACTCGCCAGCGAACTGGGCATCACCGTCAAGCAGACCAGGGTAAGCGGCAGTTTGCGTCGAGTCGCGATGTCTATAGGAGAACTGACGTAACAGGATCCCAAATAGGCAAGTAGTTTCTATCGCTGCCTGAATCGAAGTATATCAGCGACATCTTGCGACACACTGTTCCGAGCAAAAGGCTCTCAATGCGATGACATTATAGGCAGACCTCAAACGCTTACGGAAAGTAAGAAGCCGATCCCCAAGGCAGCGCAGTCTAAAGGCACGTTCACACCGAAGGCGGAGCGGACAAGCGCGGAAAATACGCGGCCGCTTGGCCGGATCGCGCACGGACCGATTTTTTTTCCGCACGGACAAGTTGGCCGCTTTGGCCGCAGCCAATCAGTACCCGACACGGCGGAAGCGCTAGTGAACGAATGTACACGAATGTCATTCTCTGGGCTTTTCGCTTCTGTTCTTGAAAAGCGTCAAAACGGCAAGTTGAGCCAGTTGGTTGGGATTTATAGTAAGGTTTGTTACAGCGCAACACAAGACAAGGACAAACAAGGACAAGGACACGGTGCCGTGTCGTGGCTTCATACCTTATTTTGTCCTTGTCTTGTGTTGCGCTGTGACAAATCTTGAAAAGCGACTGTACAAGTGGCGAGTAAAATGCCAACGATCTGGTCTTCGTCTGAGCTCATCATGTTGCAGAAGTAGATAGCGGACGGGAGCGCGCCAACCAACGACGAAAAAAAAAATATCGAGAGTGCGCGCACAAACCCAAAGTGCCGCGAGATGGCGGCACGTCCGTGAAATTGCTAAAGATATTGCGAGATGCCCCGCCTTCCCGGCGGCGCGGGCAGCGCCGGACAACGCGGCTGGTCTGAACAGGCGCGGGCGCTCGCCGCCTCGCCGCTTTGAAAATACGCTTGTCCGCTTAGACGCTCCGCTTTCGGTGTGAATGTGCCTTAACACGGAGTACAAGTGGCGCCGAGCTGCTGCCCCCAGAGCTATGCTTCGCATGTTTTGATTTCGAGCGGCCGCCGACGCGAAGACCGCCACGCTGCCAAGAACGAGCGCTTGCCGCCGCTGACACGTCAGCACGTACGTCACAAGCGGTTGCCGCCCATCCATCGGTCACACGCAGCACAAGTGCGAGAATTCCCACCACGTGCGCCTGCGCAACTGCCGCGCAGGACCGGTCTTTGGCTCACTGCTGTCTCAGCGAGTCACTGCTGAGACGGTGAGTGGGTTCGCTGCCTGTGAGCAACTTAATTGTTACGTCACGACACCACCAAGGGTGTCAATTGAACGTGTGCCACGTATCAAACCACCGCACCTCCTGATCAGACGTCAGCGCAGCGTGGACAACGACTAAAAGCGCTCACCCCACCATTACCTGGAAACCGGAGAAAAGGATGAACGGGAGAGAACCACGACAACGAATGGATAGGCGCAGTTAATTAGACGAGTCAAATCACCACCCACCCCTCGGCACTTATCCAGCCGTCAAGACAGCGTGTAAACCGGCTGTTGCAGGGCTCCACGAAAGGTCCTCAGCCCGCCCTTCACCTTGCAGACTGAGCGAAGAACGGGGTGGGCAACGACGAACGAACCAGGTGTCGCCGGATCATTTCTTTCCACAGATTCCAAACCAGTTCCTTTGAGGCGGAGTAACTGCGAGTTATGGTTAGCAAGAGCGTGGTTCACGACTGAGCCAACGATGGTGATTTGCTGCTGGACAGTCTTTAGATTCCCCAGTCGACTCGCCTAGGGAAGACGATGGGATTAAAAGCAGATACTTTTCAAGAGTGAGGACAGAGGGTCCTGATGTGAACTGAGACGTTAACTTGCTCCTGCATGCAGTGGGCTTTTGCACTAAGTTAAATAAACCATTTTCCTTCCTTTTCTACAACTTGACGTCGTAGTCGATGGGCTGGGTGGGTTCCACGCCCTGAACGCCACCCTAACCGCAACAATCTCAAGATCAGGAAGAACGGGAAAATAATGCCGATCAAAAATTACAACGTCGTTGTGAAACCTGAGCTAATCCAAGGATACTTAAGCACTTGTTATGAGTTGTGAATGCGACAACATTAATGTCCAAATGAACGCTGTTTGCGCTGCGAA
This sequence comes from Dermacentor variabilis, assembly GCF_050947875.1. Lineage (NCBI taxonomy): Eukaryota > Metazoa > Arthropoda > Arachnida > Ixodida > Ixodidae > Dermacentor > Dermacentor variabilis. The sequence goes on along the minus strand of NC_134574.1, from coordinate 128,922,485 downwards.
TGATGTGCCATAGCGGTGCGTGCTGCCCGAGAAAGCAAGCAGCGGCAGCCTGCGTTGCCAACGCCGCATGCCACCAACGTCCAGCGCGACGAGAGACCGAGGAAGCAGCAGCGGCCACCAAGGTCGGCAGGTACGCGCAGCAGCTAAGCTCAGCGCAGTGCCGGCTATCGAGAGCGAGGGTGACGTGGCGTCGCGGCGGTGCCCTCTCCCCTCGCGCAACACCTGGCGCGCTGCTGCTGCGTAGGTGTTTCCTTTCGCCCGCTCTGCTCCGTCGAGGCGCGCTTAAATTGTGGGGCCGTTTCGCTGCTACAGACGCCGGCTTTTTCGCTCCATGGGCCATTTGATGTTCTCGCATTTAGAACAAACTTTACTGGACGTAGATTGCACGCAATCAAAAGCCGTTGACTGAAATGGCCGGTACAATATGGCACTGCGACTGTCACTCGCTGTCCATTTGTATCTGCTTTCTTCTGTCGCCTTTGTACCCTTCGCGCTCTCCTAACAACGCATCCACACCAAATCGCCAATTTCGTCATTCTGTCTAATCTTTGCATCCCATTGCCCTCCTAACCCTAACGTGGCGGCGGCTATTGCAGACGTGGTTCCAGAACAAGCGTGCCATGCTCCGGCGGCGAGCAATCAAGGTTATCGGTGACAGCTACGTGCCCAACCTACAGCCACCGGCAGGGCGCCCCAAGACGTACCCGTCACCATTGGCTTCCCCACGAGACACTGGGGACAGCCGCCAGTCGGCATCGCCCGCGGTTGTGCCACCTGCGACCACGGTCGTCTGTCCCGGACTCCAGGTGCAGTCACAGACTCTCGCGGGAAACGAGACCCGACCGAGCCTGCCATCGCTCGGTTCTTTTCCCACGGGGCACGACTTCCTCACGATTCCGCAGCTGCGATGGGACGGCAGAGTGTAAGTACTGCATATTGCTACGATGATGCCCCCGTATATATACGATCCTTCGCAATTTACAAGCAGCTGCACATATTCAAGCAGAAGGCAAGATGGCATATTATAACCCGAGCGAAGCCTTTTATACACTCCTCGACGCTGGAAGGTGCTCGATATTTAAACCCCAGAAAAAAATACAAACGAACCTCAGAAGGCACTAAACAACTTAATAGCTTTTCTACAGCCAGTTCCTGCTTCGTTTACCAGGAGGTGACATCATGGAGTGGTCACGGGAGAGCAGGAGATCGTGACGTTTACCTGTGTAGTAGGCGATCGCGCGAGACGGCTTGCGAGTGCTGTAACGTCGCTCCCACGTGACCACCCTCTGCGTCATGACGTCAGGACACAGTCATCTCCCGGCAAACGAAGCCGAAACTGGCTGTAGAAAAGCTATATAATTATATTATTTAGCGCGCTCTGAGGCCTGCCACTATATTCCCCGATGGTTTCGACGTCCCGAACTTTCATCTAAAGCAAAAAAAAAAAAGTGAGGAATCGAAAGTATCATGTCAGTACTGCTTTAAATCGAGTTTTCAGAGTCTATCAAACGTCTGTGCAGACCTCAAGTAGGTTTCGTCACTTCATTACAAACTTCATCTGTCTACAGGTAATGTGTGCAGTCGCCACACGGCACCAGGTGGCGTAGAGACACTGCATGTTTCGAACACTATATAGTGCGGCGGTACTATATATCGAGCCACCGCGAATTATTGGCGCAACTAGAAGGGCCGCCAATGGCACGAATTGCGCGCTTGGCATGTGAAGTATATATAGACGACTCTCCATAGGAGTGATGGCCGCCTTAATGAAATAAGCTTGATAATCTGTCGAATTTCTCCACAATTCAAGCAAATTGGTTTACCTCCTTGTTGACTTAATAAATTATCTGTGTTGCATATGGAGGCCTGTAAGTACTTTGCAATCGCCGCGTGGAGTCGATTGGCGTAGCATTCCTGCATATGGTCCCCTACGGTAGCCGTGTACTCTGTACGGGAGCCATATACGGGGACACCATGCATCGTTACATAATTAGCAGACGACGACGCGGAAGCTATAGGAAAGTAGTGCGGTTATACGAGTATCACTCCGAGCGTTTCGCACTGCCTTTTTTTTTTTTAATCTGCGACGCTTTCTACGGAATAGCTAGCCCATGTATTACGATTACAACTGTTGGACGTAAGGTTCCGTAAAATCAGGCATTATTTGCGCATCTCTGCGCTATCCAGTAAGCGGCGTACTGTGCTTTCGTCGCAAGCTCAAGCGGTGCGCTGTGGCTGGTCGCAGAAACGTGTCACTCCGCTCATTCGGGCGGTGTTAACAGGTTGAGACTTACGAATCTTTCAATGTAACAACTACGCCGTATTTTGCGACATAAACATGTGAGACTTGATACACCAAGTTACATGACGCACACCTGTGTCTGCTACGTATGAAACAGAGTATAGGTCGGTGTATAGTTACTGTATAGGTTCCAACGTACGCAGGAGCACTAGGTCGGTGTAGAGTTAATGTATATACAGTAACTCTAGGCCGGTGTAGGGTGCCTCGAGTACCACGCTGTGCTGACATCGAGGCACCCTAGGCCGGCATAAAGCCCCTTAAACTTGGTAAAGTAGTGACACTCTCCTCCTCCGCCTTCCCTCCTCCTCGCTTCTCTCGCTCACGCTCTCTCCTCGACCGTGGCGCCGCTCGAGCGTAGCAATGGCGCCAACATGCACTCCTCGCCATTCCGTAGACGCTTCTCGAGCAAAAATGGCGCTGATGCACTGCGAGAGGGCCGACGTGATGCTATCAGGCCAATAGCGACGCGGCGTTATCTGAGGGACAGTTACTGCGCTGCACTTTACCCCATGTTCCTACTTCCCAAACAAGAATCTCTCTCTCTCTCGGCCAGAGCGCGCGAGGAGGAGGCGGCATTCTTCAAAGCGTGGCACTACTTTACGAAGTTTATGGGGCTTTAGGCCGGCACAATGAACAGTGCCACCAGTGGCGGAAATTTCGGCATTGTTCGGCAGACGACACTCCTGAGAAAGAGCGGTCGCACGGCGGGATCACGCGGGTCCCTGCCGAGGTTTTTCGGACAGTTTGTACTATACGCAAGCAATCGTAAGCAACGTTATTGAGCTTTAAGCATGAATACGTTGTTGTGCGTCCAACTCATTGAGTGCTTACGAGACAAGAGCACGCGAAAAAAGGATGTTGAATTTAGTGTTAGTGAGAAATTCGGAGGGTTATTTCGCCCGAGACAAACACAAGCACGAGAGCCTGACGTCTCGCGTAGCTTATTCTATACGCAACAGTGCGCAACTGAGGCCTGCAGCACCTCTTATCGGTGCCGCTCCCACCGGCAACACGGGACCTTCGTTTGTCTACTGTCTTCTTCACAGGCTACGGACGATCGAGATCTCTCCCACAGGTGGCGCTGCTCAATGAAGCGCGGTATGAGAGTGCATGCGGGCTGGACCGCAGACTATACGAAAGGGGCTGTTTTTGGAACCTCTAATGTTGAACAAAATATCTAAGGTCGCAGGCTTTTTGCAGACATGTACGTTATAGGCTCCATATAACACATCTACGAACCTTCGTAGTTTCTCTGAATCTGTTTTTATTTCGTGTAAGGGCACGATTCTTTGTGCTGTCCATATATCGTCCTTCCCGACACAAGTAGTGTAAGACTGCCGCAATTCGTTGCCATGGACTAGAAGAGAAACTTGGGCCACTTGGTGGTGGGGCGAGTTGTAAGTCAGCGCCGGTGTTATGTTCTTCTTTTCCTTCGTCCCTGTCTCTTTCGCGCCGTTAATTTCCGTTGCCATGATGCAGGTCTCGCGCGGTACCGTCATCGTGGTCTCCCGCGCTGAGCAGCGGCGACGAGGAAGTCCTGTCCGCGTCGATGGAACTTAGGCCTAACGTGGCGGCACCCTCGAACCGACAGTTCGGCAGCTTCGAGTCGCTGTGGCCGACCAGGCCGCCACCGCCTCCGCTCACCTCGTCCCTCAGCCACTCTGCGCCGTGCGTGTCATTCGACAGGGGCCAATCAGAGCGCGACTACGTCCAGTACCGACAGTCCGGCGTCGCAGCTCGTGAGTATATGCCACGTGTCCCTACGTAGCTCGTGCCATAATTGAAAAAAAAAATAATGCCGGTGCCACGTAGTTGGAGAGAATGTAACGTTGTTTGCCACCGCTTGGAGCAAGTCGGACTTTTTTGCATTTCGCCTAATTACATTATTAGTCATTATTAATTAATGCTTTTCTTTGGCTTCGTTCGTTGTTGGCTATGGTCGTGATTCTAAAAAAATCGAGGCCCTCGGTTTCCCTTGTTATCGTTCACGCACACGCACATACACACACACACACACGTGTGTGTGTGGGCAGCACTTCCTTTTGGTTTAACATATATAGTCTTTCTTAGCTGCGCCAAATTCTTGAAAACTGCCTGTGGCAAATACACGGAGTATGACATTTAGGAGGTGAAACTCCCTTCAGCGCGAGCGAGCGCGGGCGACCAGATAAGGTCACAATTGTTGTATGCGCCGATGGGATCGTATACAGTGGCGGCGCCATGCGGCGCGTCGTAGAAGCCGCAGCGAAAAAAAAATGCAGCGCCCGGGCAGGCGGCTCCAGCGCGCTCTCAACGGCGGTAATTTCTTTCCAGGCCGCCAGGCGCCGCCAGCACGATAACGGCTCCGCGGGCTTGTGACTTTTTCTGGTCGCCACAAACAGCGGAGTTTCCACTCCTAAATGTTTCTTGCTCCGTGGGCAAATGGCACAATTCTAACCCTTGATATAAATTATTTGATGAGGCGGCCATTACTTGTACGAGAAATCAAAACCCTAAGCTGTATAATTAACAAATGACGCTAACTAACTTTTCTTAACTTAATTACTTTACGCATATATTTCAATCTACGAATTGTAGCCGGTGAGCTTACAAGGCATATCCACTTGGAACGAATTCTCAGGGCTACACCAATTTGGAGATAATAATTTTCAAAGTGTCCCACGAAATGCATTGGCGTACCAGTTACTTTTGTGCTTCAATGCATGAAACATTTCTTTATCGCAACTTTGACGGCGCATGTCTCGAAACGTCAAGCTAAACCTATACATCTAATCATTTCGTTGGGCGCTGACAAAACGCCGACGGCTTTCTGTCGGCATGCACCATCGAGTTTAGTAATGCAGGTGCATTAGAGTTTAGACGTCTGCAACGCCGCTGGCGGCGGCCCTCGTCACTAAACCGCCGTTGTGAGACGCCCGGCATAGCTGCCGCGGCACTGTCTCTGCCGCGCAGACGCGTTTGTGTCGCTTACTGCGTGCTGCACCAACACGTCAACCCCCCGTGCATCGGTACTTGGAACACCGTCCGAGAAGTTCGAACCACGAACTTAAAAAGCGTCGCTATCGCTTTCTACGCTTCGGACCTTCGGGCGAAACTGCCAATTTCATCTTTTGTCCTCTCTGTCTCGTTTGCATTTTAGCTGCGAGCACGTGGCAAGGACAACCGCAGTGGCCGCAAGCGCAGCTTCCTCAGGGACCACCGGCGAGCGAGGTCCAACATCGGGACTGGTGGTTGCCGGCGACGGTTGCCGCAGGCGAGGCCTCGGTTGACGGACATGGGGATGCCGGCGGGCCGCCATCTTGGCAGACGAGCGGCGCTGGCGCCAGCGCTTCCTCCGAAGAGGGCGACGAGTCCGTGCCCAGCATCAGCAGCCTGACGGCTCTAGTGCTGGAGTTGGAATGTGCAGCCATCGCTGCCAGAGACAGCGGTCTCGGCACTGGATGAACGTTGCGGACGCGTGACGAAAACTTCGTGACGCGCGACCGGACTTGGGGTTGTCTCACCGAAGACCGTCGTATGCGTCCACCCGGAAGCGGTGCGGACAGACAGAGAAGCGCGACTAAACTCTTCCATGATGCAATGATTCCCTGTGTAGGAGTCGTAACGTTTTGCAGCCCGTATCCGGCATTGAGAAACATAAACGGCCAAACGCGTTTTTTTCTTTTTTTTTCAGAAGTGTGAGCGTAAGCAGTGTTATAAAATGCATCATTTGTCGATTCGGTGGGGTAGATGAATGTGACTGTCCTTGATATTCCACAAAAGTCCATGCGTCGCATCACGCTAAGGTCAGGCCTCTGCTCTGCATCTTCGGAGCCTGCTCCCTATTTGAATGCAACTTACCTAAGGTGCGACTGTGTCTTCAAATAATCCGTGGCCGTACTTTGCAGCATTATGATTGTGAACGAAGAAGCCTGAAAAATCACAATGGGAGAGGGGGGGCGGCGGTGCTGCCGACAACATCAGTTTTTGTCAGTTCGTGAGGAAAACCTTCGATTCATTGCCAAAAACTCCACTGTGATTTTTAAAAAGAGATTGATCCCTGCATTTTGTCGTTCAGACACCATGTAATCAAAATTTCGCTATATTTAATACATTTGGACAAGGAACGGATAAGGGCTCGTTAAAAAAAAAAAAAAAGAACTGTACCATAATAATAACTAATTTTTTGTGCGCAATATAGTTAACATGGTTACAACACAAACAAAAAATGCATGTCTGGCAAGTAGTGTAGACAGCGTAATTCGATAAAAGCGATAACAATAGAATGTCTACCGCTGCAGCTGTATACACGCTGAAAAAGAAAGAAACGTCGTTTGGTGTGCACGAAAGAAGTTCAGCAATTGCCAAAGTAACAGTGACGAAATGCCAAAAAGTGACACATTGCTACTGACTAACTGAGGTCTTGCATGATGCCTTAAGGGGTTAAACAGGCCGTGTAGAAAATACACTCGGAAAGAGACACAGCGGTGCTCTTATCTACCTGATGTCACTCATTATTTATGATGCATTGTCAATAAACGTGCCAGAGCTACACAATTTTGTTCAAAGACGTACGCAGACTCCACAGAAAGAGTCATGGTGATATGGCGACCTCTTGCACTTGTTGTAGCGAATGGCCTTATTTACTGAGTAATTAGATGTCAATCTCCATCTGTACATTTACGTCACCTTTCTTTTTTTCGTTTTGAATAAAGACATTTGATCACTCACTCATTTGTTGCTCACTTAGTCATGTCGCACTTTTTCTATTAAGATACTTGCATCGTCGGCTGAAAAGACACGCACAATTACTGCCTACATGCATTACAAGTAAAATTTATTGCCTTTTTCATTAATTTAACCATGCTGCATTGCAAGCAGAATGATCGACTGTCAGCCGAGTCGCCTTATTGTCCGGCTTTCCCTGAAAAGTACCTCACAGGGACGCCGCTCTTTCCAAGATGGCAGTGAATGGTGCAGGAGTTGAATGGAAACGCGCATTTTAGAACTGTTTCCGTGTTTTACAATGAAGCACCCTATATAAGGCGAGTCGTATCGTACGATACGTGCGATAAGTACGATATGTTGATAAGTACGATAGTATCGGGGATAATATCGTACTTCGGATTCTACTGTACGTCTTGTGATAGACACGACCGGGCGTCGGATCGTCGTGAAATGCTCCCAGAACCTGCAGAGAAAGCGGTACGACGGTGACCCATTTGTTGTCACCGACGAGATAAACGTAGCGATACGAAATTCCACTGCGGAGCTTCAATTGTTTAAGTTAATTGTCTATCCCGGCATCTGCCCCTGGTGCGGCGACACACGCCCTACACTCTTTCACATCTCGTGGGGGTGCGGGGGCAAACCTCAACACTTAAAGACGCCTATAGCACGTCATTTGAGCGGTGGGAGGCACAGCTGACCGGCGATACCCTGGCGGGACTAGAAGCTGCCGTCCAGCAATTACGTCGAGCAACCATGGCCAGTGGAGTCCTGGAATGAGCACACCACCCACTCGACCTCGACGGTCCAAATAAATGTTTTCTCTCTCTCTCTCTCTCGTTCTCTCTCAAGTTGTCTATGAAATATAGCGTTCGGGAGTGAAGAAGAACTTTCCAGGCATTCGATAACAGTACGGCATGCAGCATGGGGGTCGGCACCTTGGTGGGAAACAAGGATGGATAGGCGGTCGGAGCCTATAGTCTATAGCATTGCGACGGGTAAAGACAGGGGAGACGACTCATTGTGTGAGCTTGCGCGGATAGGTGATGGTGAGTGATCGGGGATCGGAAGTACGCAGCGAGAAAGCGCGCCTGCGTCCTGGCGCTTCTTTCCAGACCTGTAGGTGACATTTAAGTCGTGTTCCTGGAAGCACCTGCATGCGGCGACAAAGGCGAGACAATAAGTTCTCCAGCGGCGAAAGCCAGCACAATGCGGGGTGGTCGGTTATATGAGTTATATATGTAGTTACATGAGCGTAATTTTTATCACTGGCCAAACAACAGCAAGGCAATCCTGCTCAGTTACCATGCAGTTCCTTCCTTCAGCTGTTATGGAATACGTCTAGCGTGTCCAATTACTCGTTCACGGAAGGTAAGGTCACGTTGCAGGAGAACGGCACCAAGGCCGTGATCTCTAGCGTCTCTGCGAAGGACGGCAGGTGTGGTAGCATCAAAGTGGTACGTTAGTGGATCGTACGTATACGTGATGGCGTGTTTCAAAGACTGGAAAGTACTTTCGCAATCTTCGGACCAAACGAAGGGTACGGCACTTGCGAGAAGTTGATGGAGCGGGGACGCAAGTACCGCGAAGTTACGTATTGTAAGATTTGGCGTCGGGCTTGTAGTACGATCGGAGGAACTTGGGGCGACAGGACTAGGCGAGCAGGATTTATTTGCAGTATTTACATTTTAAACAAGAGGATACATTCAACAGTCTAAGCGTGACTCCCAAATGGAGCCCGCAAGACGAAGCATACAGCAAACGAGCACACAGCTCACAAATACATTGACGAGCACAGAGCACGACGACGAGCACCCCCTAGCCGCCGACAACAGCTCGTTATATCCACTTCGTGTTCCCTAGATCCCTAGGTGAGGCAAAACGTTCGACGTCATCGTAAACCAGCCGCCTTTCTGCGGGACGTTTTACAAACACACACACGCACACACAGGTTTCAGTGCCCCCTCCGCGGGCAGACGACCTTTGCAGCGCAGTCGTCGTGGTGTCCATTTTCCTGCGTCCCCGTAGCCAGGTGGTCACGCCCGAACCCAGCCTGCGCCTCTAAATTCCAGAGCTGCCGTAGTCCGCAGTTCTCCAAAGGAAGTTCACCATAGAGTTTCTAAGTAAATACTAATATGAAACTCTATGAAGTTCACGGTTGGTTAGCGCTGTCCTCGTTGGTTCTCTGAAGGGTGCCACCACCCCGGATCAATCGACGCACTTGCAGCGGGCTGAAATAGCTGCAGGCCGATCCTAACAGTATGCATGAAGCGCCTGAAGTACGGGGAAAGGCCGAAAAAGCTGCACAGCCCTTTTTGACGCAGCGGAGACAGCAAGTTGAGGACGGAGGCAAGCTTCTCCAGGTCCTGCCGAATCCCTTCTTTGCTGACCAAGTGCCCTATAACCTTGGTTGTCTTGCTTCCGAAGCTGCATTATTTATTTACTTATTGAGCTGTAGGCCAGTTTGTGCAACAGGTGAGTACTTCGTCAACTAAGGCGCTGTAGTTGTTGTGGGAACGTGGAAGAAAACAGTACAACATCGTCGAGATAGCATAGGCAAGTTTTCCACTTCAGACCACGCAAGGCACTATCTGTGATGCACTCGAATCTATATCAGGCGCATTGCAGGGTTCGAAAGGCATCAAATTGAAACCGTAAAGCCAATTTGAGGTGCGGTATAAGGTGGCTTTGTAGCGTGAGCATATGGCGTAAGCTACACTGGCCAAGTTTGAGCAGTTTCGCGTGGCTCCTGGAGAGCCGTGCTGCGCATGCGCAAGGAGCAGTGACGTCACACAGCTGGCGCGCCGGAGCCGCCGCCGTGCGCGCCTCGCCTGTCTGCGCATTCCAGAGGAGTGACGTCATAGCCGCGGCAGACGCACCGGCGCCGGCGCCTGCCCAGCTGTGCGCCTCCGTTGCGCAGTAGCCAAGTCTGCCGCTGCGCCGGAGCCGCTTGATGGCGCCTCTCATTCTGTGCGCATGCGCAGATGTATCAGCGGGGATATACATATAGCGGGGCGTTTGTCAGTGTGGTATAGCCGCGGAGAAGGAGAGCGAAATTTCTGCTCAGCGGCGCAGAATAGCGGAGAAGCTTAACTCATCGGATCCCGAAGCAGTTGCCTGGCAATTAGCGGTTGAGCGTAGGAACAACCAACAGAAGAAGGCTAAACGTGCTGCGGAGACACCGGAGCAAAGGGAGGAACGTCTAGCAAAGCGGCGTTTCCAGGAGGCTGAGCGACGTGCCTCAGCTCACGCTACGTGTATCCTGGCATAGCCGAGCTAAGCCACTGCTAATTTTTTTACCTTTGTCGGAATCGGACATCGGTATATCGCAAGTAGCTTGATCGAAGACCAAGGCCGGAGAAATATTCGGCTCCACGTAACGAATCGAGCGCGTCATCGATTCGCGGCAAGGGGTAAGCATCTCTGCGCGCGATATTGTTTAGCATACGAAAATCGACGCGAAAGCGCACTGAACCGTTCGTCTTCTGCACTGGAATGACTGTGGAGGACGAGGGGGGAGTATTCTTTAAGTGCTCACTTAGTGGACATGTACGTTTCGTCTGCTGCTGAAGCTCTGATTGGCTATAAGCTTGGCTACGCGTCAGAAAGACGCAGGTGATCCCAGCCAATCAGCACTTCAGCAGCAGACGAAACAGACGAAATGGACGTGTCTGCTATAGATTGACACTTATGGCGAATTCGTCAAATCGCACCGGTTCGCATCGGGGCGAGCCGATATGCGCCGTTTCAGCCAATCAGCGTCGTCCCAGGGCACGCCGGTGCGATTTCCCGAATTCGCCATCACCGAATAACCTCCCAGGAATTCGCGGAAGGACGTACGATATATTTCGTCGAAGCATGTCGGACATTTTCTTCGATAATCATGCGTTCAGTTAGGGACACGAGATAATGGCCGCCGGTGAATAACAATACGCGAGCCGTCAGTCTGCGTGATGAGTCGCGGCGGTATAGTCGCGTATACCGAGGACGGGCGAATGAACGTCGAAAGAGGCACTGTGCTTCTCCGAAAAGGCCAGCACATATCGAGTGTGGGCTCATAGAATAGCCGACAGAAGTGCGTAACAGGGCTTGAGTTGTGGCGATCTTCATTCTGGTGGCGTCGTGGAAGGAACAACAGTTACAACGGGCTGCGTGTCGACAGCGCAAGTGACAGACGGTCCACGGGACAACAGTAAGGGTTCGCGTGTGTAGTTTAAGGCGGTATAAGAAATGCAGACCCTTCACAGAAGCGAAGAAGGCCAGGGGCAATCACGGTCCATCCAGACGAGCTACGGCCGTGAGGTAAAATTAGTACGTCGCCGTCCCCAATGTTGTTAGAATTAACGCTGGTAATGTCTAGATTGTCAAAACATCGTGATCAGCGGAAGTGACGAGGCGTATACGCACATCGTCTTTGGGAAGTGAATGGCTGAACTCGGATGTATGAGGCACTGGTGACAAGATATAAAAGCAGACGCAGAATAAAAAGAAAAGAAAAACCCACCCGAAAATGAGTCCGTGGGTGTACACTAACGTACACTAAGTACTTCAAAAACAATATGATGACGAATGCAATCAATAGAAACACAGACTGTGTCCTGCGAACCTGAGGAGGGGGGAGGGGAGGTTACAAACCTGCAATATGGTGGAACCTAGCCATTTACAAAGGACTAGTTACGATGTTGAGGAGGTCCTGTGGATAAGGTCAAACATTCCTTTTTTTTTAACGTACCTGTTTCAATGCCATCTGGACCTTCAGATAAGGCAGATAACAGCCGAGCAATGAACGTGCACGTTCAAGCACTGCGATGGATGCTTATCAATAAAATAATCCCCGAGTGAAGGCCCTAGTGTAATTCAACTGCGTTGTCAAAAGCAAATTAATCTATCGCAACTTCGCCTAAAGACGTAATAACTTTTTTGGCAATGTGACAACTATTGGCCAGTATTTATTCACGTTGGTATATCCCTGTAAAAGCGAAGAAACTCAAAAGCGCTTTTTTATTGCCGCTTTTCGATAGAAAATGATGACGATTTATTATTGTTTTTTAATCCTAATTGCCCCTTGCCATTGAAACCGTGTTCGCAGAAGCACTGCAGGGTTATGAAGGCATTTCCTCCACGCTGCTTTTCTCCGTTTGTAATCACGTGCACAGTTAGAATACCACAAGGGATAACTATAAGTCCATCCACCTTTTATCGGTGATACCGCAAACGCAATTCCTTGGGTTACCTTTCAAAACTGGATGAAAGGCTCACAGCTTCGATATTTCTTTACATACCAGTCAAAGAACACCAGGTTGCAGGTGAAGTTACTGAAATATTTAAACAGTGCGCGAAAGTGCGTGTTTATATATATATATATATATATATATATTCCCGGTAGCTGCATTTATATGGAGGCGAAATGCAAGAATGCCGGTGTGCAATAGCTTTATGTGCACTTTTGAAGAACCCCAGGCGGCCAGAATTAATCCCGAGCTACGGCGTCTCACATCATGACCGCAGTGTTTATTTTGAGACGTCGAGAGTTCAGACACGCAAAACAGCTGGAAAGTAAGTGCTAATTAGCGAGTGCGCTGCACAACCTGAAAGCATTATTTTAGAACACTGTAAGCTTTCACATTTAAAATATCTAGTACATTCTGTCGCTTCTTCGTCACTGTTTGATGCCTCGACCTCTACACAGAGTCGCCAAGGTCACCTCCGAAACCGCGTGCTCTGCCTTTGCGAGTGAAGTGTCTTTCAAGCAGACGGCGACTTTCGCGCCGAAGACGCCCTCCTCGGCGTCGTCTGCTAAACAGCGCATGTGCCCCGCTGCACAACGCGGCCGGGATGACTGCAGTGAAGCGCCTGGAGGGCATTAGCGAACGAAGCGCGGCTGCAAAACGTGACCTCTCCGCGCACACATACTCGGCGGCGGCATGTTCGGCCCCAGAGGCACCCCCCACCGCCAGTTCTCTGCGCCGTTGCGCCAATCGGCCAGGTAGAGAGCGAAACCCCCCTCGCCTGCCGCAGCCGCCTGCCTTCAAGCGCGGCTGCGGCCCTTGTGTTTACAAGGTGGCCGTGACGTCACGGCGCGCACGTGGGTAGGAGAACCGCGTGGCCAGCGTGGCGCTAGTGTCGGCCATATTTCTCCTCCGCTCGCATTGAGCTCTCCTGACGGCCGTGTTGACGGCGGTTTTTCTGTGCGGCGAACGCGAGGCGTTTGTAATACTCGAACCCCTTTTTTTTCTTTCCCCACCATCGCCACCACAACTGTTCGGCTCGCCGTCCAGGAATGATGAGCGATGAAGAGCGCGACGTGGACATCGAAAGCGACGTGAGTAGAAAAACCCGCGCCTTCCCTCGCGTGCAGCGCACGCCCGATAAGCGAGCGAGCGTGGCCCACAGTTGGTCATGCGGCAGCCGCCGCCGCTACGTTGACGTTGGCCCGTGCGTCTGCTAGCTAAGGTAGCGTTTGGGTTTGCTTCTTTTACGGGGGGTCCGCGGTGGCCCACACGCGAGCAGCCGGTGGTTTGGACTAGAGCGTTGTTTTTTTATTCTTCTCCCTCGCCTCTGTTCGTAATGAGGTGGGCTCCACTACTTGGCGTTTCGAGTCTTTTCTTTTTGTTTTCCTTGGCGCTCGGTCGCTAGGCCTAGTGTCCCGTCGGTTCTCCCCCCACCCCGTCACCGGTTCGTCGCGCCTACGTGCCCGAGCGGCACATGCATCTAGGCGTCCGGGGAAGTCTGCTGGTGCAACGTCCCGCGCCGTAGCTTGGCAGGAGGACGTGACCGCTATTCGTCCGCCGCCGTTCGCATGTGTGGCATGGACGCGGCGGCTGTTCAGCTGTGCGCTGCCGCTCACGTGACTGCAAAGTCACGCCGCTACTATACAACCAACACAATACAACGCCTGCTGCTTTGCACCCCTGACAGCGGTGCTATCGACGGTCTTTTTTTTCTTTTCCTTCATTTTGTCGCCCATGCGACTAATTTTCGTCCCTATGTTTCCAACGGCAGTTTGAAACTCTCACGACTATTTTACTTCCTTTCTAGCGCGAAGCGGCAACTTTAGGGGCCTCCATTAAACGTATATCTTGCGTGGCTGTCAGCTGTACGGGGAGAGCCTCTTTTTCTTCTTTGCTTCTCGTTCGGCTACGTCGGCTCTCGATCCCAGCGGCCTTCAGCGTCTCGTGCGGCGTTGCGTGCTTTCGTTCGAAACGCGCCACGGCGTTTCGATCCCGATAAGCCCGCGCCGATTGCAATTAACGACATTGTTTAATTACTTCGATTTCGTAATTCAGTTAATTAGGGCGTTTGTGTCAGCTTCCGTCGTTCGCCGTTAGCTCTCGTTCGACGATTCCTCGGACCACACGACGCTGGCGTTTTTGCGTAACCTACGTATGTGCCTTGGTGGACTACGTCGCAGCGACGCGTTGAACCGTGTCGTACGCTGTGCACCCTGCTGGCGTTGCGCACGCGTCTATCGAATTTTCGCCTCGGAGGCCCCTCGCCAGCCTCCAGCGTTTATGGGCGAAGCGCGCGGCGTTTTTAATTCTGGCAGCCGCCCGCGTTCCTGTAATCAAACCTCATTTGCCAGACGGCAGTCCGCTAGCAGACGCCTACCCCCCGCTTTCTACGTCATCCCGCGAGTCGCAGACGGCGATGCGTGTGCGGCCGCTTCGAAATTTGCCTTGCCCTTAAAAGAAGGCCTCGAAATGTGCGTCGGGGGGTTGACGCTCCGGGTGCAACCGTCTCGGACGTCAGATGTTTGTTGCGGGCACGATTATTGCCCGTTGCTCTCTTTTGTGCTCGGCCGTCCTCTGTTGTCGTGAGTCCCGACCACTGCGCGACCCGAACGAAGTAAATAGCGGGAAGCATCCGTACTAGAAAAGCGAGCACGCTGTTGCAGTTGCAAGCGTCAACGGTGCTTGAGAGGCTCGGGCACTGGCCCGATCAATATGTGACCCCGCGCCTGCTGTCGACCGAGTTCTAGTATTCTAACGCCTTTTCTTTCTTTCTTTTTTTTTCTGCGACCATAGCTGAAGGCTCAGCAGCCGGCGCTAATGACCAGCGTGTACTCGACCCTTAGACTTAAAGAAACTTGGGCAGTATTTGTTTCTGTTAATCACGAACTATTATGTTCAATGCAATTCTTGGTGATGATGGTGACAGACCAGTCCAAACAGTTGCAACCAATTCCCAGCTTCCTCAGTTTTCTTTTTGACAAATTTGACCAGTTTTTATTGGGAACCAGAAAATGATTTGCAGTGTTCGTTTCTGTTAACTGTTAACTCATATGTTCGGTGCATTCCTTGGTGACCAGGTTTTTATTGTCGACCTACTCTGAGCTTCAGCGGCTTTTTGTTCT
This sequence comes from Dermacentor variabilis, assembly GCF_050947875.1. Taxonomy (NCBI): domain Eukaryota; kingdom Metazoa; phylum Arthropoda; class Arachnida; order Ixodida; family Ixodidae; genus Dermacentor; species Dermacentor variabilis. Next base: position 128,907,123 of record NC_134574.1, on the reverse strand, counting down.
TACCAAATTTGGCGAGTTGCTATAGGGAATTGGATGATAAACCGGTTGGACCGGTTGAACGTTTTCGCCTTGGCCGTTTTGTGCTATATACAAATAATTTTTGTTGCACTAACTCACTGTGCATGTTTGTGCATCTTTATTGCATATTTTATCAGCGACGGGTGCATTCTGTTGGGCTTTGCATGCACACATCGTGTCTTTGCCTTTGGCATTGTTCTTGGTTTTGCTTTGCCCGATGTCCCTCTTTTTGCAATTGCTATGCAGTGTCTAATTTGTTGAGAATGCTTTGGTAGTTCCTGTCTCGGTCAGCAGCATAGCCATTCTCATAGCTGCAAGACTACTGTGTGTGTAGTGTTTGTATTATTCTTGTATAATAAATTCTAATTTATCATTGCCAATCTTTGTCCTGTCAGTATAAGGTACCAGTGTTTGCAACAGCTATTCATGGAATGAATTAGAGTCGATGCTGTCATTCTATAACAAATTTCAATTTATCGATGCCAGCCATCTCGCAGTCAATATGTCGGACATGTAGCGTATGTATTCCCACACAGTAATCATCTGTTGTTGCTCGAGTTCTTTCTCCAACTCAACCTTGTATTTCATCAACTTCCAGACACTACCCGCAGTTCGGGTGTTTACTGGCACACTGTTTTCTATTCAATATGAAGCCCCAGACTGGTGGCTGAAATGAAATAATTCTTGCTCTCTCTCTCTCTCTCTCTTCAACATGCTTAGATGTTTGCCCAGTGGTGCCCTCGTTAGACATTTAGCAACAGCTATGTTTCATCTCACTAGCTTCATTCAATGTAGGGAAGGCAAGGGTTTGTGTCAGCGAATCTGTTGTGTTTCAGAGACAAAAGCAGGGGTTGTTTATTGTGCACTACTGAATGTTCTGTGAAGCTTCCATTCATGTGGAGTGAAGGATGATCAGATGCAGACATTAGACTCCCTCCTCCTGGTTCTCTCTTCTGATTGGCTGACGCAGCCCACAGCTTTTGCTGGACTGTACAAAGCTGTTCAGGTGGAGCATGAGTGTTGTATTCTGATGCCACTGTGAGATCGTTCTGTCTTTGGTGGAGTGGCAGTGCTTAATGCAGACATTGGAATGTAGAGGATGGTCAGTGTAACACCGATGAACCAAAGCAAAATAGGATTGCCATATTTGTCGTGCAGCTTTAAGCTGGCACGGCCAGGTTTCCGTTCTTGCAAGCAATCCCAGTTGCCAGTTCGGCTGCAGCGTTTCCCGGATGCAAGGAGGAAATTGGGCCGAGACAATCAAATTTGGCACCGTGGGTGCCAGGAAAAGAAATGTTTCCCAGTTCCATTTTATTAAATAAGAGCAATTAAGATACTCCTAATCGGTTGAGTTGTTGCTATGTGCAGAAATGACACTGGAGGGTATGACACGCAGGCGATTAGAACTCCAGGTAGTTAGTGAAGGTGTCATTGTTCTACTGGTTTATGAGCTGCCAAGTAGCAGGTGATCTTTCAAAGATGTGGTAGGTTTTTCCTTGTCATATAATGTTGGGGGCCATGGAGCTGCCATTTTACTTTTGATATTTTTTCTTTTTGTATGTGGCTCTTCGGCAGAAATACACAAGGTGGAAGTGGGAAGTAATGCAGCAGTAGCACGAAGCTACCAAAAATACCCATGCACATTTCAGAGAAAGCAAGCTACGCAGTTGGAGGGGAAAATGTGCCTGATGAAACCTGGGACCAATGCCTTTCCGGGGGCATTCGCTTGCCATCCGAACCAACCAGGAGGCTAGCAGATTGCAGGCCAAGCCTGAATTAATCGACAACTCTTAATGCAGGAACACTCGTACGTGTAGTGCAGGGCATCTCTTTCCAAGAGGCGAGTTAGTTCTTGGACCACAATTAAAGAAGAAAAATATACGTACTTTTTTTTTTTAGTTGTGGTGCTGAAAAGATGTAGACATGAAATTTTATGTGCTTGCTTCATATATGAAGTTTGCATTTGTCTCTTTTATGTCAAATTTTATGCAAAATTTCTTTGCCTAGTTTTGCTGGAAAAATTTGGGAAGGAAATCAGTTTCTCAGCTTTTGTCAGGCAGGGTATGAGTGGCTTCTGCACGATTGTTAGAGTTTAGTACAACCAACTAGATTTCTCTGTCTGCTCTAGAACACTCTACCGGACCACCCTAAATGGATTTTGCCAATTAGCCAGGAAGTGAAGCCCTTCACTTGCTGTCGTCACCATTGGCAGCATCTCTACTGCTCAGCTCGTTGTTGTACCAATTCCCGGCTGTCGCGGTTGGGCATTTGCAACTCTCCGCCCAGTGCTACTTGTCAGTCTTTCTGTCTGCTTACAGGATTCCTCCTTCAAGGATTCCTTCTTGAGTGACGACGCGTCCCTTCCTGAGCAGAGGACACCAGTAGATGTATGTTTTTGGGTTTGCACTCACCAGTGCCATTGACAGCGCATTGGCGGAAGCTAGGATGCTGGGAAATCAGATCAATCAATTTCTGTGCGGGATAATGGCAAAAATATCCAGGTGCACTTCAGAAACTCCGGTTCATCAACATTAACCTTGTGCTCCCCATGGTGGCCACCATTATAACCTGGGTTTTGCTTTGAGCATAAACTTTCTAAATCGCCAATGCAGTCACTTAGCTGCAACGTCATGGTGAGGTATTGTGTAATTCAGGACATTTCCCAGCGCACAGACAGTGCAGGCATGGAAATGGACAGCGCGCGTGTATACATCTTAGCCTTAGTCTCACAATCACTTTCGTGAATGGCCTCACTTTCGCATATTTCACATGGCTCGGATGCGTTATCACCGGCGGAGCATGCCAAGCACGCTGTCTCGGTGCAGTGCCAAGGACCCGGTCGACCGTACATGCTGGTGTGGAGTAACAGAAAATCTCATGAAAGTGGTGATTGTGCCCCTTAAAAATGATCACTCGAGAATATGGCCATTAGATTCTCTGCCCACATTCATTTCAAACATTGAACTCTACTTGAAGGTAAAAGTGTTGGTTGGGTGCCTGGCTACTTCGCATGTCTGCATTGCTAGGCCCTTGTGCAAGCATGTGTGTGTGTGTGTGTGTGTGTGTGTGTGTGTGTGTGTGTGTGTGTGTGTGTGTGTGTGTGTGTGTGTTAGGTGACCTGCATGCACGGAGGATGCAGTGTAGACCAGGTGGAAAGCCTTTCTATTGCCGTGTTTTTTTTTTTTCTGCATGGTGTTCAGCTTCTTTTTTTCCATGGGTGTGCAGGCGTCTGAATGAGTGTCGCACATTGGTGGCCAACCCCTCTGCATTTTGTAAATGCTTACCCATCATGTGTGACATCACCTGCATCATCAACAGACATCAGCCTGTGTTTCTGCGCGTTTCCCTCCCATTTTATGCCTGCAGGCGGACAAGAGGGCGCACCACAACGCGCTGGAACGAAGACGAAGGGACCACATCAAGTTCAGCTTCACCAGCCTACGTGACGCCGTGCCCTCTCTACAAGGGGAGAAGGTGAGTTGTGGACTTTTTTCTGAATTGTGTGCTGTTCTGTTAAAGCTGGTTGCATTCAAGCCAGCTAGTTCATTCTGGTTGGTCATTTTATGAAGCATGTAACTTCACTAAAAATAAAATTGTAAACTACATCTATTGCGACATCTAAAGTGGACAAAATTGATATATTAAAGGTGCTCTTAAAAGGTCAAATAGTTTGTGAATAGGACTTCAACATAAATGCTGTAAATACTGTAACAACTTCACGTAAAATGCGAACTAATGTTTGGTTACTTCGAATGCTCTGGCAAGTGCAACTTTTTTGTCTCAAGCTATGGCAGTTAAAAATGTAGTGCTCCAATTTAACTTGTCAATTTTCAGTAATTTTTTTTCTTAATTTGATTCACTTGGCAGAATGCCAACTTCAACATGACTTCACTAACAGCAAATAGAGAAGGGGCTTCAGTTTTTGGTGGCAGCAGCTATGATGAACACTATGCACCACTTATATTAACATCTTGCCATTGGTTTCTGTTTTCTTATTAGACTGCATGCCACAACTTCTGTGTGCATCACATATATGAATAGTTTGGTGACTGCACATTTATGCGAGACCAGTGCGACTATATTAGCTTGTCGAAGTGCATGGTCTGTAGGGTATGCTGGTTGAACAACACAGAAATCCTTAATTAGCCACCCCATCAGACAATGGATCGAGCCAGTCCTGACAGTTGTGAGCACATCTGGTTACAAATGGTCACGAGAAAGATCTAAGACCAAAGCACTTGTATATGCAGAACTAGGCGTGCGTGAGACTGTCATTGGGCAATAAATGGAACGCATTGGGCAGCCTAGATGCACGCCGGCAATGAGTGCAGCTGTCCTGTAGGCATCCGTGGGTGTCTGCCAGCCATTCACTCGTTTTGATGGTCTCCCATCAATAGCAGCTTCGGGTTCTTCGTGCCGTGTTCTCAGACTGCGGTGGCCGATGAGACCTCCCATCTGCAGTGGTAGTATGTCGCATCGGATAGTAGTCCTTCCGCCGCACCTTGTTAAAAAGTATCCAGTATTGTTTCCGGTGAAAAGCCTTTCCGCTTCGTGAAGAGATGTACTTATGAGTGAATTCAACCTCCTTTGCAATGAATCGAATCTGTCGTTATCAGGAGAACACGCACAATGCTCCCCAAAAAATTCCACCGCTTTGTCTTCAAGTTCGGTGTGAACAGCATAGCGCTTGTGGTATGAAGTGTTCAGTGAAAGTCCACTGTTTCACTTTCTGTTTGTGGAAAGTAGTAAGTTCAGTGCCACCATGCTCCTGTTGGCTTTTGCATATCCTATCACATGGTTTCCGAATCCAGCGCTAAGGTCAAGCCAAGACCTGAAATTTTGCACCCCGAGGCATTATCAACACGTTTGCTGAGAATTTGCAATGTTTGCAACAGCAACAACAAAAAGGGCGACACATTATCTGGCTCATTTTTGCCTTGTCCCATAGTGGCCAGACAACAATTTAAATTGTGCCAAAGACAGCTAATAAGGCAAGGTGACACTTTTCCAGAAATGTCTTCTGAGAAAAACTTTATATATTCCACTTTTGTGGTAATTTGCACAGCATGAGTGGAGGAATCCAATCCTAACAATGTTGCATCATTAAAAATGACAAGTCATATTTGTACCATTTTCTGAATAAAGAAAGAAAAGCCCTTCGGGGGTTTGTATTCCAAAACGCTACATATTCGATGAAGCTTCACAAACAGTAAAAGAAGTGAAATAGCAATCATCTCACCATCAATCGACAGGCCATTCTGAGCATGTTCAACAAGCACTTTCATTGTCAGCTGTTTGCTCTAACGTGCGCAGTTTCATTTCAAAGCGCGACATTATTTCAAATATCATCTTATCTTCCTCCAGCAACCTACTAATCTTGACGGAAACATGGCTAAACAGCGACATCTGCTATAGTGCAGTCCTTGCCGACTTGCCTAATTTCCGCGTCTTCCGCAAGGATCGCCCGGATAGGAGGGGAGGGGGTGTACTGATTGCAACCAGAGATAAACTATCGTGTGCAACCATTAATGTTTCATCAGACATAAAAAATGTTATGGGTCTTATGTCTCGCGCTTCACCTCAGTCAGTTTTGATTGGCATTTGCTACAGGCCTCCTAACAGTCCGGATTTTCCCACAAAACTTAATAATGCAATAAGCGAAATTAAAACGAAGCATCCAAACACCTGTACTCTCTTATTTGGAGACTTCAATTTCCAGAGTATTGATTGGCATAATCTAACTACCACAGGTAATAGAGATGCTAACGAATTCCTTGATGTTTGCCTTAATTTTAATCCTGTTCAAATTATATCAGAACCAACCTGTGTAACTGAGGACTGCGCTAACATTCTCGACCTAATATTAACGGATAATCCAGGATACGTTGATTCCATCAAGCATATACCAGGTGTCAGCGATCACCAAGTCATACAAGTCGACTTCACGATTAAACCATTTTCACGGACAACTAGCAAACGTGCCATCCGACTTTGTGATAAAGGAAACTATACTGCCATAAATAATGACGCACATTCTTACCCTGTTTTCAGTCTGACTTTAATCAATGGTCTATCCACAATAACTGGTACGTGTTTAAGACAAAAATTGAAGGTTTGGTTGACACATTTATTCCGAGCATAAATATAAAAACTAACCCCCTAAACCCTTGGTTCACAAATACACTCAAACGTCTTGAAAACAAAAAGAAGCATCTTTTCCGTTCAGCCAAGTTGCGGCGTGGTCAGAACACTTGGGACAAGTATTATGCAGCTGAAAAAATGTACCTACAAAATGTGTGAGAAGCCAAACACTCTTTCTTTCATTATGACCTGCCTAACATGTTGTCTACTAACCCCCCCGTAGGTTCTGGCAAGTCATTAATCCCCAGAATACACGCACAATTTCCCTCACCGATGCGTCAACTGAAACTATCTGTGAGTCCGAATGCGCCAACATTTTTAACGCAGCTTTTTCATCCACGTTTACTAATGAAACCAATCCGGCTGTTTCTCCAAACCCCGCAATTATTCAGGAGACAATGCCTGGACTTGTATTTTCTTCAGAGGGGGATTTTGTCCCTAATAGAAAACTTAAAGCTGTCATCCCCTGCTGGCATTGACAACATCAACGCTAAGATACTGTAGAACGCCAAAGATACATGTTCATCTCTGTTGTGCTTGTTATTCACTCAGTCACTCCTCACAGGCCAACTGCCCAAAGACTGGAAACAAGGGAAGGTCGTTCCAGTCTACAAATCAGGTAACAGGAACTCACCTCTAAATTACCGTCCCATTTCTCTAACTAGTATTCCCTGCAAAAGCGTGGAACACGTCATCTACACTCGCGTCATGGCATTTCTCGACTCGAATAACTTTCAATCCTGCTTAGCACGGGTTTCGTCGCGGTTATTCCTGCGAGACTCAGCTTGCCGCTTTCTTACACGATCTGCACTCTAATCTTAATTGTAATCTTCAGTCTGACGTAATATTTTAAGATTTTGCTAAAGCCTTTGATAAGATGCCCCATAAACGCCTTCTTATAAAGCTTTCCCGCTTAAATTTTCACCCTAATATACTGAAGTGAATTGAAGAATTCTTGACTAAGCGTTCACAATTCGTCACCATTAATAATAGGAATTCCAAGTCAGTTTCTGTAACATCAGGCGTCCCTCAGGGATCCATTCTCGGCCCGCTACTTTTCCTAATATACGTATATGATTTACCGTTAAACGTAACATCTAGTATACGCATGTTTGCGGACGATCGTGTGATATATCGTGCTATTACTTCCACCACTGACCAATCTTCTCTTCAAAGTGATCTTAATGCTGTACAGGACTGGTGTGACGAGTGGCTAATGGAACTTAACCCACGCAAGTGTAAATATTTGTCCATTCACTGTCGCCGTAAATCTCTCGTATTTCCTTACGTAATCTCTGAAGTTCCGGTAGAACTAGTTCATTTGTACAAGTATTTAGGAGTAACACTTTCGGGCGATCTTTCCTGGAATTCTCATGTTACTAACCAAGTATCATCCGCGAACAGGACGTTAGGATTTCTAAAACGCCATCTACATCATGCTCCTCAACATGTAAAATTATTAGCCTACAAATCATTGGTCAGGTCAAAACTAGAATTTGCATCACCTATTTGGAATCCTCATAAAGCATACCTAATTAATGATCTTGAATCTGTACAAAATCGCGCCGCTCGTTTCATCCACTCATCATATTCCTTTGATATCAGCGTTTTCTCCTTAAAAACTGCATCCGCATTATCCCCCTTATCGCTCCGTCATCGCATTGCCAGCCTATCCTTATTTCACAAATTATTCATAGCCCTATGTACATCGCACCTTACATCCTTCCCCCTACACGCATATCTCACCGCACCGGCCATCAGCTACAGGTTGCCTGTCCACGCTCACGTGCTGTCACGTTTCCAAATCCTTTTTTTCCTCGCACAGCTGCAGACTGGAACGGCCTTCCTAACGACGTTGCTGTCATTATGTGCCCATCGAAGTTCGTCGAAACTGTAAAAAACTTGGTGTTATTGTGACTATGTATTTTTATTCTTGCCACCTCTTATGTAACGCTCCCTGTATTGGGGCCTTTAAGGTAATAAAATGAAATGCAATATGAAAAGCGCGCAGGCTTCTAGTGGCCGTAGAACATATGCGAGATGGTTCTCGCTAATGCGTGCTGCCTGTTGCCTTCCCTCGCAGGCATCGCGGGCTCAGATCCTAAAGAAAGCGGCAGACTATATCCAGTCCATGCGGCGCAAGAACACCGCACATCTGCAGGACATCGAGGACCTCAAGCGACAGAACAAGCTCCTCGAGGAACAAAGTACTGACTGCTCTCGCACGCTTGCCTTGTATATGCAGTAGCATTTCTCTGTGCCTTCACCCACTCTTCTGAATATGGCTAGCTGTCTGGCCTCAAAAGCTGCACTGGAGTAAGTGTAGAAAGAAAGAAAGGAAAGAAAAAAGTACAGGCAGGCACTCATCATTGGGTCCTCTGGTGAAAACCAGCTGCTTCAAAAATAAGTACTATTGTGGTTGATGTGCTCGTTCTGGGGTAGCCACATATTCAGCGCTGTAGCTGGCAACAGCTGGCATGTTTCAAAGCACGTGTCGTCATTGACAACTGAGGAAGCCTTGCTGACCTTGTCCCTGAACACAGTTCCTTGGCAGAGCATGAAGCAGTGCAGATACTCTGGTGTGAAATTGTAGAAGTCAAGGAAAAAGGTGTTCTCTTCCTTAGAAAGCACAAGAGGTGTCTGCTAGTTTAAGCTTTCTGCATCTTTGCCTCACTGAACCACTTCAGGAGAGCCTCATCAATGCCACCATACACTGATTCCTGGAGGTGCCTTATTGTTGTATAGGCGCTCATTGTAAAATCTTTCTTTTGCAGCGGGGGAGGGTGGAGTTCGTGTTAATAATTTTGACAGAGCACAAATTCTTTTCTGGCTGCATCGCAGTTCCGTGCACCACGGTTAATGTCCCCTATCACAATCTTTGTTGAAAGTTCTATGGCCTTGTGTTTTGTAGTCGACGATGAGGAGTGCGGCACAGGGTTCGCTATGTAATGAACACCACACCACAGGACTGAGGCCGTTTGCCAATTAGGTTGCCGAAAGTAACACACTCAAAAACGGTGAAACTGAGGCCAACGCTGCTAACTGTTTGGCTGCGCAATTTTGAGACGTGCCACGTTCATGCACAGTGGATTGGCTGACCAGAAAGGGAGGAACACGAGTTGAGCACACACGAGCCGTTAGAGAAGTCATACTAGACAGTGCCCAGCAGTTAAGGAGAACCTGCATCTCGTGCAAGTTGGGGCGGATTTCTGCGATATTTTTTAGAATCGTCACACTGGAGACATGTGCAGGGGAAAATTCGTGCACGAGAACCACCACCCAACTGTTCAATAACAAGGGGGCAACAGATAACATTTCCTCACACATGCACTATTACACCTGCAGTCTTTTTTTCTGTCTGGCAATGTAATTACATATGCTGAATATCTACAGCTCCAGTCGCTCAATGCTGAAACCTAGGTGTTGGTTTGCCTTAGGGTGGTGGTTCTCTTGGATGCGTTTATGTATTGTTTGAGGGTCAGCTTCAACCACACCGGGCAGGTTGTCTTCGCTTTGACAGAAACTTCACCCTGCACGGTAAGAAAACCACCTCCTGGCTGCAGCGAAATGAAAAGGCTCTTTTGAGTCTTTGTTGCATCCTTTCCGGCACACTTGGTGCGCGTTTTGCGGCCTCTAGAAACTCTACTGACTCTCAAGTATATCCGAGGGATGTGTATCCTTGTCCACGACATATGAAGAAAAATAAGACATTTGAATTAAGTGCCCGGCGGTAGGATTGAACCTCAATTTCCGAGCACAACAGCCTGATGCTCTAACCATTAGGCCACGATCGCACGTACACGTCTATCGTGCTGACGGCAGTTGGATCTTTGAGATGATCGGCGCGTTTGTCACGTGTGTAGCACGGTTGCATGCATAAGTTTCCTTTGCACCATAGATGTAGGAGTGAAATGGGAAAATTTGTAGCATTTTATTAACTACTTCACAAAAGGTTTGCTTCACATAGATTCCAAGATGTGCATTGGATCTGCTTAATCAAATTTTTTTTTTTTTAATGTAAATACAGTTGAAACCACTTATAACAACTCAAGTGCCACGAAAATTCCATTGTTATAACCAGGTTGCATAAAAAATCAAAATAGGGGGATGACAGAGCTCTTGTGAGAAAACTATAATGGCAGGTAGACCAGTGCCATCCCCACCACCTTCCTCCATCCGGCTGCTGATTGTGTTCACTTGTTTAAGCTGCTTCCTGAGCGCTCTGATCGCGTGTAACAAGCCGTGGCTGTCTGCGATAAAGAATGGCACTACTATAACAACTGCAAAGAGGGGTCACGGCTGGCAAGCAATGTGCGAGCACTGCCGAGCACTGCTTTGGTGGCCCCAAAAGGGGCCTTAAAGAATTGTGAGAAGGCTGCCGCAGCAGCCTGTCAGCTTGAGAAATCCAGAAGAAACGCTGAGGCGAGATTGCCACAAGCATCTTGCCACATACTTCTCGCTGGCTTGCATGAGAAAACCCTCTGTCCGTCAGCCTTGCATGCTTTACGCGAAGCTTGCTGACATCCTTCTCCAAGGCACCCACGTGCTCCACGTAGTGCAGCGGAAGGTTCGTCGCAAAAACGAAGCCTCGGAGGGATTAAATCATCTACCAGCCCTCCTGCATTGGGCTGCTAAGCACGAGGTCGCGGGATCAAATCCCAGCCACGGCGGCCACATTTCGATGGGGGCAAAATGCGAAAACACCCGTGTACTTAGATTTAGGTGCACATTAAAGAACCCCAGGTCGTCAAAATTTCCGGAGTTTCCCACTGCGTGCCTCATAATTATAAAGTGGTTTTGGCACGTAAAACCCCATAATGTCTCTAGCCCTGCTGCGGGGACTATGTTGAGACAGCCTGCCCACCGCGTCATCGCTGCCGTCGTCACCGTCGCTATCTGACGCAAGGACGTTCGCGACGATCGCCTCATCAGTTAGAAGCACTTAGTTTCCAAATATGTGTAGCCGTGCGCTTTCTTTTCATCAGCAACGTCGTGCATTGCCGATGATCAGCGGGCATATTGGCCATCTACCCTTTCAGCGGAAAGTCGAGCGAGGCTAAGAAACCGCGTGGCCAGAAATGATTTCGACGCAACAAAGACGAACGGGAGCGATTCAGCAGCTGGCAGAAGTGTGCTGAATGAGGAGCCAGCGAGCAACATGCGAGTAAGCTGGGAGCAGAGCAGTTGGCACGGTCCACTCATGTTTCGGAGGGTGGGGCAGTGTAGAGCTACGGGCGCAGCTTCATGTTGGAAGGGGTGGAAGGGCGATGGAAGAGAGGCGCAAAGAGACTGCTGGAAAATGAGCGCACGGCGGCTGTTGGTGGTGTTAAACTTGAGCAACGGCCCATCGTGCAGCAGCTCGAATTTTTTTTCTTTTTTCTTTTTCTTTCCAAGGATTTCTCTTTTCACTACCTTTCTGCTCGCACACCCAGCAGCTAGACTTCATCGTTATAACCGATAATGCAGCATCGAGGCATTGTAGTAAGCGGGTTATTTCACCATGGAAAACACACAAAATTCGACGGTGCAGCAGCTTCTCATTGTTATAACCAACATATTCTTAAAACCGGTATCATTATAGGTGGGTTCAACTGTGAACATACTTGTCCCATTTCCCGGCACTGTTCTTAAAATTTAAGGTCGTATACTAACTAGCACGACGACAACTTTCCTAAAGCCAGTCCTATAATGTGCAAAAGTTTTGATATGGCACAACAGTGAACGACGTTTGATGGACAGAGCCTTCTGCCAGCACCTCCTCATTTTAAATTTTCGTATTTTCTTACTCTAGTTGTGAATTTACTACCCCCATGTCGAATATATTTCTAATCTGCTAAAAATTTGCTATCCAGATGTGCAACAAAGACAAGTGTCATTTCCTACATGCATTTTTAAAATTTTTTGTCGACACTTAGAGGGTCAAGTTCTCTGTTTGGTGTCAGCTTATAGATCAGCTGCAATGCATAGGATCAGTCAATCGTAGCTCTCGATGCATGGTATTATATGTAGCAAGTCCTGTACTGTTTTATCCTGTATCAGTTGGAGCAAACATTCACAGATGCGCAGAGCAATTTCCTATCGCGAAAAAGAAACTTTTATTTAATGTCAAGGCAACGTTCCTTGTTGATGAGAGGAGAAAGAGAGATGCAGCTATTTCTCCCTCCTCTGGGCTATCCCACTTTTCACATTTTACTGCTGGCTTCATTCAAGTTCCTTCACGTCGGCGCTGCTTTGTAGGTAAGCTGTAGAGTGTGGTGTGAGAAAATCGTACCGGCCCGCTACGGGTGGCGCATTGGCTTCGACATTGCAGGACGTTGATCCTGTGGTTCGGGATCAAATCCTGACAACAGCGGCCAAATTTCAGCAAGAGCGAAATGCACAAACGCCCATGTGTCATGCATTGGGTGCGCGTTAAAGAACCCACTATGGTGTGCCTCATAATTGTATATGATTTTGGCTCGTAAAACCCCAGACTTTAATAATAACTATTATTATCGTTATGATTAATTTTCGAAAATTATTCTAGCTAGCAGCATGACCTCGCTGTCATGGTGCATCATTCTTCTCTGTTCCAGCATCGGCAGAATGGCCGAGAGGTAGAGCCGCCAATTGCCAGTCTTGAGGGACTGGAATTCAAATCCATGCGAGGCACTGATCATATTTTTTTTATCATTTTCTTTATAAACTCATTGCATAGCCCTTCGGAATTCCTGTAATGATCACTGGCTGCAGCAGCTGGCATCAGCTAGGGGAGTCGGCCCATGAAAACTATATTGCTGTAAAGTGAAAGTGGACAAAGAGAACTTGCTGCATGTGGAAGCTAAACTTGTAACCTCTGCTATGGAGCTGCCATGGTGGCATCCTTCCCGTACACTTTCTTGGGTGTTTGTGTGCACGTACTGGACACCTCTAGCCTTGGGAGTGTTAGCCAGCGTCACTCACACTTGTGGACATGGAAGGTGCTCTAAGAGCCTGGTTTTAAAGTTCAGTTCACATTTGTAAAGCTAACGTCCTCTGAGTGGTCGCTGCATTTTTTTTTTTTTTTAATTGATGAGGTGTCCTTTCAATGCATGCTGCTGCACATTGAATCTTGTGCCTGGTTTGTTGGCACTCAACATAGCTGGCCTCCCTCCATATTTATTTATTTATTTATTTATTTATTTACTTACCCTCAAGGCCAATGACATTACAGAGGGGAGTGGGAAAAACATACAATCAGAAGTAGAACAACGAGGTACAGTGAGTTACAATAGCAACCTCAAACTGGCATGAACTTAAACAATGGTGGTCTCGCATGTGTCTCATGAAAACCTTGGTTATCAGTGATTGATGCAATGTCAGCAGGAAGGTGGTTCCACTCGATTGCTGTGGGTAGACGAAAATATTCGGAAAAAAGTTTTTGTTTTACAAAATGGAATACCTACCTTAGGGTGATGATCAGTGCGATGGGACGTATTGCGGGGGTAGAATAAATTTGTCGCGAAGAACAGTATGGTAGTATATGTTGTGAAATAAATTCAAGCGGCTAAGTTTTCGGCGCGTGGCTAGAGACGGAAGAGAAAGCCTGGCTTTCATGGTTGTTATTCTAGCAGTGCGATTGTATTTACAGAGAATGAAATGAGTCGAGTTATCCTGAATAAGTTCTAGGGCAGTGATTAATTTTACATGCATAGGGTCCCAGACAGGGGCGGCGTATTCAAGCTTTGGTCAAATTAATGTTTTGTAAAGTGTTAGCTTAACTAAAGAGGGAACAGTGGAAAAGTTGCAACGTAAGTATCCTAGCACGCGGTTCTCATTGTTAATGTTTTCCGTGTGCACTGTCCAATTTAGATTACATGATATATGAACACCTAAGTATTCGTAAGATGAGACGGATTCTAGCGGAACGTTGTTCAAAAGATAAATAAGAGGACTGCTAGTGTTTCGGGCGACACGCATAATTGTACATTTCTGTACGTTTAGTTCCATTCGCCATGTTTTACACCATTTAGATACAGCAACTATGTTGGATTGGAGTGTGTTAGTATCCCCATCGGTATTAGTATTGACTGGTCAGCTGCCTTGTCAAGTGGACAAGCCTGATATGATGTGGTACTCCAAGGAGGCCACAAGTTTGTGTGGAATATTCTTGGGCACATTTGTGGTTTCCTGGTAGTTAGTACCCATTGGCTGAAATGCCTAACAGCTCAGCTGGTTCTGTAACCTCCCGAGGGCTTGATGATGGTTATGTAGCCTGCAAGGGACCTTCCATGCCATGTTTGTCGTGCTTTGTGTGGCCTTGGAGGCCGAGCAGCACTATGATCCAGCACAGTATGATCTAGGACATTTTGCTGTAGCTGTTTGCATAAAGAGACCCTGCAGGCTTTCCGAGTTTCCTCGCAGAAATAGAGCAGGCAAGACACAGTAGCGAGCCACGGTTGTGCAACAAAATGTAATCCCGCAGATTTTCCAACGCTTTTGCTCTCCAGCTAATCAAAAAATTTTCAAATTAATTTCGTCGTATGATACATGGAAAATTATATCTGCGCTTTAAGCATGATCTGCATTAGTTTTATTTGAAAACATAGTATAAAGAGGCATCTCATGCATTGAGTCAACTTGAACATGTTTTTTTCATTCTTTTCCTTTTTTCCCCTTTTTTTTTATCGTAGGCTGATTGCCACTAAGGTGTGTGCGAAACCATTTATCAAATCAAGGCGGGACGGTCGTCGTATCAGAGCAGCGGCTGTGAGGCAGGCTTCCAAGGTTACTTTTTCGGGTACTTGTCTTGTGCGATGACATTTGTAAAACCCGTCCAATGGGGTGTGACTTGAGAACTGTCTGCAGCCCTGTCAAACAGTTATAATGACTGTGATGTGCAAAGCCTTTGATGCGACTGTTTCTTGTGCTGACTGCTCTGCAGCAAAGCCACTGAGGGTTTGTAGCTGTCCTTGAAACCCTCGAGTATCAAGGTGTCATTTGAGAGATTAGAAGGCACTTGAATTTTAAAACATGGCTTCCAAGACATGCCTTTAGGACCTACAGTTGCTTTTGGCGCCTGCAGTACACAATAGCTTGGTCTTCAAGGTTATTTTCCATCACCTGAGGGAGCTGTAGCCGAGTTGTGCATAGCAGACACGACAAACTGACCAAGGCATATAAAAATCATCTGAATTTAATTTTCAGCTAGTCTTAGTGGACTTTGTTTGGGCGTGTAGCGATAAAATTGGTGCAGACCGAGAGTCAAGCCAATCAAAACCATTTAGCAGCTTTATGGTGGGTAGTCATCTTGTTTGTGATGGCTGTTTCCTGGCTGAGCCTTTTAAGGTACTCGTTTTTTTTTGTGACATCACTCATGAACTCAAAATCTGGGCTTGCTGTCCTGCAGTCATCAATTGCGTAGTCACTTCGTTGGCTTCACTTTCTCCATATGGGGAAGAAAGATATTATGCAGATTTCGCATAGTGTGGGAACCGATATAATGTGAAGCATTTTGAAGGTAGCTGGCAATCCAGGTTCATTTGGGGTTCCACAGAGCATTGCTAGGTGGACCAGCGGAGTTGTGTGTGTGATGAAGGTAGCAAAACAACGATTCAATGACAAGAGTATGACAACGATGGCATGACAAGTAACTTTTCTGTACTCTGGCGGCCTCAACCTAGTTTCAACCTAGTTCAGTGCCAAAGATGCTGCAATGTTGCACAGCATCTAAGACATAGCTCTCGCTGCTGTGAGGCAAAGGGAGGTTCTGTGTTATGACTCAATGCTGGCGCTGATGTAGAACCATTTCTGTCACCGTGGTCTCACAGCCTAGCAGCTATCACAGCTCCGCCTGTCATCGGGCAGAGTCATCAGAATAGGGGCACCGCAAAAGACTCGTGACCATTACCTTGAGGTGGCGCCAAAGTTCTTGTAAGATGTTCTCGCGCACTAGGCAGCCCTGATGGCGCCATAAATCGACTGCTTTTGGTAGTTGAAGTGGTAGTGGACTGGACGTGGCTGTGCCTCCATTGCAAGCTTGAATCTGTTAGTGAAAACCATGAAGAAGGCAGGTTGATAGTACTTGGCTTAATCTGCATCTCAGTGGTTCCCTACAGTCCTTTAGAGGCTATGAATATTGCTGGCCAACAGGGGAGGGGAAATGCCATCAAGATTGGGCTCAACTGCCGCCTGTCATCAGCCCATCGTGCAGCAATGACTCCCTGCTCCAAATGCCAGCGGTTCATTCCTTTGGTATCAGCCTCAAACGAGGTACTGCAGCCTGCAGAGTTCAAAGTCATCCCATTCTTTCGTTCTCTTGACTGCCACTGCTGCTGTGCCAGAGTTGTTTAGGCAACAACAGTTTTTGGGGCTCTCGTTTTTGCAGCCCAGCGGTACCAGGCTTAAGGACGTACTGGGGCACTGTCTGCCGCCAGCACCTGAATGACATGCAAAGGTGGATCGTGTTCGGAGCATGCTTCGACTGTGCCGAGCACTGTTTGCATCATATGCTGATGGAGAGCTTGGCCGATTGTAGCAATTATTCTAACGTGGGATGGTATTTTGTTTTCATTTGGTTGCTTTGTACACTGTATGAGAAAATCCCGCATTTTTTCGTGTCCTTTTGTCAAACTTTACTGTGCGTACCGTCTGCTCTGCAACTGTACTCTGCAGAAATGGATGGATGCAGTAGCTTGTCCGGAACGTGAGCACCCGTTGAATAAAGACTGCTGGTTCACTTTTAAAGCAGAGATATAGTATTTCGCAAGATCAAGGGACTTGACCCCTCAACAGTGACGCATTTAAATGAAGGAAAGGATGCGCACTTGAAATCGGCGTGGTAAAGGACAACGCAGAAAAGACAGAGGAGCAACGCTGAGCTACCAATGCAGCACTTGTCCTGTGTCCTGTTCGTGTTGCCGTCATCTTCCACGCCTAGCTTTCTACCTTATGGAAAGGACTCTTGCTACTGTCATGTGCTGGAAGGCAGTTCATGCAGTATTACTGGGTAAATGTGTCAGCATTTATCTGGCTTGAACACTCTTCCAATGATGTTCAAGACCTCTTTGCTGGTATGATGTTCCACTATCCACAGGAGCACACGTGTGCTACTTCATTGGTCCAGTTAGGTCATTGTATTTGCCCATTTACTGTTACATGCTTTTTGACGTCTTCATAACTTCGGTGACGTGAGCTTCTATGACACCTTCCTATTTAACCCTTAGCAGCATCACACAGGATTAGTCTGAAAACATATATTTTTTAAACTTTGTTCAGGCTGCAATAGCGCAAAGTTCTGTTATCCTTCAGTATGCGTGTCTCTTTCATTTCTTGCAAATAGGCAGCGGACAGCCACAGGAAGTCGTGAGTTGTTTCTCAGCAATGAGTGACAAGGCGGATGAGACTAAGTGTAGTTTTCTGCTTTTGGTACAGCAAAGGTCAAGAAAGGAAATAAAAATGGCGAGACTGTGATGGGTGCTTACTGGTCACGTTTTTTCGTAACGCTGGAGAAATGGCTAAATTTATGGAGTGTTTATACCATGCCGTTATGAGCATTCATTGTTTGATTTGCTGTTTTTTAAAGAAGAAAGGCATGCCAAGGGCTGTTTCTTTTCTACAACAGGAAACGCCAAGAGCATCAGTCCACATGTCGTGAACACAGACCTTGCACAAGACGTTGGCGTCCAGCACTGCGACTTCGAATCTTTAGCATAACATGTTCAGGATGCAGAACGAAAACTTGGGCCAGTTATAAACAACAAAGCACAGTTTCTTTTTACACCCAAGAGCACAAACACAGACCAAAACAAGCGTGCATCATGGAATTCACTGCATACCCCGGGAGATATGGGGTGAACCCCCTCACTACTAAATTATGTTTGTAGTAGTGTCAAGGGGTGGATAGGATTGAGTTCAAGGGTCCCAAAGCACCCTTCTTGCTGCTAATTCTCTAAGCGGTAAATTAACTGTGCAGTTAATTTTAAACTGCACAGTAATGTTCACTTCAAGCTGTGCGAGCACTAGGGACTGAGAAACAGAGGCATTGTCATGTGATCGACACAAAAACAACAGCAGCATCAGCGCTTCCAGCGGTGGCATTGGAGCCAAATAACGAGCATTCATTTGGTTTTGTAAGCGCTGCTGCTTCTTTTCTCTGACTGAATAGGCATTCCACAGCAATAAAGGGGGAGGCGGGTTTTAAGCTAAAAGGCTTTTAAAAATCTTGATTCTTCGAGATATGGTGCTGCTAAGCGTATGTAATTTTATGTCCTTAAGAATGCAAATTTATCTTGTGTTTTTCTGATTTGGTTCTAATTTAAGCAACCTTCTTCTCCCTAATTTTTCGGCAGATTTTGCTAAACAGGGTATCATTGGCTTCTGTGCGATTCTAGGATTCCGATAACATCAACCTTATTGCTTCTTATTGCTCTGTCCACCTTAGAAGCAAAGTTGCGAGACTTCAAAATTGATAACCAGAGGAGTTTTCTAGAAGTTTTCTTCATAGTCTTGCAACTCTATTGTTCTAGAGTAGACACAATAAATTTGGTCTTATTTGATGTCTTGCATCATGAACAAGCCATTCATTCCCTGTTTAGCGGAATTTGAGGAACTCGTCTTTTGCTAACTTCCCTAAAAAGTTAAATAAAGGAAACTTGCATAAAGTTAGAACCAAATGATCTCAAGAAAAATAAACCTAATATTTGGAATATGCCCATAAAATTGCATGCACCTGCTAGTTTTTACTCTCCCCCTTAAAGAAGAGGCTGAAAAATGCCTTTCTTTGAGACCTAAGCCACGCTCTGGAATTGTCAATGCCTTTTAAAGAATATACTTGCGAATAATTTTTTTGAAAATAACCATAATATGAACTGACTTCCATGTTCACTTCGGTTTCTCTCATAAGTGGCGACAGTGCCCTGCCCATTGCTCCTTTCTCATTCCTGTGTCCACAGTGCGCTTGAGGTAAACTTCTGAGGTTGGCGTCTGGCCAAGGGTGCATATTGGGGCAGTCAATTGTAGGTGGCATTAGTGTGCATTCTTTTCGCTTCTGTGGAGTTGAAAGTCTGAGACTTTTCCCTTTGCAGCAATAGCCACGAGGTATAAAACACGATACTTGTAACAAAGTTGCAGTTTCAGCTGTAATGCGAAGCTGCAACACAATAGCTGGCACAAAAATATGTGCAGTTAAGCCTTGCCGTTTGCAAGTGCACATGAACAATCTCCTTTTGAGGTGAAAACTTTATTCAGTGACAACTCCCATCAGAATGATGGGAGTAGTCAGGGTACAGGGTGCAGAAGCTGTCAACAAATGGAAAGAAATGGTTTGTATGTTTATGTTCTATTGTGGGCTAGTCCAAAGTTCGAATGCTAAAAGGACAGTGCTAAGCCTAACACATTTTTTAAAGTTGTTTTCGTAAATGGGGGAGTCACTGTGATTGATAGGAACAAGCTGTAAATTTCTTGGCTAAAAAGCTACCGACTGCCTCTACGTCAGTGGCAGTGTCGGAAGTCAGCTTGGTGACTGTAAATTCTGGTTTTCAGTGTCTGAACGTCGCCGTCTGTCCTGCCTTGCAGTCCGGGCGCTGGAGAAGACCAAGGTGGCCGGCGGAGGTGGCTACTCGACTGCCCCCATGCTCGACGCCATGAACATCAAGGGGGACTCAATCTCCGCCTTCGATGGGGGCTCCGGGTCCGAGAGCTCTGACGACACGGACAACTCCTCCCGGGGCTCACGGAAAAAGCTGAAGTCCAGCCCGGGCTCAACGCCCCTGCACCTTTGAGGAAGGCACCGGCGTTGTTCCATCAGTTGCTTTGCCGTCGAGCAAGCGACGAGCCCTCAAAGAAGGCCTGCCCGGATGCAACTGCGTCGATGTTGAGCCAGATGCCCTCTCCCTCTTGCCCTTACATGCCCGTTATCATTATTTTTTTTTCTTCCTCGATAACTGTTGCCTCTATCAAGAGGGGCTGAAAATGCAAGTGGAAGCATGGGGGCTTTTGTGGGGGGAGGGTGTGAGGACGTTTTTAGATGTTATTTATATCTCGCGCGTGATTTTATTATTTTTTTTCTGCCCTCTTCATTGTGCCCATGTTGTGTGGCTTTTTCATACTTGTACCTGTAAGCGGGCACAAACGATTACGTACGACCGGGCGAGTCCTCGCCAGATGCTGCCTGCCCTTGGCCCTGGCTTTCTTAGGGAAGTGCTTGGCTACTTCAGGCTCGCAGCTATTGCAGCGGAATTAGGGCCCGTTCTCTCCTGATATGGGTGTGGATTACGTTCTCTTTGTTCTCTCCTCTGCCATTCTTAGTGATGAATGGGAAGCTTTCTTGAAGTGGCATTTGTGTGTGTGGGATAGTTGTGATGCTCCGCTTGTGGTCTATGCTTGGCGACTGTTGAGGGATGCCTGCCGACCTGGCGAGTTAAAGGTGGTAGGGAGGCGAGAGATGAGTGGCGTTGGCGACGATTGCTTGTCCTTTGAATGCCGCATGCTTTTGGCAGTGCACTGTTCTTCCTAGGAATGCGGTCTGCCAGCATGTTTCGGGTGAATTGACGACTCGTTTGGAGGTGGAATGCAAGGCGAATGAGTCAGGCTTGGCACTTAAAACGAAAGTGATAATTGATGACAATGGGATTTTCTGCATGTATTGGGCAAGGCTTTGAGCCGGGGCCAAAACTTGACATATTTAAAATCGGCCTATTGCTCGTTTTTTAGATTTTGACTTCTCTCACTCTCAGCTGCTGATGACGAGATACAGTTATGGTCACTTGCGATTTTTCAAATGTATTGGTTGCGAAACTTGAGTGTCTGGAAGTCTACTATGAGGCAGGAGAACGTAAGTGCAAAGAAGTTGTGGCAAGAAAAATGGAAAGGGGGGCTTGGTGTAAAGCCACCGAAAAGAAACGTTCTGCACAGGTGCCTGGGGTGAAAAAAAATATCTTAAGCACCCAGGGCCTGCTGAAGGTCACGTGCTCATCGGTGTAATAGTGTCCTTTGTGTGTGTGTGCGGAGCAAGTCTCGTTCATAAGTTGATTGTTTATTTGTACGACTCGAAGCCCACTTAATGTAAGGAGGCATCCTGTGCCTTGTTGGTGGACTTGTGGTCTCCAGACGTTGCAAAATTTTGAGCCTTGCTATGGCAAGGACTTCTTTTTTTGCCTTTTTTCCAATTTATTTTTGCAGTTGTGTACATGCAGTTTTTGTTGAAATGCACGTATGATCAAAAAGCTTTTCTTGTTCTGTGCTTTTGGAGGGTTTTCTCTCCCACTTCAGTGCAAAAACTGCTTATCTTATGCTTTCCTTTCCTTTCAGTAATTTCTTTTATATTAAGCAATATTATGGCCCCCTTTCATCAAAGTGTTGCCTCAACTGATGAAAATAACTTGTAGCTCACACACTGTGACTGAAAGGCATCTTCCCATTGGAAAGAGGAATGCAGTAAAATGCCACCGGGCCACATGAAACTGCCATTGTCATCTTTTCTGCTGGCTTTTCATGAAGTACAGATCGCTAAGAGCAGCCGAATGCTAGCCACTAAAGAATTGTAGGCCTTGTTCACACGTCTGCGTGCATGCCATCTCCAATGTATTAAGTGCTGCCGCTTTCCGAACACGTGTAGCCAAGTGGCTTCTCGTGGGGTGGAAGTGATCTGAATGCAAAGCCAGTGCGAGGGGTCTGTAATGTAACCCTGCATTGTCGTGTTGCCCTCCTTCCTCAGCAATAAGAAGCCCTTCGGAGCTTCTGTGTGGCTCGGGAACTGGAACATAGGTCTCTAAAGACCCCTTCTGTTTAACAGCCCTCTTGTTATCATCGGCACTGACGCGAGAACCATTCCCCTGCCTTCTAAAGAGTGGCACAAGCCACTGTTTTCTTTTTTGTTGTTGTTGTGTACCCAATTCAGTTGCGAACGTGGCCAGCCTCTGCCCGTCGATACGTTATCACTGCCTTCCGGCAAGCACAAGCAAAGGGCGCTGGATTGGCGTTAACTGGACACAATGAATTTGAATGTCATCGATTTTTTTTTAATTATTATTTCAGTGTTATAGATCATGCAATGCACTAAGTGTACCCAAATGTGCCGTGTCCATTTCCTCGAGCCAATAAACTGTGGTCTGTACATAAATTCTGTGGCCCCCATCCTGCGTGCGTCATTCATTCACATGTAAAAGGGAGCAAAGTACTCAGCTGCTTTACTTTTGCTTGAAGAGCAAGGGTGACAGGTGACAAAAGTGGCGTGTCCCAGAGAATGACTACAAGGCAAGGGACTTCTGCCTACACACCTCGAATACTCCACAGCTCTCCTCCCGTCGGTAAGTGCAACTTGATCATGCCTGGTCCGTCTTTTTTGGTGTGTTGCATTCCACGGCTGAATTTGGCAACTACACCACATACTGGAACATGCCCAAATGCTATGAGCTTTAACTCCAGCGTGAGAATGGTTTACCTATATTCAATCTCGCAAGACTTTTTGGCACTGTGGAGGCTGCAGTACCACTTGGCCCATGGAAAGGCCGAATGCTCGTCGAGACGTGAAGATGTCTGCTCGTAGCCGAAGTAATTGGCGGTATGAGACATGCATTCGCAAAGGTCCTAACATGTCGCCTACCGCTGTAGCGTATAATGTACCAAGGCTCTCTAATCCCGCTAATAATCGTACAGTTACGCCCTGCACTACATTGCGCTACGCCAGAATGTTGCCTGTGTACGCCTGTGCTTTCTGCAGTGCCGAAAACGGCTTTCGAAACGCACACAAGGTGGAAAGAGCGCTACTGCGCCGGCGCGCACATTCGGAAGCATTCGAAACTGGCTCTTTCCACGGCGATCCCGTGGGCGCTGTCATGTTTGATCACGTGGTGACGCGTCCATTGCTTGCCTCGGCTGCCGCCGTTGCCTCTGTGTTAACAGCGGATGTACGTACGTACACGACTACGGTACGGCTCTGCGAACCTCTCTTTAGGCGTATATCGTAGACGGTGACCGGTTGGAGGACGTGAGGGCTTTCGAAGCTCGTTACGCTTTGTCCAAGCAGCGCATGCAGCGTATACGATGCCCGTAAATAAAAGTGGGGGCTAAAATGGATTCCAAGCTATACCAACTTTCCGCGTATGAATTTCATCAGTATCAGTGTGTTTAACGTTTCGTTTTTTATTTAGCAGATAAATTTTTAAACATTACTTGGCAGACACGGTAAAGTTCCCCGGGGCGGTCCCTATATATCTGACTGGTTATTTTGCCTGATCGCTTGCGGGTGTGTTCACTTGCGATAGATTTCTGCTTGTTGGGCACAAGCAGTGGCGTGGCTAGGTCGTCTGGCGCCCGGGGCCCACAGGTCTTCTGTCAGCCCCCTCCCCGGATGGAGCCGGCGGAAAGAGGGGCGTCTTCAGACGTATATGACACCCCCAACCCCCCCTCACTGGCCGCTTGCACCCGAGCCTACTACTCCCCCCCCCCCCCCCCCTGTTGCTACGCCGCTGGGCACAAGGCTTGTAACGTAGATGTCCTGCTCCTTCTAATACCTTGTAGCAAATACGTGTACATCGCAGTCGCTCGCTTAGTGTGTGATCCGTTACAAAACGTTCAGCGCATTGATTCAAGTGCGCGCCCGTTCACTTATTCTTTATACGTTGGCAATAGACTGGGCGTAAGTTTGCGTGCGAGTTGGGGTGGAGGTATGTAGATAACGTGCGAGAAGCTTTTTGCCATGAAGAGGCGTGAAAACGAGCTGTACTCACTCGATCGTGCAGACGTTCCGGGGTTGAAGCCCTTATTTTCTTAAAGCTTAGCGTTACAACGCTGGCGGATGTTTTTTTTTTTTTTTTTTACATTATTCTCGAGGGTACGCGCGCATCGCGAAAAGCCGGCAACACAGGCAGTCCTTATGTAGCAGCGGTCCCTATACTTGGACACTCAGATTCATTCCATTCCTTAATATGCCAGCCACAATTTTTGCAGCCAGCTACTTCACCGCTTCATATTTTGCAGCATGAATGGAGCACACTGCGTCAGCAAAATCATGGCCAAAAACCCGGTTGCATTTGCGACAGTTGATCGCGGGGCAGGTCAGAGGAGGTGATTGTTTCGTATTCGTGCGCTTTCGCTGATGCAATGTGCAGATGGGTGGATGCTATATGTGTGGGGCGGTGGGTTGCGCCACCATGCCCTTATTATTTTGCCTAATGTTCCACCTATCTTTAAAGAAAAACGCGAAGAATGGAAGAATTCCCATCAATAAACATTCTGAGCCAATATTGGGAGCTCTGTCTTTGTACGCCTCCGTTGTTTGTCGTTTCCCTACTTCCACCAATCTTCCAATCGCCCCTTACTAACCTCTATTGCGGACTTGTTTACTTTCCCCCTGCTCTCGCTGAACCGAAGGGCTTCATGGAGGCCAGAGGAGCCTAAATCGACCGCTGGCAGATATCTTCACGTTCTAATAAAACATGCTCCATCGTTTCCCTAGCTTTACTGCAGCAAGCACGTGCTTTTTATTCCTTGTATCTCGATTTATAAGTGCGTGTTCTAAGGCATCCTGATGGCGCTTTGAAAAATAATGAGGTTCCCTTTGAGTCATAGATTGTTTCTTTCCTGATTTCGTTTTTTTCCTCTTAAGTAGTTACTCATGGCAGGTTACTCAATGCCGCCGCCCACGAGATTATCTCAGCCTCCCTGACTTCGCGATAGACGTTCTTTGTTGCCTAGCTGTTCACCATACCGGTCGCATGCTTGCCGGTAAGCTTCCTTGTTCCTTTCCTCCACTGTGAATCGATGTTTTTCCTGTTCAGATACCTCCACACCCTTGCAGCCCATTTACTTTCTTCCATATTCCTCAGTCGTCCTTCACAATCATTTTTACTCTGAGCTTCCCTCACTTCGAAGCTTGTCCAGCCCATATCACCCTGCACAGCTTCATGCGTAGTCTTCGCGTGAGCGCACAGTGCAAGGTGTCGCACTGACCTTTGGTTGCCATCGAGTCCTTATTGTACCCCTGACTTAAAAAAAAAGAAAAAACGCATTTCCAAATGTAAAAGTCCTGGAACCATTGCCAATGTCATACCCCGGAGCCCCTCATACCTGTTTATCCCTATGGCGCTTTGTGTTACATTATGGCCGTACTTCTCTTCCCCTTTGCTGTGATATTGTTTTAACGCGACAGCGTTAACGGCCCCGTGTCGTAGAAAATCCGGCGTCGGACGTCGTCTCGGCAAAAAGATTTTTTCCTATGTTTCCATATGTATATTGCCTTCGTTTATATTGCTTTTATAGCAATTTTATAGCAATTTATATGCTTTTACCCGAGATATTTTCTGGCCCTGTATTGACACTGTCTGCTCACTGTTTTCATTGTATACCACAACACCTGATTTTTTAACGCTAAATTTCAGACCTAAATTATCGCCTTCCTGTCCACAGATATTAGCCAGACGTTGCATATCACTTTGCTTCTTAGCTATAGCAACACAATGTCGTCCGCACAAAACAAACCTAGATGCTGTTGCTCTACTGCAGTACCCGCCTATTTGTATGAGAGATTAAACCCGATATTGCTTACCTCTAGCGCCCTCTCCATCCTCACCATGTACATCATAAACAGCAACGGGCATGAGGGCACCCCTGTCTTAATCCCTTGTTGATATCAATTTGCTTCTCGCTCCTCACCCCTTATTATTCAACGCAAACTGCATCACAGAACACCTATGGCTGCATTTTGTAAGTAAATCTCTCTCAGAAGCTGTATACATTCGTTGCCTATGGCTTGCCCTTCCGGAATATCCCACAAAATGTTGCGGTTTACGTTGTCACGCGCTCATATATAACGCCACATATAGCGGACTCCTTTCTTTGGATATTTGAATACACTGAGTAAGGACAAATGAGTTATCATCCAGACGCCTACTGATTCCGAAGCCATTCTGAAGTTCTCCCTATGTGCCATTATTCTCTGCTCACGCTTGCAGCTTTAATTTCATTGCCTGCATTGATAACCTGTATATTACCGATGTGTGGTCAACGGTCTATACGAGTGAATTTTCTCCCTCTTACCTTTATAAATTAAATTCCGCCCATCACCGGACCAACCGTCGACCAGTGGGAGGCCCAGCTGACAAGCTCGAGCCCTGAAGACCAGCATCGCGTGGTGAGCAGGGCCAAGCTATCGGCTCAGGCCCACGGCATCCTGGACTAGGGACGCCGCCCACCTCGGACGATTTTAACGTCGGCTCATTTCTAATAATAAAGTTTATTCCTCCTCCTCATTCTACTTTGTCGCCAACTGTCTGGCATTCGTCTATCTGTTAAAGTTTTTTCCTCTGGTTTCAACAGAGCTTCCTTACTTTTTGGTCCTAGTTCATTAATCAGCCTAACGGGAACCTCGTCTAGCCCTGTGGCTGTGCTCTTCGCAATTTTCTCTTCGGCTTTCTTCCGGTTGAACTTTGTCAGCACGAGCGCCTCTTTCATATGGTTTTCTTTCATGCTCTTTTTTTCCTCAAGCACAACTTTGTCATTGCCTTGGAAAGATTCGGCTGTAATTTTTTAGGGTGTAATTTAATGCCGCGTCCCCTTCCAGTTTGTTTCCATCTTCGTCTAGGATATGTTATTGTATTGTTCCGGACTTCCTGCCTAATAAGTTTATGTGGTTCCAAAATACTCTAGCTGCGGCCTTCTTTTTCTCACGTACTTCTGACGACCAACGTTCACATTAAACTTTCCGCCGAAAGCGCCATCTCGTTTCTTTAGAGCAAACTGCTTTGCAAAAAGGGGTCAATACGAGAGTACAGAAAGAAAGAAAGAAAGAAAGAAAGAAAGAAAATATGCTTGTCTATGTATATATGTCTGCCTTGTCAGCGAACGAACAAACCTAACTATAAGAATAATAGCCTATAACTAGCGCAGGATTAAGGAGCGATGCTAGTCCAAAGGCAGATATTCAAGCAGAAGTGTCACTGAGATGTGCAAACGCACAAAGAATGTTTCGGCTATGGCGCAGCAAGCTTGAAGAAATGTTTTAATACGACAGCATTCGAAAATCTGTCGGCGTGACTGAAAGATGATACGAAAAATGGCCGACGGCGCAAACGGTATGCAAGCACGTCTGAAAATGCTCGAATTGACATCAGTTTCTCTTAAGAAGGTTCCTGTAAACAAAATTAATGCCATTGAAAAGAAAATTTCGTAAATTTCGATCTGGATGCGAAACGAACACACTTCTCCGACTCCACGGCGGCATTTTTTCTTTCTATTTTAGACTTTTTATTGCGACAACCAGATACAAAGGGGGGTGACAAAATGCGTTAAATTTTTTTCATTTTTGACAGTTCATTAAGTAGATTGATCCAGGGAGGAGGCTCCATGCGTGGTTCTGACTAAAAGCGTGTTTATAATGCGTGCGCCATTGCACATGTCACGCCGCAGCCATGTGGATAAACGTGGGGCATAGGGCGTGCGCTGTTGAGCACGTGACGGCGTAGCCAATGGGGAGGAGGTGGCGCCACGTCATGATTGCATAAAATGAGTGTTTAGAATAAAATTTGGAGGCCGCTTAAGCTTCGCCTTTAAGAGGAAGCTTTAGCTCGGGCCCAACTCCCACGCGGCCTGTTCAAATACATGTAAAACGCTAAAACACTTTTCTGAGATAAGCCCTGGATCGATTTTAATTAAAGTTGTTTCATTTGGGAGAGAAGGTTAAATTTTAGTGTCCATTGGAAGCCGAATATCGATTTAAGGCCTGAATTTTGTTAAAAGAATTTTAAAGAGTTCGCAAGTTCGAAAAAATAACAGACGCATGAAGTTTCAAATTGATAGCTCTGCATCAAGAACAGATATCGCGGTTCTGTAAACGGCACCCATTAGATCATTAAAAGCGAACATTTGATATGTCAATCTATATTTTACGTGAATTTGTTCTGAACAAGGGTTCTGCAAAAGCTGTATTTCTATATTACCGATTTTTTTAGATTAGTACCGTAATTATCACTTTTTCCCGCTTCAGATGTACTAAAAGATGCAATGCACAGAATTGTGATATCCTTTTCCCTTGCTGAGTTACGAGTTGTAAACTTGACAGTTTCGTTTTCCGAAAATTTTCGATCTTTGCTAATTTAAATAAATAATTGACTACCTAAATAAAAAATTCGACACCGACAGTCCCTAGATCTTAAGTTTTTCTTTTGAATGCAAGAAACCCCGTCAAATTTGGTGTCATGGTTGCTAAGAAAAACGAATTATCCTCTTACATGCATTTAGATAGGAGCACCCGAGCTAAAGCTTCCTCTTAAGAGTGAAACGCGATAGCACTCAAAGATCCCTGACTGCTTCTCACACGTGCCAGCAACTGCAGCTTATGTAACCGTAATGTTTACCGAGAAACACTGGCAGTGAACGCTATACACGAAGGCGAGCTTTCTGGTAGAAACGCGGCCTCTTGCGTGGCCCGCGCATGTGCGGAGGCGAGCGCCACCATGGTGTTGCTATAGGAGCTGGGCGTACCGCTCTGTGAACGGTAGAAACGCTGGAAAAGGGGTCATTTGTGTTTGAATTTTCGTCTAATACAATTGCGTTTCCTTGTATATTCAGATTACAATACGGCGCTATCATGTCTGTAGGTTGCGTGTAAGTCGTACTTTACGATTTTTTTTCTGACACATTGTGCTTTCAGAAATTCAATCGTTTCAGCAACGTCTTTGTGATATGTACGCGGAGGGCCTGCGCGTGGTTCGGAATGATTTGTCGCTCTCAAGACGGTCGATGCGCGACGCCGGACTTTCTGCGACGTGGGGCCTTAGCGCTATCCCGTTAAAAAGCATTAATGTCCAATGGGACGACGCTGAGCGGACTTTCGAATTATGACACACGCCAGCGAGGGAGCGCGTTTTGATTTGGCCTCACCGAGACGCAGTGAGAACGCAGGCGAGTGCATGCGCGAACAAGGAACGCGCGGGAAAAAAAAAAAGAAAACATTTCACCAAAGGGATTACATAATGCTTTCGCATTGCCACACGTAAACAGCGTCTTTGCCTAATTCTTTTCCGAATTAAATAAAATCGGCGTGAGCTGCTGCATGAATTGGCGTGCCAATCCACCTCGTGCGCTGTATCAAGGGGACCTCTGCTGTTTACGCTGCTGGTAGTACTAGCGCCACCACAACGCCTAGCGGAGAAGCTTTTGTATGTTCCCTTGCAGACGCTACCAACGCGCTAAGGTGAGAGAGAGGGAGTTTTTCCGGCGCTACCGCAGCAGGCAGCTATTTTGGCAACAAAAACAACTAGCGCCATCATCCAACTATACGCGACAACATTCTACCCTCTCTCACAACCCTCTTGACGGATCTCTGCCTTCTTCCCGCGCTTTTGAAAATTTCTCGGTGTTGCGTTTCGCCTGCGACACGTGGTTTTGCCGGCGCGACGGCGGCGGGGCGGCGGACATTTTGGCCCGATCGTCGTCACCGCAACACTCATCGCCAGGTGTTTCCAGGCGCGTCTGCGGCGATGCGACCGCCTAGGGATTTCGTTCCAGTCATTGTGCCCGAAACAGGCGATGCCAAAGCAGGGATCTCATTCCAGTTATTGGGCCCGAAACAGGCGATGCCAAAGCAGGGATCTCGTTCCAGTCATTGTGCCCGAAACAGGCGATGCCAAAGCAGGGACCATCTTCTCGTTACAGTCATTGTGTCCGACCGGCAGCGCCACGACAGTGTGCTGCGCAGCGCCACGACAGTATGCTGCGCAGCGCCACGACAGTGTGCTGCGCAGCGCCACGACCAGGTGCTACGAGATCGTGCGCAGCGCCACGACATGGTGCTACGGCATCGCTACGACAGTGTGCGTCACCATTAGCCCATTGTACATTCACGTGCTCGTCTTTTGAGGGGTTCCTTCTTGCCCTCAACTGCGAGAGTATAAAAACAGCTGCCCCCGGACGCCAGAGGAGGGCTCCGATTTCTTCCGTTGAGTGAAGTGCTCTCCCGTCTCTCTACTTCGGTCAAACCTGACCGCCAACTCTTTGCGATGTTAAAATAAACAAGTTGTTTCGTTGTTACCTGTCGACTCATGCTTTGCCGGGACCTTCGGATGCTTGCAGTTGTACCCCAGGCCGCCAGGCCAACGCTACCCTTGGGGCTTGCGACCCAGGTACAACCACGGGCGTC
Source organism: Dermacentor variabilis (assembly GCF_050947875.1). NCBI lineage: Eukaryota > Metazoa > Arthropoda > Arachnida > Ixodida > Ixodidae > Dermacentor > Dermacentor variabilis. Next base: position 128,876,870 of record NC_134574.1, on the reverse strand, counting down.
AGCGCCGAGTTCCCAACAGATCGTACCAGCAGTCAGATCCAAACATCTGGTTGGCAGCGGTGAGATCGCCTACGACTTCAAACATCTGTCTGCCAGCGGTGAGACAGCGACAACGGAGGCCAGCAGCAAAGCGATGCAGTTGACAGTATGCTGAGCAGCTCAACGACGATCCGGGAGCAGTGCAACGAGCCCTGTGTGACGACTGGTTGCCTGCAGCGGAACGACTGCGCGGAATTCCTGCCTGCGAGGTTTGGTGAGTGCGGGACTTTCTTCTTCTGAGCTTTGCCAGGCTTTTGTTAGTGTTAGAAACAGAGCTGGTAATTGTGGTTGTCGTTGCTGCCGGGTGTTGCGGCAAGACAATAATAAGCAGTAGAGAAAGCAGCATTCAGAGCAGCCATGGATTTGAAGTCGTTGCGCAAACCGAAATTGTTGGAGCTTGCAAGAGAGTTGGGTCTGGATGTCTCGGACAAACTCAGAAAACCTGAACTGCTAAAGGCTATTCTTGAGTTGGAGGCTGAGGATGACGAGCTGTCAGAATGCCTTGAGACTATTGAGGAGAGGTCAAAAAGACAGGAGCGCGAACTTAAAGAGCAGAAAGAAAAAGAAGAGCGCGAACACGCTTTGGAAATGAAGCGTCTCGAGGTAGAGATGGAACGCGCTCGTAATGGAAGTCAGGCACACGGTGCAGGAGAACGCGTATTGTTCAAAATGACTGACCTGATGCGGCCGTTTAAGCTTGGAGAGGACATTGGTTTGTTCCTGGTTAACTTTGAGCGAACGTGCGAGAAGCAGGGGTTCTCTCGGGAAACGTGGCCACAGCGCTTGCTCACTTTGTTACCCGGCGAGGCGGCCGACGTAGTCGCTCGCTTGGATAGAGAGGAAGCAGAGGATTTCGACAAAGTAAAATCGAGTCTGCTAAAAAAGTACCGGCTGTCTGCGGAAGCGTTCCGTCGGAAGTTTCGGGAAAATGAGAAAGGCAAAAGTGAGTCATATACAGAGTTTGCGTATAGGCTTATGTCGAACATGCAGGAGTGGCTCAAAGAAGAGAAAGCGTTTGGTGACCACGATAAAGTTCTGCAGTGTTTCGGGCTAGAACAGTTTTATAGTCGGTTACCGGAGAACGTGCGATACTGGGTCTTGGATAGGCCAGACGTGAGTACGGTGGCTAGAGCCGCTGAGCTAGCCGAGGAGTTTGTGACGCGTCGAGCTCGCGGAGCTAAGGACGGTCAAAAGGGTGAATTTGGCTCCAAGTCTGAGAGGCCAAGGTTCACGCCCATGAGATTTAAGGGGGACACGCGTAGTGCGGATGCGAGCGAAAGCAGTCCGACCAAACGTAAAGAGACGGCGGCAGCCAAACGCAGAAAGCGGTTCGAGATGAGGCGAGCGCGCTTGTGTTATACGTGCCAGAAGCCGGGTCACTTTTCGGCGCAGTGTCCGGAAACAACACCAAAAGTTGTGTTTTTTTCAATAGGCAGCACTGACGAGAACATGAAGCTTCTCGAGCCTTACATGCGAGACCTCCTCGTGAACGGGAAAGAGTGCCGAGTGCTTCGCGATTCCGCAGCTACGATGGATGTAGTTCACCCATCTTACGTAGAACCCCATATGTTCACGGGCGAGTGCGCGTGGATCAAGCAAGCCGTGGAAGCTCATAGCGTGTGTCTGCCGGTAGCAAAAGTGCTTATTGAAGGACCTTTCGGAGCGCTTGAGACGGAGGCGGCAGTGTCATCTATGCTGCCACCCCAGTACCCGTACCTATTTTCAAACAGGTCCGATCACCTCCTGCGCGAGAAGGGGCTTTTGTTTGGTGAAGCTAGTGTTCAGGCCTTAACCAGATCGAAGGTTCGGGAGCTCGCTGCAAAGGCGGTAGTTGCGGGGCCGACGTTATCAAACAACGAAAAAGGGTCAGAGGCGCAGCAAGCTGATATTCCGAGCACGCCCGAACTGAATAAACTTGAGTCTGTAACGTTAAAGGCGCCAGATACTGGAGAGGAAAATCCCGACGCGGGAAAGTTAGAAGAGCTATCTACTGATTTGCTCATCGCGCCTACGTCAGACGGACTTGATAGGTTGCTAAAAGTCAGCCGGACGGCTTTGATAGCCGAGCAAAAAAAGGATGGCAGCCTGGAAAACGTGCGCTGCAATGTCAAAGAAGGTATCGCCAGGAAAACTGCGCGTTTTGTGGAAAGAGGTGGAGTCCTGTACCGGAAGTATCTAGACCGTCGAGGAGTGGAGTTCGACCAGCTGGTCGTGCCTCAATGCTATCGTCAGGATCTGTTGCGCTTGTCACACGGGGGTTCGTGGTCCGGACACCTAGGAGTTAAGAAAACTAAGGACCGTCTCTTGCAAGAGTACTATTGGCCAGGGTGTTTTCGGGACGCAGACCATTTCGTGAGGACATGTGACACTTGTCAGCGGGTGGGCAAACCAGGGGACAAATCGAGGGCGCCGTTGAAATTGGTACCTATCATTACGGAGCCTTTTAGACGGCTCGTTATTGATACAGTGGGACCTCTGCCGGTAACAGCCACGGGGTACAGACACATTTTGACTGTGATCTGCCCAGCGACAAAGTTCCCTGAAGCAGTGCCGCTTAAAGAACTCAGCTCAGTTGAGATAGTCAATGCACTACTGTCCATATTTGCGCGAGTTGGTTTTCCTGCAGAAATTCAATCAGATCAGGGCACAGTGTTTACTAGCGCTTTGACGACAACTTTTCTCGAAAGGTGTGGGGTAAAGCTGTTACACAGCTCAGTGTACCACCCACAGTCGAATTCCGTTGAGAAGCTCCACTCCGTCATGAAGCGCGTGTTGAGAGCCTTGTGTTTTGAACATCAAACTGACTGGGAGCTGTGTCTGCCTGGGGTGATGTTTGCTTTAAGGACCGCGCCGCATGCGGCTACGGGGTTTTCGCCAGCTGAACTGGTGTACGGTCGCTCGCTTCGATCTCCGCTTCGCATGCTTCGAGAATCATGGGAAGGTAGGGGCGACGACCCAGTCGTGGTGGAGTACGTGCTTAAGCTCCTCGAACGCTTAAGAAGGGCACAGGAGTTGTCAGGTGAAGCAATGACAAAGGCCCAGCAGAGGGCCAAGGTTTATTATGATCGGACAGCCAGGGCCCGTCGTTTTGAGGTTGGCGATGAGGTCATGATATTGCGCACATCGCTAAACAACAAACTAGACGTGCAGTGGGAGGGCCCAGCGCGAATTGTTCAGAAACTGTCGGACGTTAACTACGTGGTAAGTCTGCCAGGAAAGCGGAAAGCACAGCAAGTTTACCACTGTAATCTGCTCAAACCTTATAGACAAAGGGAAGCAGTGGTGTGCATGATGGTAAACGTTCCTGAAGAGCTTCCGGTCGAGCTTCCGGGACTAGGCTCAGTGACGAACAGGGAAGACACCGGTCAAGTCATTAGTGACCTTATCAGTAAAGCACCGCTGTCGCCTGAGCAGAAAACCGAACTACACCAGCTATTACAAGAGTTTCAAGGTCTGTTCTCTGAGAGGCCTGGTAGGACTTCTGTACTTACTCATGATATAGAACTTACCTCCACAGAGCCAGTACGATCCAAGGCGTATCGGGTGTCACCCCGCCAGAGCGATATTATGGAGGCTGAGGTAAAGAAAATGCTACAGCTCGGTGTTATTGAGGCAGGTGAGAGTGATTATACCTCCCCTTTGATTTTAGTTGAGGTACCGGGCAAGGAACCTCGTCCTTGCGTCGACTACCGCAGGCTTAATTCCATCACTAAGGATCAAATTTATCCGATCCCTAACATCGAGGAGCGCCTTGAGAAAGTTAGTAGCGCTCAGTTTATTTCCACCCTAGATCTTGTCAGGGGTTATTGGCAGGTTCCTCTTACAGAAGAGGCTAGTAGGTATGCGGCGTTCATTTCACCAATGGGAACATTCCGTCCTAAAGTGTTGAGTTTTGGTTTGAAGAACGCGCCATACTGTTTTTCAAGTCTCATGGATAAAGTGTTGCGGGGACAGCAAGAATTCGCTTTACCGTATCTAGACGACGTAGCGATATTCTCCGCATCCTGGTCTGAGCATATGACACACTTGCGGGCAGTGCTAACCCGCCTGCGCGAAGCAGGCTTGACAGTAAAGGCTCCTAAGTGCCAGTTAGCACAGGCCGAGGTTGTCTACCTCGGTCACGTGATTGGTCAGGGTCGTCGCCGCCCCTCTGAAATAAAAGTGGCCGCTGTGCGAGACTTTCCGCAACCGCGCACAAAGACCGATATTCGGTCGTTCTTAGGTGTCGCCGGCTACTATCAGAGGTACATCCCTAGGTACTCTGATATCGCGGCTCCCCTGACGGATGCTCTAAGAAAGACAGAGCCTCAAACAGTCGTCTGGGACGAGACAAAGGAAAGAGCTTTTAGCGCCCTAAAGAGTGCCCTAACAAGCCAGCCTGTGCTACGATCGCCAGACTATACAAAAGGGTTCATTGTTCAGTGCGATGCTAGTGAGCGAGGCATGGGCGTTGTACTGTGCCAACGGGAAAATGGAGAAGTAGAACACCCCGTCCTGTATGCTAGTCGTAAGCTGACCAGTCGTGAGCAGGCGTATAGCGCCACCGAGAAAGAGTGTGCATGTCTCGTGTGGGCCGTTCAGAAATTGTCATGCTATCTAGCCGGCTCGAGGTTTATCATTGAGACAGATCACTGCCCTCTCCAATGGCTGCAGACCATCTCTCCCAAAAATGGCCGCCTCCTGCGCTGGAGCCTCGCTTTACAACAATATTCCTTTGAGGTGCGTTACAAAAAGGGGAGTCTCAACGGTAACGCCGATGGCTTAAGTCGAAGCCCCTAACGTAGGAATCAGCCTCAAAATTGTTTGTTACTGATGTTTTTCTTCCTGAGGCAGGATTTTTTTTAACATATTGCTTTTGTTTAGTGTTTCAAAGTGATGATATGCTTTCTAGTGCAATTTTTCAATTTGTGGACGCGTTCTGAGTGATGCTAGACTACTGTAAGGAACTAGGCAGTGGTATAAAAAGGGGAAAGAGCCTGGCAGGGCTTAGTGAGGGTTGTGCCGTGCTTGCTGACTGAGCGGTTGAGTTTTCAGCGTAGTTCTAACGCTTGCCGGGAACGAGAACAAAAATGTGAACTCTCCCGAAGTCACTTTGCAGTGTCCCGTGCGAACCTGAACGAGAGAACGAGGCCTTCTCTGTGCGCTGCGCTCAAGAAACGTCAAGGGACGCCCGACTTCGGTTATGAGCATCATCGAGCGACATCCCTCCGGACAGCGGATGCAGTCCCCTGTCCATCGGGATCTCCTTTCCCCGGCGGGGCGGTCTGTTGCGTTTCGCCTGCGACACGTGGTTTTGCCGGCGCGACGGCGGCGGGGCGGCGGACATTTTGGCCCGATCGTCGTCACCGCAACACTCATCGCCAGGTGTTTCCAGGCGCGTCTGCGGCGATGCGACCGCCTAGGGATTTCGTTCCAGTCATTGTGCCCGAAACAGGCGATGCCAAAGCAGGGATCTCATTCCAGTTATTGGGCCCGAAACAGGCGATGCCAAAGCAGGGATCTCGTTCCAGTCATTGTGCCCGAAACAGGCGATGCCAAAGCAGGGACCATCTTCTCGTTACAGTCATTGTGTCCGACCGGCAGCGCCACGACAGTGTGCTGCGCAGCGCCACGACCAGGTGCTACGAGATCGTGCGCAGCGCCACGACATGGTGCTACGGCATCGCTACGACAGTGTGCGTCACCATTAGCCCATTGTACATTCACGTGCTCGTCTTTTGAGGGGTTCCTTCTTGCCCTCAACTGCGAGAGTATAAAAACAGCTGCCCCCGGACGCCAGAGGAGGGCTCCGATTTCTTCCGTTGAGTGAAGTGCTCTCCCGTCTCTCTACTTCGGTCAAACCTGACCGCCAACTCTTTGCGATGTTAAAATAAACAAGTTGTTTCGTTGTTACCTGTCGACTCATGCTTTGCCGGGACCTTCGGATGCTTGCAGTTGTACCCCAGGCCGCCAGGCCAACGCTACCCTTGGGGCTTGCGACCCAGGTACAACCACGGGCGTCAGCGCCGAGTTCCCAACAGATCGTACCAGCAGTCAGATCCAAACATCGGTTACCGCGGGGAGCAACGGAACAACCGGCAGCAATCTCTCTGCCTTGTGTGGGATTCGTTCGATTATCTCGGAGAGTCGGAAGTTTGGCGATTACTTTGTGCTTACGAGCTCAACGCAGGTAGGAAAGTGACTCCTGTATTATTTCATCTCATCATGTTGGTGCTGTTGATGAGGTGACTGCTGCCTCGGTGATGCTCCCAATGCGCGCGAGAAGGGAAGATGGCGTCGCACCGGACGGCTTCGTTTCGTGATCGGCGTCTTCGACTCACTGACACTTGTCGGCGCATTAGCTCGATTACGTGAGTGGAGGAGGCGGCAGTATACATCGTGGGCGGCACCGAAATGACCCCAACCCATACGACTGTGCTAAACATGTCGCCTCAACCTTCGCCGCGCGCGTCAGCTTGTGGCCACTGGTTAGTGTGATGTTACCGATGCTTCGAAGACGCTAAAGTGTGCGCTGCAGACGCCGTGTCCGGCCTCGCAAAAGTTACCACAACTCTACCTCGAACCTAAAAGAAAGCAAGGTACGCGATTATGTCGCGAAATTTAGCTGAAGAAACAAAAGCAGGGCGCTATTTTATAGCGATCCCTTTTCGCTCGATTCTATATAGTAGTCGACTGACGGCCAGTCTGATCTGTTTGGTAACGCGGGCGGAGTTCAGCCCTGACGTCGCGCGAAATGTCATTAGTACTTGGAAAAGACATCGCTACAAGATAGCACCCCAGTGCCCGCGAGGAAAGGTAACTCTTGTTTACCACTTGCGGGCACGCATACGTCGTACAGCTAGCCCTGTTCCCTCCTGTCACTTTCGCACCGCTTTCACGGAAGTGGGTCGCTAATTAATAGAGAATGCTTGTTAACCGGATTTGTGAACTGGAAACACGTACCTTCCCAAATCCTCCAGTCTGATCGCAATTAAGGAGCCATGGTCAGGTGATTACTGGAAAATGTTAGTAAGGGTTAGGGCAGAGTACACCTTTGTTAGATTTAAAAAAAAAAAAAATCGCAGTTCTGCCGGAAAGGCGAAGCACCGATTGCGATAGCAAATTAGATAGCTGTACGAAGTAAAAATAGTATTTTTATCGGCCGTATAAACTTGTAAACATTCGCTTGCTAACTAAATGAACAATGATAGAACATGTAAGCGTGACTTAACGAGGACGTATGAAGAAACAGAGACAGCGCTGTCTGTGTGTCTGCTTCCTTCTACGACCTTGTTCAATCGTGCTTACAAATGTATATTATGGATTCAAATCAACTAGCCCGTGAACGTGGTTTAACTAATTAAATTAACCATCACGGTGTCACGCGCGCACAGGTCGCTCACACACACATCGCTCGATGACAGTGGAAACTGCATGTGAAGACGCTGGAGTTAGGAATCGCGGCAGCAGCCGCGAGCCAATTGACCTCCGTGCCTCTGTCGCTTCAACGCGTACGAAACGTCGAAAGTGCTGCAAATACGAAGCTACCGGCACCACACGCACTATGCAAACATCGCAGATCGCTATGAAGATAAGGCCCGCGCGGGTGCGCACTTTGGCCACTTCGCAGACCGCTTTCAAGACACACGAGCGCCGGCAACGCGTTCCTACGGCGTCCGCGATTCGCGTGTGGCGTCAACAACGCCGCCGTAGACGCCGCGGTTGTCTCCGCCCTGTGCAGAGCGGCGGGCGAGGAGGAGGACGTCGAGGCACCGTGGCAGCCGCCGGAGAGGAACGTCCCTCCTCCCTCGCCTCCTCACCCCTCTGCATCGCGCGCCACAAGAGAGGGCACGCATCCGGGCCGCTTTCCTCGCTCGCACACGCGAGATTGAACCGCGTTCGCCGCCTCAGCCTCGCACGCTTTCACTTCTACGGAACCTCGCGGCGACGGCAGAAATGCGTCTGGAGTGTCTATATAATTGCGATCGCAATACAACTTCGAGTTAATGCTGTCCGCGCCACAAGATAGCAGTTCCAATGAGCCAATAACCTTAGGGATCCCGACAGTTTGTATATTATAACAGGATAAATCGGGAGAAAATTCCCCCCTCCCCCACTCACAAAATACGGCACAGAATCGTTTGAGTGATTAGAGCAGAAGTTGGAGAAAACGCTATTAAATATTGAAGGACACTGATCAGGCGGCATGTTCTCACCTGAGTCATCGTTCAGGGTAATCACATGGCTCTGTTCACCTTTTACAATAGTTCAGAATGTCTTTGGGTTGTTATGTAATAAGTTAGGCCATGTAAAGTTATGGAAAGACTACTTAGCTACACGGACACCATTTAGGTAGTCATTCTCAACGTTAAGATACACGCCTCCCAGCGTTCGGTAACGTCATCCGCAGCTTTGTTGCGTGAAGCGACGCTTTCTTTAATTAACAAAGCCGTTTATTTATTTATTCGATACTGCCAGCCGCCATTTGGTAGCCAAGGCAGGAGTGGTACAAACATACATCGCTGTACAACGCGATGCAACAAAGCGAGCGCACCCACAATAAAACAGCAAACACACGAGCAAGAACAATATTTTGCGTTTCTCAAAAAGAAATGCAAAATAAATAAGAGCATGAACAAACACACTGCGTTTATAACAGAGACACGACAGCAGATAAGAAGGAATCTTGGTTTGTCGAGATGACCACGTGACGCGGAAGCCCGTTCCATTCTGATATTGTTTTTGGAAAGAAAGAAAACTGGTAAGCTTTAGTTCGGCATCTTGGCACTCCTACTGTCGAGTTGTGTTTGCCGCGTGTTGGGCGAGAAGTGTTATATTCCATGTAAGAGTCAAAATTAATGTTTGCTTAATTATTAATGATACCATGCGGCAGCTTTAAACGGTGTAACTTGCGGCGGGATTGAAGCATCTGGAGTTCAGATTGCCTTAGTAGATTAGTGACAGACACATGTCTACCATACGCGTTGTAGATGAATCTTAGTGCTTTCTTTTGAACACCTTCAATGCGATTTATATCTACTTGGGTGTGCGGATCCCAAAGAACGTCTGCATATTCCAGCAATGGGCGTACTAATGAAGTGTAGGCTGTTAATTTTGTTTTAGTTGTGCAGTGCTTTAGGCGGTTTCCTAACAGCCAAAGCCTGTCGGACGCCTTTGAAACCAAATGCCCGATATGCGAGCTCCAGCTTAAATTACTGCTAAATACAGCCCCCAGGTATTTGTATTCATTTACATGAGAAATGTCTGTGCCGTTAATTTTGTGCGTGTAATTATGAACATGCTTCTTGCGTGTAATTGTCATTTTTGCACAGTTTGAGGTATTTGTGAGTATTAGCAAACCATGGCGCATAATTGTGAGATGTTGTTCGCCTAATAGGTACATGCGCTTCAGTGAGTTCATTTACTATGGCTGTAAACGTATTCCAGTTTTCCCGGACGTCTCGAAGGTCGAAGTCAACAAAAGTCGGGAAATGCGCTCACTTTTTCGCTAATAAGGCCGCAATTGGCACTTCTGTAATCACGAATTTCCTTATATTTACATTGAACGCGTATATAGAGGAAATGTTAACGGTAAAAAGGAGGAACGAGTGATCGCTGATAAGACCTGGAGAGTAGGATACGCCGTCAGTGCATCGCACGTTACGAAGCGTTTACTGAAACCAGAACTATCTGGAGCCCTGGCATCGAATAAGCAGTTTGTTCAAATACACAGGAGAGTGCGAATGATCGCTGTAGTCGGTAAAGCCTGGCTCTCTGACTGAATTGTAGCCAGCTCCACCACGTAAGCTCTCGTGTTTTATGCCTAACTTTATCGTACTTTTGCTCCCATTTTATGTTTAATTGCGCACATTTGACGTTTTGAAACATTGGAAAATTTTTGTTTTTCGTTTTTTTTTTTTTACTAATAGCGAGTTGAATAGAATAGGACACTATTCGATTCCTTATTTGACAGTTCCGGATATTCACACACCCCAAGTAATCTGCGGCGGGTGCAAAGTGTCGGCGAGCCGAAGTGGCCGGTCACTTCATGTGCGCTGTCTTCCCACGCCTCTAGTGTTGGAGGGCACGTGATCTAAGTTTCGGAAAGGCGTCAAGAGGAAGCTTTAGCTCGGGCTCAACTCCGACGCGGCCTATTCAAATACATGCAAAACGTAAACACGCTTTTCTCAGATAGCCCCTGGACAAATTTCATAAAAAATTTGTTGTATTTGAAAGAGAAAGTTAAATTCTAGTGACTGTTGGAAGCGAAATTACGATTGAGGGCTTGCATTTCGTGAAAACGAATTTCAAAAATTCGAAAGAGCGAATAAAGTAGACGCGCGACGTTCATAAATTAATAACTCGGCCTCAAGAACAGATATCGCGGTTATGTAAACGGCATCGATTAGATAACTTAAAGCGGACAAATTTTATATGTCAATTTATATCTTACGTGAATTTGTTACGTGTGGGTTCTGCAAAATCTGTATTTACATATTACTGAATTTTTCTAGATTCGTGTCTATAGCATCAATTTTGTCCGCCTTAGATGTACTATCAGATGCATTTCACAGAATTGTGATATAAATTTCCCTTGTTGAGTTACGCAGTTGTAAACATGATAGTTTCGTTTTCTGAGAATTTTCGATGTATGCCAATTTTTAATAAAAAAATTGAGGATCTAAATCAAAAATTTGAAAGCGACAATCACTAGAGCTTAAGTTTTTCTTTTAAAATACAGCAAACCTCGTCAAATTTGGTGCAGTGGTTGCCGATAAAAACGAATTATCCTTTTACATGTATTTAGATAGGAGCAGCCGAGCTAAGCTAAAGCTTCCTCTTAAAGCTAGAGGCAGCACGAAGCGTTCGCTCTTCTCTGTTCGCGCACTTCATCAGACCAGCGTTGTACAGCGACGTGCTCGCGGTCATCTATAGTAAGATCGATCCACGCTTGGTTGTGCGCGTGTGGCACACGCTTGTTAATTTAATTTATTAGCCAACGTTCACTTCGATTTATACGACCGACGAAGACACGAAGCTTAATTCGTGTAGTAGTTTAATACACTAATTGCTATCGCTATCAATGTTCCGCGTTTCGGGCGAAACTGGCTCTCTTTACAACCGCGAAACTTGAGAATGTTTCAGTCTGAGCCATTGCACCTGAAGCTCGGGCATTGTTATAGCGATTAGCATCTAGTCTTACGTTCTAGTCCTTATCGTCGATGGATACCTTGTCACTTTCATGTACAGCCTTTAAAAAAAAAAATTCCAGAGTACTATTTCGGTTCTGAACGCGAGTAGGCTATATTGCAGAAGCTCTGGCTGCTGAGTGCTGTATAGCAACAGCGGAAATTATCAGAAACTACTTTTGCAAGTATGTATGGCATTGAAATGCGTATTAGCGCGTGGCTGCACGTCTGCATGGTTTGGGCAAAGTGCCTCGAGCGGCCAATAAAGCGGTAATTTTGCGCGTATATACTCGCGAGCTTCTTTCACGCTGCGAAAAAAAAAAACACCTTTATGTAGCACGTACGTATTCGGCAACAGAAAGCTGTATCGGGAGTTTTTCATGTCGCTCTACAATTTTTCTCACTGTGACTTTTGATGGAGTTACAATATTTGAGAAGTTGATTAATCAATTAAGACTAATTATGCAACAAGGCGGAATGAAAAAAAATCCGAGTATCCCCAAGCGACGGCAAACAACATTGCATTGGTTCCGTCCAGCTACATGACATTTGCACTTTTTAAAAAAAAATATTGGTGCATGATAGCTGGGACACCCTGCATATGACGCATGAAAGTAGGGGGAGGGGGGGACGAGCATTCAGTAATTATTTGCAACTTTTCTCGTTAAGCCAGGAACGCGAAAGTTTCGTCACGCATCAGGCTTAACGTGGCCCCATTTTCATTGAATTTGAAACCGGTGTCATGCACTGGTAATTTTAGGGGTGCAGCAAACATTGCGGACAACAGCAGTGTGTGTGTGTGTATATATATATATATATATATATATATATATATATATATATATATATATATATATATATATACACACACATAAGCCACTTTGAAACGCTTCCATAAGCAATTTTACTATAAAAGCTGTAATTAACCTATGCAAATTGAACATTTATTAAACATTTATTACACTACTCACAACAAGCTTCCTTCAGCGAAATATAAACTACGTTCCCCGCGTACTACGCACGAGAAAACTGGGACAACTATCTACACGCTTCGTATACAACGCATGAAAATTCAGAAAAGGCAAGTGTTGAGTAAAAATTTTCAAAGCATAGAATTTACCTACAGACTTCAATTCTTCAGTACACGTCAGCCACAGGATGGCCCCTATTCCCCCTTAATATGAAATCTCTGCCTTTTTGGGGTGTTCTAAGAGAAATGGGGAAACATTGTAAGCGTTTCATATATGACACATCGAGGTCGAAAGCGAGGGTTTAGTAATTTTTATTCGACCCATAAATAATACAGAAAATCATGAAAATTTGCTGGCGTATGGCCCCCTAACATTGCCCACGTTCCCGCAATATATAAACTTCGTGAGTGACCTAACTTTTTCAAAAAGCCGTGAAAACAGGCACATAACTTTTCTGAGTGCTTGTATATGGTCACCGCATTAACAGCTTCGCTCTAAAACGATGTGCAGCACCCATCCGCCGGCACCCCCCCCCCCCTTATCCCGAAGAAAAATTTGGCTACTTTACTGCATCAGTATGTGTTATAGTTTCATAACGGACTGCATTAAATAGCGAAGGCTGTTTCCTTGTCTGGTATGATGACCTCCACGCTCAAAGTGCCAGCGCTGCATGGGAGGTGTTCTAATCCACCCCTTCCCTCCGGTGCATGATAGCAACCCGGGTTAGGTAGTCGTCTGCCACCACGAGTCAGCGTTTTCCTGACGATGGACCAAGTAAATCCATCCCCACCTGTTCAAATGGCACACATATACCCTTTGTGTCCCGTATTGGTCGGAGAAGACCTTTAGGTTTGAGTAGCGATTTGCACCTTTGGCATTGTCGGCATAATCTGAAACAGTGCTGCACAGAATTCATCAGCTTATAGGCCCGTAATATTTTTGGCGGATTCTCGCAAATGTCCTTTACTAACGCCTACATATAGGGCCAGCTGGAGGGTCGTCGCGACAAGTCTTTAAGGTTTCAGCTCGGTGCGCCGATGGTACAAAGCGCTGGAAAACGTCTCGCCAGTATGTTCGAAGTTTCTGAGGACAGAAACTTTAATTTGTATACCTTCCCAGTACCGGACGTAAGCAGGACCAACTCTGTATCAGTTCGCGAACGATGAGTCACCTTCGACCTGTTGACAGCTACAAGGAGCAGCTAATCTCGCTCACGTTCAGCAGACGTACAACCGTAAAATATTTGGCACCCTGTAGTATAGGCGGAGAACCAAAGGGAAACCGTCTAATGGCCATATTGTCCATTGGTTTTCGGTGCTTTTCTATACTGCCGTTATCTTTTCGGGTTATCCGGGCGGACACGCTCGGCAAGCATCGACGATGTGCTCGAGAAAGCGGAGCTCGTCAAAGCTGAAGTCATTTCGAGTTTTATGGCCAATCCCGCCGTGCGAATGGCGTTCGGTATACTGTTCTTAGTCACTGCGACCTGCTGCTCGAATGTCACAGAGCAAAATGCTGCATCGTCGAGGTAGACAGACGAGGTACGACTGAGTCCGATAAGGACGCTGTTCGTTGTCCGCGCAGAGTGAAGGCAGAATGGGAGTATAGTACCAATTGAACCCGTCCGGTGTCTCTAATATGCCGTCTGCTCTAGTCTGCTCTAAAGACTCTTAACCTTCGTAAAGTAGCGATACTCTCCTCCTCCGCCTTCCCTCCTCCTCGTTTCTCCTCTCTTTCATGCTCTCTCTCCTCGACCGTGGCGCCGCCTACACTGCTCGAGCGTAGCAACGGCGCCAACATGCGCTCCTCGCCACTCCGTAGACGCTTCTCGAGCGAAAATGGCGCTGAAGCATAGCGCGAGGGCCCACGTGATGCTATTAGGCCAATAGCGACGCGGCCTCGGCCAGTGCGCGCGAGGAGGAGGCGGAGTTCTTCAAGGCGTGGCGCTACTTTACGAAGTTTAAGGGGCTTTAGCCTGCTCGCGATCAAGGTCATCCACCCTACTGCCAGTATCCGCACCTGAGATCCAAGAAGGAGAAGTGAGCATCCAGTAAATTATCCGAGACGTTGTTGGAATATAATGCTTTGCGACAAGAATAAATAAATAAACAATATATGTAATTATTTTAGACCATACAAAATTTTTTTAATCGTCAGTGCAAGATATTGTAATTGTTGTCTTTGAGCTGGATTACTCGAAGCGGCGGTCATTGGTCGCACGAGAAATCGAAATGCATAATCTAGTAATTAACTAAAGTTCGCTAAGTAACTTTCGAATTAATTACTTTACGGCACCTATGCTACAATTTGCGGATTGTACATATAATCAGTGAGTTTGCATTACGGTTGCGGCAAAAATGCACTGCTGTTCCACTTACAAAACCACAAGTTTTATGCATTGAAGCGCGAAAGTAACTGGAACGCACATGAAATTAATAAACGGAAAATCAGACATCCACCCGTTCGTAGCGATTGCTACAAAGGGTGGATGTCTGATTTTCCCTTTATTAATTACTTCTCTCCACCTTGCGGGTTTCCGCAGAACTACTACGTCGAACGCCCATGTATTTCGTCGCAGACTTTGGAAGTGAACGTCTCGAAACTGGAGTCATCCAAGAAGTTAATTCCTAGTGGATACGCCTTGCGAACTCATCGACTACAATTAGTAAATTGCAATATGCGTCGTACTTAAGTAAAAAAATATAGTTAACGAATGTTCACTAACTACACGATTAAGTCGAGTTGTTAATTAGTGCGAGGGCGAATCAGAAAGTATTTGCCCCCTATCTTTTATTAGCCAAAATAAGGTTCAGACATTTGTCCCATCGCGGCACTAAATTTGAGATGCCCCTGTGTCGTCAGTCAGCGACGGACGCGGCCTCCCCGAACGCTCATCATTGTCATGCAAGCCTTCACGGTCTTTTGCGAACTCGCAACACCACCGCCTCGCACTTGTCAAAGCCAGGCACCTTTCCCCATACGTGGGCTGCATTTCCCTGTGGATTTCCGCGGGCGTTCCTCCCTTGCTCCACAGAAAACGAATCGCACTTCGTTGCTCGTACGCCGTGAACGTGTGAAGGTAGCCCTCTGCGACACAGCCTCCCCCCCCCCCCCCCGCTCTCTCATCTCTGCTCCCCCACGATCTCACATTTTCCTCTCATCCTCCGATTTCTTCGTCGTCGTAGCACAACCGCCATCTTCAACAACTGACAGCAGCGCCGTGCCGCGGAGGTTCAGTATATATATATATATATATACACACACAGACACCTGGTACGCATATAAGCGTAGGCTGTCGCTCTCGACGAGTAACCACTACCGGTGATGACCACAGGCAGTCGGCTGTATTGCGTCGGGCCCTCGAGTACTTCTTGCACTTAATTTATTATCGTTTCCGTTTCTTTTGTAGTCACTCGACTGGTATATGTATGGATACCGGCGCAGAGGTCTGACAGCTTCATCGACCACAATGCGGCGTTTTGCGACGGGAGCAGGCCGCGGACTTTCGACGAAGTCGGAATGCGCTTCGGCGAATTCTTTGACCGAGCTCACAGTCTG
This sequence comes from Dermacentor variabilis, assembly GCF_050947875.1. Taxonomy (NCBI): domain Eukaryota; kingdom Metazoa; phylum Arthropoda; class Arachnida; order Ixodida; family Ixodidae; genus Dermacentor; species Dermacentor variabilis. The sequence continues at coordinate 128,861,134 of NC_134574.1, read as the reverse complement.
GTCTGTCTGCGGCGATCATAGCTCTCGGTCAACGCCGATGATAGATTCAAGGGACACGTCTATAACATCGCAGGAGCTGGCGGCACTTCTGTGACGTTGCTGTACCAGCTGACCTAAAACAGGAAACCTGTCGTAGGAAAGCATGCCTGTAGACATCCAATGTGTTTGCAGACGGACTCGAAATCTGATGCACTGTCAGTAAATGTCTCAATTAGACAATATTATTGCAAGGTTCTGCAGACTACATTGCAGAAAAAGAAAGGCACGACGATGATAGGATGATCCTTCGCTCATTTTTAGGTGAATCCTCGTAGCTAATTTATGACGTAACGTAATGTAATATAATCTAACGCAATAATAAGAACACCGATTAAAAAGTTTTGAAAATAAAAGAGGAAAAGAAAAAAAAATACCATAAGATTTTCTGTTGCGTTACCATTCGCTTTTTATTTTCTTTCTTCTTTTCCTTTCTTTGCTAGTCGTAGCGCATTTGTTTTTGTTTTCTTTTCATAGAACAATTTTAATCACCGCGAGGACCCACGTGCTTAAGCCAATCATTGGCTGCAGGCATACGGGGGGAAAGAAGTAGTCTGTGGAACGCGGCACATGAAATATCCCGTCAAACTTTGTAGTGCATTTAGAAAAGGGATCATGTATGGCGATACCAGAGTATTTCCATGTTGCAAGGACTCTGGCAACACTTTGCAGTACGTTGTGAACTGTGTAGTCACAAAATGTGAGCAGAGGGATCAATTGACACGCAACTCAATCTCCGTGCTTTTTTTTTTCCTTGCTACTATATACTGGGCAGGATTGGCAAATTAATAGTGTAGAGACCCAGCCACGCAAGCATAAAGAACTACATTGCTGTTTGTCGCTTTTGAGTGACAATCGTTACAATGCAACCTTACCAGAAAGTTTTATAACTTGGGACAAAAAGAAAAAGAAAAGAAGAAAGAGAAATAAAAAGCGAACGTAACACGACAGAAAACCTTGTGGTATTTTTCTTTTCGTTTTACCTTCTCAAAACGTTTTAATCGGTGTTATTATTTTTACATTAGGGTAATTTTGTTTCGAATCCCCTCATATTCACCTTCTAGCACCACCAGCGCCATCCTCTGTAATGGGTACATGGGTCATGCGTAGATGAAACCAACAAGCATCGCCGTATCCCTGCTTCTGGTAGGCAGGGCCTTATAATTCTTCTCAGCGATAAATTCAACGCTTTCAACCTTTACTGCAGGGCGGGGCAAGCCATAGGGGGCCTCGCTGTAGTCTGTGCACAGAACTACAAGTTATGCAGCAAAAAGCACGCATCTAGTGGGTTCAGTGAACGTTAAACGCGGCCATGAGCACACTGGAGCACAGAAGTTCAAGTGGATAAAGAGTCTAGTGGTGTGTCACAATCTGAGCGAACTGATCAGGACGACGAGGAGAACGGCGTAGATACCAGTGCTATCGCTGCTGAACGTGTCTCTGTCGTCTAGCGATAAGCGCCCAGTCGCGTCGTCCGCCTGAAATCCAGCCGCACCGCCAAGAACCTCGGAGAAAAACGGTAGCGACGGCAACGTTCGGTGCCGCATGGTCGCCGCGCTTACGCAGGCGGGCGAGAGAGTGCGCGCAGCAGCGGTGAGTCACGGTTGAGGGTGCTCTGCGAGTCCTATTATGGTGACCCCGGTCACGTGACTCAGAGCGCCGCCGCCGCCGCTGTTGAAGTGCGCCGGCAGCTCGCGGGATGGCGCCACCGGCGCCGACACGTGATGGCGGCATTGTGTGTTCCCATTGGCTGGCACAGACTGGAGAGATGCTTTTTCACGAAAAGCCCTAAATATACTCGGGCCGGTGGCCGCGGTTTGCTTCGGGAAGGTTATCCAACGGGCAAGACCGCCGAAGGAACCTCAGGCGAGCCGAGCGAGCGCCTGTTTCGACCGGGCCGGAAAGGAAGAAAAAAGACTGTGCGCGACGTTTGAAGATAACTTCCCCGCCGACGACCGACGACAAGAAGAGAAGCCGCCCTTCGGCGCCGATCGAGTTCCGGCGAAGCTCGGCTAAACGTTACACGCCGCGAACGCCGACACCCGACTCCAGCGACTAGTGTTGCACGGAAATCGTCGTCGACACCGTCCCTCTGTGCTTGTAGTAGCGAGTTTTTTGTTACCGCCGCGCGACTTGCTGCCCAGTGCTTCGCGATTCAAGATGGGAGACGGGGGTCCGTACTCTGACGGCTACATGGAACAGGAAGAGGAGTGGGAGCGCGAGGGACTACTCGATCCGGCATGGGAGAAACAGCAACGCAAGGTAAGTCCTTTTTCCCCCGTCGTGTTGTCTATCGCCGCGGCTACCTGGATTGGATAAAAGAATCGTCTGCCGCGTCAGGTAGCGCAGAGCCGACTTGTCTGGGAGCCGCCTGCGCTGTCTGCTATCGTATTTAGTGGATCTCGGGAACGCGCACCGATGTCATTCCCGAACACCCCCCCCCCCCCCCCCCTAAAAAAAGAATCGTTTTAGCACGTTTTGTCTGACTACACCGAGTTTTGGTTTATAGTGTTTTTGCCCTTCTGCTTGCACCGTACGCGAGGAGCGTGGGCGAGCGAAGCCTGGGAAGCCGCCGTCAAAACACGTCAACGGCGCCCCGGCAGCAACAGCAGCAGCAGGGGCGGGCGATTAAAAGACCCCTCACCGGCGCTCCCGTGGCGGCGGCGGCGGCAGCAGCACGCAGCCAAATGTGTCTCGCGGCAAGCGCACAGGCCTAACGGATCGCGTTGCCTCGCCCCAAGGTGGTCGAGGACGATCTTGTTTCTTTTTTTGCGCGGCTTCTGGGATCACGGCATCCTTTTCGTTGCAGACGCGCTAAGCAGCAGAAGGCAGTTTGCACCGACGTTTGTACGTAAGGTTACTTCGTCTGCTGAGTCTCATAAATGACCACCGCGGCTTCGAATTTCCCGAATATAAGCGGGAAGATTGAAAATGCATCAATGGAGTGGCCGCGTCTCCATCGATCTCAAGGTGATCGTTGTTTACAGAAGAGTACAAGGAATTTTGTTGCAGACGTACGAAAAACAAAAATGCAAAGACGATAGCGTCGTCTGCTCTACGAGCAGTGGCGTCGATCTTCCGGATGGATCAAGCGCCCAACTTTCAAGATCGTCATTTTGTCGTACGGAATTGCATTCTCGAAGGGTCACTGCGATTTACTTTGGTTCCCGAACGTAAACTAGACCGAGTGCTTTCGCCGCGATGCCAACATCAGCCTGGCTTTGCTTACGATCCGGTCGCTTAGCTTACGATCCGGTCTGCATGGACGGATCAAGACAGAAGCATAAACAGACACCCACGTACGGTATATCTCTTCCAAAGACACGAAAGGCACATACCATGCGTACCTTTAGCGTGCCCGCGAAAAGCGCCGCCTTCTTTCTTTCTTGACTTTTTTTCTCTTTTTTTCTGTTGCTCGTGTTTCCCAAGACGCGAGGAAAAAGTGCGTTTCGATGTAGCTTTCCGTCGTCTGCTCCGGCGCGATGCTCTGACCCAGATCTGGACAGAAAATAAAATCAAATAATCTTCCTTCGCTTTGCTGCGTTCGTGCGCGGACTGGTGATATAACAGGCCGGGAGAGTCGAGCGAGTGTTCGTTTTTTTTTTTTATCCATCGGTGGCACCCTTTTTATTACTTTTTTTTTTTGCTTCTGTCGGAGTTGTCCCCGTCGGTGAAATGGATTGGGAGAGGGGTTGTTGCGTTTGGCGATGTCCGGTTCCGATAGGCACGCCGTAGCTTTCATTCGGCGCACGAAAAGGTGCGTGAGCGCCGTGTCGTTGTCGGCCCAGACTTGTCTCCTCCCTGTGCCGACTACTACGGTTCAGGAAATGCGACGTGCAGACATCGTACGAGAGAGAGAGAGAGAGACGTGTAGCTGGTGTAGCCCAGTTTCGAAGACCGGTGGCTGGAGATCGACAACGGAAGGAATGAGCGCGATATATTGGAGTAAGGTTACTAGAAAACAAAACCGTATCATGCATACCTGTCGACTCTCCCGAATGGCCCGTGAGGCCTACGAATTCGAGCCCGTTTTACGATTCTTTTGACAATGCGCTCAGGGCAAATTAAACAAGGAAGTAATAAATGTTCGCGGTGTCGGTGCACATTCCAGTGCTCCGAGGCGCCTTAAACAATGATGAAATGTCTAGTACCATTGGTTGCGGCGTATCCTGCGTAGTCCAAGCGTGGTTTCGTGACGTTAATTGAACCCACATTTGCGCGGGAATGGTTAAGACGATTGCTTTCCTTCGTGTCAACGGAAGTACTTAAATGCGCACTTTGAACAAGGGAGCTTCTATTAAACGCTATGTTTGTAGAATAGCGAAGTTAACTCGGCAGCTCTTCCTTCGTTGGTTCTACTACGCGCTGGACATGCAGGGGTTCTTCCCTTTACAGCGAAATTTTTGCTGTATCCGTACGAGTCGTTAGAAGGAAGTACGGCGACTTCGTCGCGTCTTGGCGCCATGTGTTGGAGCGACGCATCGATATAGCTCGATTATTGGTCGCGGCTCAGTGCGATCATGCCCAGCGGCGCGTTGCATCACGGCTTTGACGTCAATTTGTGGGCGCTCTGTTATCTATCCTTCATATCCGGCTCGATCGGGAAGCAGTACTTAACGCCTGGGTTCTTGATGACTTTCGCAGTTGAGAAACAAAAAAAATTAAGCGAAGAAACTGGCACGCTCTTGTTTCTTGGAAACGGACGCGTTTTGTGCACCCTACGTTGGAATTGTCTTTAACTTATGATGCAGTGCTTGTAGCTGTGACAGTGAGCGACTGCATATACTTTAACGCGTCCGTAATTAAGCCGAAGTCGCTAGTCCACGATGACTCGGCGGATATTCGGCTTGCTGCTGCTGAGGGACAAGGTAGCGGGATCGACTCCCGGTCAATCCAAAAGCGCTCGCGTGTGCCGTGCGTTTGGGTGTATACGTTCAAGAGCCCTGCGTGGCCAAAATAAAACTTCCCCTCTCCCTCCTTTCTATCAATATTAATTTTCTTTTTTACGCTGAGCTTCTTATAGGCATTGTGTTTTATGCGGACCAATCTCTCTCCAATCACTCCAATTTATCCAGTCTTAGTCAGTGCGGTTTAAGACGTGCTGAATGCTCGTTGACCGGTAGTGCATCAACGATATTGATGAAAACGTGCATCATTGCTAAAGAAACAAACGTGTTGTATAAAACCCTTAATATTGTTGTGAACTGAAAAAAAAAAAAAGTTGCGACGCGTTTGTGAACACGACGACTTTACGTACGCTTGTCACGTGTGAGCCAAGTGACGGTCGAAGTTCTAATATCTATCTGGCGTTTCCGTTGCTATTTTGTGATCGCTCTTGTGTAACCTGCTGTAAAACCGCTGCGGTAACTCTACGGCGCTCTGTCTTCCAAGCAGCGCCAGGTCTTAGTTTCGACGGTAGCAAAAAGAAAAAACACGCTCGTGCGTTTAGATTTCAATGCACGTTAAAGGACACCAGACGGCTGTCGAAATAATTCAGTAGCTCTCTGCTATACGGCGACTCTCGAGATCATATCCTGCGATGAGACGTTAAATCCAGTGAATAGCAGCGCCGCTACATCGATCACTCACGATCAATCAATCAACTTACAGTAACACTGTACGCGACCACTTCTGCGTTTGCGTAGCCCCTAGTAACGGCGCCGGTCATCTGCTTCTTTGCGATCAAGCCACACAGACCGCGACCGGAGACGTCAGCCATCAAGGACTCGAGTGAATTTGTAATGCTCTCACGTTCGCGCTACGCGGGTACATCGTGTTGCGTCGACTAGCGCGTTAACCTTATCGGCGCCTATGAAACTTCAACCCCATTGGCGGTGCCCACGTGATGAACCGCCTTCGCACTTACTCGAGAAAGCGGATCTCCTTCTTCATACCTTATCGGCGTGGCGGTGACGTATGACGTCTTTATTTATTTATTTATTTTATTTATTTATTTATTTATTTATTTATTTATTTATTTATATTTTGTTAGAGAAAAGTGCGCTTTCGACTCGCGACGGTCCGTATTCGATAGATTTGTAAAGTTGAGAGTAGTCGCGAAGCGAGTAGTTAGAGCAACAATGCATAATAGACCAGTTTAGACTACATAGCTGCGAGGTGTTCGTTCAAAACTTGGCTTCGTTCGTTTGCTGAAAGGGAAAACTATCATCCACCCGATTGTACTACGGGAAGCTACACGCGAAACCGCGATATGGTTTTCCTGAGAAACAGTCGCGGAGGAAGGAAAAATTCGCTCTGGTCCGGGGAGTCGAACCCAAGACCAACATCTTCCGACCGCTTCGGGAAGGCGTTGGTCTCGCGTTCAATGGCGGGATGACTTTTATCGTCGACTGCACAGCCCTTTCTTCTCTCTCTCTCTCTCTGTTTTTCTTTTGCTGATACACATGTCGCATCATGCTGTGAATGTTTTCTCCGGCGTGCTTCCCGCGCTGGCAGCCAGCTTCGGGCCTCACAAGCAAGGCACTGCCCTCTGTGTATACAGACTTTCCTCTTGATTTCTTTTTGCTTACCGTATTTGTAAACTTGGTTTCTGGACTTCAAAAGTGGCCCGATCCATGTCATCCTGCATTGCCTCACTGCACTATATATATATACCTTAGTGGTGTTCACACCTGCACAGGCTGCATGTAGGCGACGGTTCCCCATGAGCATAACGGTAACCCGAAGGCCGCGTGTACTGCAAATGCCAGAAGAACGTAGTGGCCGCCGTGTTCTTGACATCGCTTCTGGGCAGTGCTTCGTGATCGTTTCGTGGTGAACTCCTAACCTGTACGAGTACGCTTTCCTTGGGTCATTCCGTCGGTCGCTCGTCGTAATCGCTGTTGATGGAGTTCGTGCATTCTCGGAAACTGCTTCCAACCGCTGTCAAGCCAAATGCTGCCATGCCAACACATGGCACATTCCGACACATGCCATGACTCGGCACAGTATTGTTCCTGTGCTTTATAGGATAAAGAGCTTGAAGGGCAAAGTAAACGACGAAAGCCTAGGTCGCGCAAGATATTAGATGCTGGTTCTTGCTCTACACTGTGAATAGGATATCCGAGATTGCGCAGGCGGCATGGCGATGCCTCGTAATCGTCCGGGAACGTATTGCGATTGCAACACAGTTGCTTCCTGAAAGGCTTATATAGCTTTAGCGGGTGCTAAAGGTGGAAATACCGAGGTAGGGACGGGAGGGGGAGGGGGGATATCGAGAGCAAATGTAGCGTTGCGGCGAGGTTGCCTGCGGCTTCCGTGGCAACCGGGCACCGCTATAGAGGCCCCTAACGTCTTCACGTCTGTCTGTTTGTCTGTCTCTCTGTGTGTGTTCGTGTCTGTCGGTGCTGCTAGCGCGTGTGGCAAACGGAAGCGAAAACGACTCCTCGCGTCTTCTTTTTTCCACCGCTGTCCCTCTTCCCCCTTCGCCGTCTTGGAGCTCCGTCCGGTGGCTGACTCCGAAGCCTTGCTATAGCAGCTCACCAACCCCCTCCTCCTCGTCCCTCGCAGCCAACTCGTTTTGGCCCGCGGTTCCGTTCCCGATTTGGTCGTGGGGAGGACCCCTGTGCGCCTCTCGTTCTCTCGCTCGCTTGCTCGCTCGGCTCTGGTCGGTTTCGGGCCCGGCTCGGATGACACGGTGCGCGCTCCTCCATGATGGGTGGCAGCGAGGCCGTGCTCTCCCTTTGCCGTGTCTCGCGGAGAAGGCTTCGCCAGTTGCTTGAGAAACGTTTGTAAAAGTATTAGACGGACACCGAAAGGCAGCAGACGATATTCCATAAGTTTGAAGTGGCAGGGGGCGTCGTCTGCTCGCCGCGTTGTTTAGGTATCTACGCTCTGAAACGAAGCAGACGCGGCACCGAAAAGCAGCAGACGATATACGGAAAGTCTGAAGGGGGCAGACGCGTCGTCTGCTCGTCTTTTAGGCATAGCTATAACACAAAGTATAGTGGCAGACGACACCGAAAAGTAGCAGAAGACTTACCGCGCTCGTCATTCTTGACCGATTCCCTACGCACGGGTAAGGTGACGGGACGTCCAGATTTAGACCGTTCGCGTCCTGTGATTACGGACGTCGCCTCGCGGTCGCGATGGTATTCACTGTGTATGATTCACTGTTCCGGTATACTTTGAACTTCTGTGCAGCTTGGCGTTACAAGCTTGCGACTGTATAGTGCCTACGCTCTGTGGCGTATAAAGGTTCGCGGGACTGCATGTAGTGCGACGCTGCTTCTGCGTTCAGAAATGTCGATAGTAGCTGCTCAAACCTCTTTCTGTCTCTCTTGCCTGTGCAGTAGCAGACAATACAGAAACTCTGAAGTGCTAGGCAACGTGTGCTCGTCCTTATGCTTTTACACTGTGTAGTTGCAGACGACTGCCATATTGAACGCTTTTACGGCCAGTGCATGAAAAAACGGCTCTTTCAGTGCATAAAAGCAGCGAACTATGTTCAGTGACTTTATTTTCCGTATTGTTAATGGATATACAGTTGGCGAACTTTTGAGCGTCGCAGCTTTGGCTAGTGTCTCACGACATGTCGCTGAAGGAAGTCGCAAGCTACAGGTCAATGCATGAGACGGTTGATGACGTGTAAGGAGGGGAGTGATATCTGACTGAACATAGAGCTATATGAATCACCTTGTGATGTCTTAGTTTGTTCAGGATGCGTATTGGAAATCGGAATTACGTTCACCCGGAGGACACAGATATTCATGACGTCTTGGATGCATTACGGGTTCCTCGGTCGCATATGCTTCCGTAAGGCGTGCAACTTTATGCGGATGTGACGTGATCCTACGGATGGGACACTAATTCAAGGAGCTCCTGGTGTTTTGTAAGATGAGATCCGGCTCCGCTAGCGTCACCTTCCCTGACTATGCAATTCTGTCTCATGTGACCGAGTTGATTCGACGAACACTGTATGCATCTTGGAAATGCAAAGTCGTTGTTACAGACTTCGTGGTTGAGCGCGATGGTAAGGACGTTTTGCGGTGGCGGCTTCCCCGTTTCTCGCAGATTAGTTTTTATTCACGGTTATTGTCACGGTCTAACTCTCAACATATTACGCTATATGGTCTGCACGAAGCAGACGTAAACACGAAAAGCAGAAGGCACGAGCTATCGTCTGCTCGTGTCGTCTGTTTCTCATTGTTTCCGTCTGTCTCTCCCGGATTTAGGGCCATGGATCCGTGCCAACTATAGGCCGATGGTAGTGCCCTGTTAGCCGTGAAAAACTACTCGGTGGCAGTGAACTACAAAAAAATTCCTTGTACAGATTCCGAGGGGGCGCGGCGCCGGTGCGCTTCTGCAAAACCATCTGCGTGCAGCGCACGGAAAACAAAGCGGCGCCAATCTGTGCGCAGTTCGTTCTGCCAGCGCTATAGCTGTGCCGTGTTTTTTTGCGCTCATGCACGCGTCGCGGCGCAAATCGCGCAGCTGCATCGCTTCCGGAGTCGGCGGACCGCTCAGAATCGCCGCGGTATACATATATACGGCTCGGCGCACTGCAGCTATATAGGCTCCCGTCATGTGTGACCGTCGTGATAGGCGCCACGGCGCTTACTTGCGGGCTGTTGGAAATCCTTTGTGCTTGCTTATCAGGAATGAGCACACGTGTTTGTGTGTGCCGTATAACGCCGTCGAAGGTCGGGCATCAATCCAAAACGACACGAAAGAGAAACGCTTAGAGGCACTATAAGGAATTTTGACTTCAGCTGTATCAGAGTCCTTCAATGCTAGGACTCTGGCTGTATATATATAGCTATGTAAGCTATGCGATGTACTCCAATGACGAAATGGCCGCCGCCAGAAGAGAGGCCTTGGTGTATAGGCGAAAACAAGGCGCAAAATTTAGCGAAGCGCAGGTGGCGACGCCGACGTGAAGTTCCCGCACTATATAGTTCGCCGTGACGTCATGTATTTTGACAGCGTCTGCTCGGGTCTACTTTACGTTTTACACAGGAACCAGAAATTCAACCTAGCAAGTTATGCGAACATTGCCACAGCTCCGGAAAAGGCCCCGAGTACGAATGAATGCTTTGAGCTCCGCGACGCCGCACTGATGTGACGGTGGCCAAGCTTTGGCGCGAAGTTCAAAACAGGGAACGTGTGCCTACGCTTCCTCCCGAAATAGCCTGCGTTTGTTCCGCCAAAATAATGAAATAGTTTTGAAAGATTACCAGTCCAGGCTGACTTAGCGTTGCTTTTTAGTTCGTCCTTTAGGTTAAGCGATTTACACTTCTCGGGCATCAAAATGAGGTCAGTTTATGCGCAAACGCTCATTTGATAATTCGGAAAAAATAATAATTAAACGCGACAGAAAAAGATGGACGTGGTCATACGGCGCCCTAAATTACGGGAACTACAGCTCCCGTGACGTAGCATAACACATTGTTTGTGTTTGCATGCGCTTGACTAAATTGTTTATAGATAAGCAGAGAGAGGGACTACGCGTTGGGGGGGGGGGGGGGGGGCACCCACAGGCTCGACTTGCGTAGCGTGCTTCTAGAACATTTTCTTTCACAAGACCTGTCCGAATACTTAAATGTACTAGGCAATGCATATGTAGGAGCGCCAGCTGTATATATAACTCCAATAAAGCTGCGAATTGGGCGATCGAGTAAGTATTATAACGTGCAGGTAAAACGACACATACCACACGCGCCCTGAACTCGCAAATTTTTGGTTTATTGACGCATTCACGTGTGTAAACAAGCGCAAACATACCTGTCCGCTAGTTGCCACATAGCTCTGGTAAAGTTATGGTTAAGAAAACACCTGCAGAAACAGCATTCATTTGTTATGCGAACCACTCGAAATGTGTCGTTCTATCTGTCCGTCCTGGTTTTTACGTGGGCGTGTATCCGGAATGATTCATGACCCTTCATGCTGAACCGCACTGGCTCGGTCGCGCTCAAATTTTGCACGGGTGGTATACGTTTTCCGGTGTGTTTAGTTTAATACCGTGCTTGGGGCCCGGGCATTACCTCACCAGTTTCGTCAACGACAAAACCGAGTGAGTGCTGCGGTCGCCGCTCGTAAGGTGTCACTTTCACCGGAGCGGAACTGTGGCGCCATCTGTCGCAGCTACGGCGACATCTACGGCTTTTCGTACTTTCAGCATCTCCTGTAGCGTTGACAAACGCCTGCCCTGAGTCAAAAGGGACCAGGACCACTTACTTACTTACTTACTTACTTACTTACTTACTTAAAACATAGTTAAATTCGAGCGCTAACGTTCCAGTGGTTTAGCACGGATGGTCGGGTGTACTATACTTCGCGCACCCATTTGAGCAACACTCGTCGAGTTTTGTGGCGTTACATCCGTTTTCCTGCGGCGTCGCTAAACTGAAGAATCTTGGATTTTATTTTCTCTGCCAGTGTACAATCAACCTTGTTTTCCGTCAAGTACAAAGAATGATTCACCGGTTGCATTTTAAATGTGCCTTTAGCGCGCATAGATTTGCGTATGCTTCGTTTCCTGCCTCAGACATCATGTGATGACTATGTCGGACTGGTCGTCACATCGCGGACGCTTTATTTGCTTCTTTTACCGTTTCTACCCGCACAGCCGCTAACGCCGCTGCGGCCAGCCAGTCGAACCTGCGACCTCGCGCTCAGTTCAATGCAGAGCCCCACCGCGCGAAGTTCGATTGTTAACCGCGCGCGTCTGTCCGCTGCGCGGCCATAAATATATGCACGCGCACACTTCTGCTCGCCGGGATTTTGTACGTGCTGTCTCCTTTCGCCATGGGCAGGAGCACGATCGTGGCTTTCGCTCTATCACACGCTTCCGGCGTTTGTAGCCACAGGGCGGCTAGAGCTATTCTCGTACACATGTACATATACGGCATGCATACGCCTTGCTTCGCTGTTTGTGTATAGCGTACGTTAGCGCGTGCTGTCTCTTTGCTGAGAGGGGGGGGGGGGGAGGCGCCGTGTATCTGCGCCACGGAATGCGATGGACTCGGTGGGAACAATGCAGAACGTCGTGAACACAAACGCGCGTCACACAAAAGCGGCGGAGAGGAAATAAGGTTCGACTGGCGGTGTAGAAACAACGCAACGCCTATAGATGCGCGTGATTGAGGCGCAGTGGGTTTGAGGGCGCGAGATCCCTCCTGTTCCTCCTCCTCAACCGCGGCACAATCCGACCCCACTCCACGTTGCTGTTGCGGTGCCAACATGTGGAATTTGACCTTGACTTTGACCTTCAGCCATTCAGAGCGTGACGACGGTCTGACGCCCTCCCCATGCAGGCGCTCGTTCGCGTGCGTTTATTATTTACATTGATTTCGTGTTTTGAAACGCAGCGGCCCGCATGCTCCGCGCGGAAATGGCCTCACGTTTCGCGATCGTCGTAAGAAGAGCGGGGGCTCAATTGAGCTTTCATAAAGTTGCGCGTCGCGTCGTTTGGGTGCGAAATGTGCGCAGTTTCCCATTCCGTCGGCGCCGTGTGCAGACGGCGCAATCGCGCCTTTCGAGCAGACGCGCGCGGCCTGCTGTTGCTTCTGCTGCTGTTCCGTGTACCGTCTGTTCGTGAGGTTTGTCCGTTGAGCAGACGACGGGAAATGCCCGGCTGCTGCTTCTGTTGGTCCATTCGATTCACCTTCACTTCGGCGCTGCACTAGTGCAAGATGGCGTCGTCTGCGCGTCGCCATTCGTTTCACGCAGTGCAGGGTTCGTGCAGAACGAGTTCACCGAATTTCTTGCACTTGCGGGAGAGGTACGGTGCAGGTCTCTTGCAGGAAGTGCCAGGACGGTTTTGCACGAGCACGGAACTGGTACTGAACCTCGATGAACTACATCATTAGTGATTCTGCCAATACCGGTGGAACTATGATTACGTGCAGCTCTACTTTCACGTCTTTGCGTAAGGCGCATAATTAGCAGCACGGCGCTACTGCTGGGCGAATCGAATGCAACTAGTGTGTGCCGAGTTGTGTCAGCAACCGAACTGTTGTCAATGAGCGTTCGGTTAAGCGAAAGCAGTGCAAATGGGGAAATGGAAGAAAAGGTACGGAGAAAGTAAATGTACTAAACTGGGTGCGGTAATAAATTAATAACGAACGACTTTTGAAAAAGAAAAAAAAATAATTTGGACTGGAGATATGATCAGCTTTGGTGCACCCAGGTGTAAGACTGCAGAAAGTTAAAGCTGCATGCGGTTATATTTGTGCCAGGCGCAATCAGATGTTTATTTAGGGTTTCGTGAAATTTTCATGTGTGCGAGCAAAAACTATTATCATCAGCAATGGCTCATCCCTCTCGTAATGCAGAGTGGAATGGTTAATGAATTTTATTTCTTTTTCTTTCTTTCTACCTTTCTTTTTTTTTTTTTACCTGCAGAACGCACCTTCCTCGTCCTATGGGGCATACTTGCTCCATTGTGTTACTGTCCTCAGGCAGCCAGCTCGATCAGGCCGCATAAAGCAAGGCACCGCCCTTTGCTTTATCATACACATTTTCCCACCTGATTTCTTTCTTGCCGTTTTTGTAAACCACCATGGTCCTCTTTGTTTCCATTCGAGAGCCTTCTCGCGGCGCCACACCGTGGCGCGCGCGAGAACTGCGAAAACTACGCCATAGCCTCCGAGATCTGCACGCTCTGCCAGGGCGGACCGAGCTGATGGGTCCGGTTCCGCAGTTCTTGGTGCTATCTGTGTCGGGGACATACCAGACGTGTGTGACAAAAGGAAAAAAAAAAAGGAAAAAGATGAAACGAGCGATGCTCTTTAGACTATCTTTAGCTATATAGTTCTCGAGTATATACCGTGGAGGCCTAAATATAGTCCGACTTAGCGTGAGCGCGCGTACACGTTGCGTCGCGTTGACGAGAACAACAGCATCTGTAGTTCGACTAATGTTTCGACGCCCTGCCGCCGCCAACGTAACCGGACGCCGCCAACGCGCTCCAACGCACCCGGCGTCTAACGACGCTCGCGCGTGAGCCGATAACGTCGGACTGTAAACGAGCCTTGACTGTTGGTTTTCGAGAAAGGCAAGCGTATAAGGCAAGTATAGACAGACAACGATGTTTAAGTCAACAGCGCTGTTATCTATTTACCCCTTCGCAATCGAACACATTCTTCTCTTTTACACATTTCTTGCATTTGTGTTCGTTAGTTCCATCTCCGCTCGTCGTCATACGTTCTATGCCCATGACTGTAGTACCTATAGATTGCACTAAACGTACGAAAGGTTCTGTACACGCTCGACCAGGCGTAAGAAATATCGGCGGACATCCCACGCATATGTGGAAGCAAACCGGTGATATAGGCGAGTCTTCGATGTTTGCTGAACTGTGTTCACTTCTCTCTCTCACTTAGCTCAACTCTTCTCGCTCAATGCACACACTTGTTTTATTGTGACGCAACACTGCTGTGACCATACCAACGGTTTTGCTCTAGCGACGCACGATGCATTGAAGGGTTCACTGTAGTGTCGTGCCAGTAGTGGTACGTGTCTCCGTATTATCGCGAAAAAAAAAAGGGGGGGGGGGGGTCTTCGCGCGTTTTAGCGCGTTCGGTTTCTCGAATGTCGAAAGGCCTCTCCGCGGCACAGTCGTCACCGCTTCGCCCGCGTCGTCGCCGCGCCTATAGTGTCGCGTTGACGCCCCCGGCAGGATCGCGAGGCACTTGGGCGTACTTGATGAACGACGCCTTGTTCTATGCACCAGGGTGATAACTCTTTCCAACGAACAGCTGCTTTATTCGTCGGCGTATAGAGTGTCCTTGTTGAGACTCCGATCGTCTGCCCGCCGATGGCGTTCGGTCGCCTGTTCCAGAAGTGCGTTCGCACGTCTGCTGCCAACCTCGTGGCCCTAGCGGGATTCTTCTTTCTTTTCTTTTTTTGTTCTCTATGCCGAGCGGTGTATTTGCGCATGTTGAGCTTGGATCGTGTGGTATTTTGCGGTGTCGTCGTTTCTTAACCTCTCAAGCTTGCTGTCAACTTCGCGCGTGTAGAACGTCGTTCTTTGCCGGAGTGCCCGAACAGATGATTTGGTTTGCTGCGCTCGGCTTCGTATCCATACACACGATCGAGTATGTTTGTTTTATTCGAACCGTTGTTCTCCGAGTGCGGCTACGTTTTCCTTTCTTTGTTTTTTTGTGAGGGTAGGCGGGGCATCTTGCCGTTTTTGGTGCGCCGATCCCGGTGATAGTGCGCTCTAAAATTATGCACCACTGATGAGGCGACTGGGTATGGTGATATGTGCCAGTGGGTTCTAGCTTACTTGCAATCTTACAAAAAAAAAAAAGAAAGCATAACTGACGTGGCACTGGCGTGCAGGCGATCGGGAGCAAAATATAAATACAGGAAGTTTGGTTCTTGTATATTCTTGTCTAGCGATTAACCGTTTAGCGCGAAACTAACGAAAGTAGAGCTTTGATGAAATAATTTTACACTATAAATAAGTCTAGTGTTTCGATCCGATAGCGCCCCTTTAAGCTTTTCTCTCGTGAGTGCAACGCACCTCGTCAAATTCGGGGCGGCGCATGCCGAGAGAGGCTTATTTCTTCGTTCCCACGTATTTAGGTAAGAGCGCTCGAGCCAAAAGCTTTCTATTCAGCGGAAACGTTGCGTTCACTTTAGCGTACCGCGTCCAGTCGGGTGTGCGAGCTGTTTTGCTTTTCTTGTTCTTGTGCGGTGAACGAACGGGGCAACTAGATTCGAAGCTCGTTATTAAGAGTCGCTCGAGTGTGTCAACAATGCTATACTGTACTGCACAGTCTCTTCGTTAACTAGGGTTGGGGATTGGGCGAGTTGGTATTGCATTCTAAAACAGGTACAGCACAACATAGAAAGGAGGAAATAGGCCGAGCCGGCCAGATAAAGGAACAGAGCGCTGAGTTCCAACTGGTTTATTGGCAAGTTGCACGAAATGTATAGCTACAAGAAAGCATCAGGACATGTCGTCACAACACTTCACAAAGCGTCACACCGATAGAAGGCTACACCATCATGGGTCGCCGAACGCGCAGTTCTGTGGTGCAAGGTTAAACCGATCAAGAAATCTTACTTCTTGCGGAGATAGGCACAAAGATGGCGCGCTAACGCACGTTCTCCCAGCCCTTGCTATGAGATCAGCTTCAATGATCTCCCGCGTAAGTTGTGATCGGTGCTCATTTAGCCCTTCACACCGACAAGAATTCGGCTCACATCCACAGTCGCGACAGTGAATCCATAAGTGTCCCTGTATAGCTCTGTGCACATTGTAATCATGTTCTTTCAGCCTTTCATTAAGGCAGCGACCACTTTGACCTATACATCTCTTCCCGCGTCAGGTTTTCCGTGCTTAAAAAAATAAAGTATACAAAAACGTTGAGGTGTTAAACGTAGCTGATGGCGTATATACGATACGTTCAGAGTTTACGGCGTCCCAACGAAGGCGGTTCTCGCTGCCGCGCGTTGACTTCGTTATATCGAGCTTTACAGCTTTCTCCTTCCGTTGGTGGCGCGCGGTCCGCGCGCACTTGCGACGGAACGGTGTGTCTGACCGAAAACAAGAGCAGTCAGGCATCGATCGGCTCGCGGCGTCGTTTTATCGCCCCGCCGTCTCTTCTCCTCTCGAGCCCGTTTCGGTCATGGTCTACCGGCTGCTGCTGCTGCCGCTGCCGCCAGCGATGGAGCAGCAGAGGAGGAGGAGGAAAGGGAGGGGGAGGAAGGTGTCGGTATGCCGTCGCCGCATCCGCCGCCAGCAACGGCAGCGCGCATTCGATGTCGCCCGTGCGCGCCCGATCGTGCGTGGCGGTCCACTTTCGCCTGTACGCGTCCCGCCGCAGCAGCAGCTTCGTATGCGTACTGGTTCATTCCTTTCCTTCTTTCTTTCTTTTCGTTTCCCGTTATTTCTTTTGCCGCGTGCTTTTACGCGGAGCGCCACATCTGTCCTCTTGGCCTTTGCTTTCGTTCTGTTTTGATGCGATCGCGTTTAGGCTCTACCTTACCTCGCGCGCTTCCGTGCTTTTGGAGCACCGAGATACGGACGCGTGGCGGGGTCACGTGGCGGGGTCACGTGGAGGGGGTGAGCGATCGCTCGAGCCCGTTGCGTAACGGTCGGGCAAGTGCATTGGTTTCCGATCCTAATCTCTCTCATTATTATTATTATTGCGTGCGTGTGTGTGGTGGAGAGAGATATATATTGAGAGAGTGGGGACCGGGGAGGGGGTGGCGTCAAGGTAATTTCGACCACCTCGGCAAGCAAATTTAAGGCGACGGCTTCACCCGTCTTGTTGGGTTCGCGTCTTCTTTTCTCGCTTACCAAGCCTTCTCTCCCACGGTGCGAGCTTAGGGCCTCTTTTACGCCACCGGGGAACCTTGATCTACTAATACTACTTAATCGTTATATAGTTCTGCTCATTCCGTAGTAATGAGTGCACAGATCGTTCGACTTATCCGACGACATATTGGTTGTATTTGCAACGTACGTTGTTGATTACTTTTTCGTTAGCGTTTCTTTTTCAATAATTAAACCTTACGTGCTCGGGCCTCGAGTGTGTAGTGCGTAATAAATAAATAAATAAAAATTCAGCCTTATTTAGCCGTAAATGCGAGAGAAATGCGTTCGGCACTACGTCGCACCTCCGTGGGATCCGGGATCCACGATTTGAGCAGCGTTCACCACATTGCCGAGTATACGTTTTGTTCAGTACAGCTCACTCGACAGACGCCTTGGAGTGTCCTGACATCCTTACGGTAGTCCGGAGCATGACCACCGTCAGTTGCACTATATGTGCCCACTCCTGCTCGGACACCAATCGGAGCCTGCAGTATCGTAAAATAAATAAATAAATAAATAAGTGTTCAGGGTGTCCCAGCTAACGTTATCCAAGCAAATGCACTAATAAAAAGAAAGTTCAAGAAAGCAGGGTGCAGGGCACGATTTGAATACCTATTTCATTTGATTTCCTTAAGGGCCCCTACGAGGGAGTGTTAGATAAGGGGGTGGAATCAGCTCAGAAAAGAGGAATAAGAATACCTATGGTTTTCGGTCGCCAGACCTCTGATAACCGAACACTGGGTGTGTGAATTGTACCTTGCGCCGCGTTTTTTTTTTTTTTTCAATCTCCCCTTTTTTCTTTCAACGGCTTGGCTAACCTTAGCAGGGACACGCGGTGTACACATGCTCTTCTAAGCTCTCCCATCCCCTCTCTACCTCTACCACGTGACTGGATTCCCACACTTCACATGCATAGACTTTTCTACTTTCACACTCCTAATGCTAACGCATAGATAGATAGATAGATAGATAGATAGATAGATAGATAGATAGATAGATAGATAGATAGATAGATAGATAGATAGTGTTGGATGGATAGATGGATAGTGTTGGATGGATAGATGGATAGTGTTGGATGGATGGATGGATGGATAGATGGGTAGATGGATGGATGGATAGATGGGTAGATGGATAGATGGGTAGATAGATAGTGTTGCATGGATAGATGGATAGTGTTGGATGGATAGATGGATAGTGTTGGATGGATGGATGGATGGATGGATGGATAGATGGGTAGATGGATAGATGGGTAGATAGATAGTGTTGCATGGATAGATAGATAGTGTTGCATGGATAGATAGACAGAGTGAGTGAGTGAGTGAGCGAGTGTAGGTGTATAACGGCGTCGCGTACGCGACATCGAGGCTCTGGCTCGATAGCCCGACAAAAACGACGTGCCGCTTATGTGTGAACGCCCCCTTCCATCTTTTTTTTTCTCTGAAGCGAGAACAAAAAAGGAGAACGGCGGAACCGCGATACGTAGGAAATGCCTGGAATCGCTTTCATGTTTCCCGAGCCGTTCGTTGCCCAGGTGTCGACAGCCCCCGGCGCGCGCGCGTTCTGTATTTTTTTTTTTTTCCCTCTCGTTCCCTTGACGCCTTTCTTTTGCTCGTTTCCTGCGTGACGACGGGGACTCGACCTCGCTCGCGATCCGACAAGCGGACACGGCAGGCGTCGGCGATTCCGCCGGCCACGAGGAAGTTCGTGGCCAGTTCGCGGCCGCTCCGGTTATTGCGGTTTGGGCGATCGCAGAGCTTGGCGCGTTCTCGAGACCGAACAGAGGTGGAATAAAAAAGAAAAAAGTGGAAATGCGATTCAACTCCCAGATGAAGTCGATCAAAGGCACAATGTCTTCCTTAGCGAGTCGGCGGGGAAGAGTGGGGCGGATTCTCTGCGCGCGGCACTCTACATAACGCGTCAACCCCTTGCGTGAAGTACGCCTGACACTCAAAACCGGGGGGTAACTCGTTGAGAAAGAAAGTGTGCCCATCAGAACCAGTGCATATATATATATATATATATATATATATATATATATATCATCATCATCATCAGCCTAGTTACGCCCACTGCAGGGCAAAGGCCTCTCCCATACTTCTCCAACTACCCCGGTCATGTACTAATTGTGGCCATGTTGTCCCTGCAAACGTCTTAATGTCATCCGCCCACCTAACTTTCTGCCGCCCCCTGCTACGCATCCCTTCCCTTGGAATCCAGTTCGTAACCCTTAGTGACCATCGGTTATCTTCCCTCCTCATTACATGTCCGGCCCATGCCCATTTCTTTTTCTTGATTTCAACTAAGATGTCGTTTACCCGCGTTTGTTGCCTCACCCAATCTGCTCTTTTCTTATCCCTTAATGTCACACCCATCATTCTTCTTTCCATAGCTCGTTGCGTCGTCCTCAATTTCAGCAGAACCCTTTTCGTAAGTCTCCAGGTTTCTGCCCCATATGTGAGTACTGGTAACACACAGCTGTTATACACTTTCCTTTTGAGGGATAGTGGCATCCTGCTGTTCATGATTTGAGAATGCCTGCCAAACGCACCCCAGCCCATTCTTATTCTTCTGGTTATTTCAGTCTCATGATCCGGATCCGTGGTCACTACCTGCCCTAAGTAGATGTAGTCCCTTACCCCTTCCAGTGCTTCGCTACCTATCGTAAACTGCTGTTCTCTTCCGAGCCTGTTAAACATTACTTTAGTTTTCTGCAGATTAATTTTCAGACCCACCCTTCTGCTTTGCCTCTCCAGGTCAGTGAGCATGCATTGCAATTGGTCTCCTGAGTTACTAAGCAAGGCAATATCATCAGCGAATCGCAAGTTGCTAAGGTATTCTCCATCAACTTTTATCCCCAATTCTTCCCACTCCAGGCCTCTGAATACCTCCTGTAAACATGCTGTGAATAGCATTGGAGATATCGTATCTCCCTGTCTGACGCCTTTCTTTATAGGGATTTTGTTGCTTTCTTTGTGGAGGACTACGGTGGCTGTAGAGCCGCTATAGATATCTTCCAGTATCTTTACATATGGCTCATCTACACCCTGATTCCGTAATGCCTCCATGACTGCTGAGGTTTCGACTGAATCAAACGCTTTCTCGTAATCAATGAAAGCTATATATAACGGTTGGTTATATTCTGCACATTTCTCTATCACTTGATTGATAGTGTGAATATGGTCTATTGTTGAGTAGCCTTTACGGAATCCTGCCTGGTCCTTTGGTTGACAGAAGTCTAAGGTGTTCCTGATTCTATTTGCGATTACCTTAGTAAATACTTTGTAGGCAACGGACAGTAAGCTGATCGGTCTATAATTTTTCAAGTCTTTGGCGTCCCCTTTCTTATGGATTAGGATTATGTTAGCGTTCTTCCAAGATTCCGGTACGCTCGAGGTTATGAGGCATTGCGTATACAGGGTGGCCAGTTTCTCTAGAACAATCTGACCACCATCCTTCAACAAATCTGCTGTTACCTGATCCTCCCCAGCTGCCTTCCCCCTTTGCATAGCTCCTAAGGCTTTCTTTACTTCTTCTGGCGTTACCTGTGGGATTTCGAATTCCTCTAGGCTATTCTCTCTTCCACTATCGTCGTGGGTGCCACTGGTACTATATAAATCTCTATAGAACTCCTCAGCCACTTGAACTATCTCATCCATATTAGTAACGATATTGCCGGCTTTGTCTCTTAACGCACACATCTGATTCTTGCCTATTCCTAGTTTCTTCTTCACTGTTTTTAGGCTTCCTCCGTTCCTGAGAGCCTGTTCAATTCTATCCATATTATAGTTCCTGATGTCCGCTGTCTTACGCTTGTTGATTAACTTAGAAAGTTCTGCCAGTTCTATTCTAGCTGTAGGGTTAGAGGCTTTCATACATTGGCGTTTCTTGATCAGATCTTTCGTCTCCTGCGATAGCTTACTGGTTTCCTGTCTAACGGAGTTACCACCGACTTCTATTGCGCACTCCTTAATGGTTCCCATGAGATAGTCGTTCATTGCTTCAACACTAAGGTCCTCTTCCTGAGTTAAAGCCGAATACCTGTTCTGTAGCTTGATCCGGAATTCCTCTAGTTTCCCTCTTACCGCTAACTCATTGATTGGCTTCTTGTGTACCAGTTTCTTCCGTTCCCTCCTCAAGTCTAGGCTAATTCGAGTTCTTACCATTCTATGGTCACTGCAGCGTACCTTGCCTAGTACGTCTACATCTTGTATGATGCCAGGGTTCGCGCAGAGTATGAAGTCGATTTCATTTCTAGTCTCACCATTCGGGCTCCTCCACGTCCACTTTCGACTAACCCGCTTGCGGAAAAAGGTGTTCATTATCCGCATATTATTCTGTTCTGCAAACTCTACTAATAATTCTCCTCTGCTATTCCTAGAGCCTATGCCATATTCCCCCACTGACTTGTCTCCAGCCTGCTTCTTGCCTACCCTGGCATTGAAGTCGCCCATCAGTATAGTGTATTTTGTTTTGACTTTACCCATCGCCGATTCCACGTCTTCATAAAAGCTTTCGACTTCCTGGTCATCATGACTGCATGTAGGGGCATAGACTTGTACCACCTTCAATTTGTGCCTCTTATTAAGTTTCACAACAAGACCTGCCACCCTCTCGTTAATGCTATAGAATTCCTGTATGTTACCAGCTATTTCCTTATTAATCAGGAATCCGACTCCTAGTTCTCGTCTCTCCGCTAAGCCCCGGTAACACAGTACATGCCCGCTTTTTAGCACTGTATATGCTTCTTTTGTCCTCCTAACCTCACTGAGCCCTATTATATCCCATTTACTACCCTCTAATTCCTCCAATAACACTGCTAGACTCGCCTCACTAGATAGCGTTCTAACGTTAAACGTTGCCAGGTTCAGATTCCAATGGCGGCCTGTCCGGAGCCAGGTATTCTTAGCACCCTCTGCAGCGTTACAGATCTGACCGCCGCCGTGGTCAGTTGCTTCGCGGCTGCTGGGGACTGAGGGCCGGGGTTTGATTGTTGTATTCATATAGGAGGTTGTGGCCAAGTACTGCACCAGGGTGGCCAATCCTGCTCTGGTGAGAGAGTGCGTTACCGGTTCTGGTCACCGGGATCAGGCCGCACTCCAGGCCTGTTTGTGCAATTTTCTCAACACACGGTTTTTTTTTTTTTGTATTTCCCGGGGGAGAATTGCGCGGCACCGGGATTTGAATCACGGTCCTCTTGCACTGGAGACGGATACTCTACCGTCCCCGCAGGAGTTAAATTAAAAATTGAATTATGGTGTTTTGCGTGACAAAACCACTTTCTGATTATGCACGCCGTAGTGGAGGACTCCGAAAATTTCGACCACCTGGGGTTCTTTAACGTGCACCTAATTCTAAGTACACGGGTGTTTTCGCATTTCGCCCCCATCGAAATGCGGCCGCCGTGGCCGGGGTCCGATCCCGCGACCTCGTGCTCAGCAGTCTAACACCATGACCACTGAGCAACCACGGCGGGTCCCGCAGGAGTTGTACGCCTCATTTAACCTACAGTGGTGCCCTATTTGATCAGTCAAGGTGGACCAATCTGAGCTCGGTTATACCGCATGGATGGCACTCGGCTAGAGAACCTGGTATTTATGACCTGCACATGTGTGGCCACACATAATTGAGGCTATATAATTTTTTTTTTTAGGAGGGTTTCCGTACAGTGATAAAAGGAAGCAAAATACATTAAAAGAAAAAGAAAAAAAAAAGGAAGAAAAAAGGAACATAACATGTGATTTGAACTCGTGATCCTTCAATGTTGCCCGGAAAGGTAGCTCAGTCGGTTGGTTCGTCAAGCCCACGGTTACTTTCAAGCGCCAAAGCTCCTGCTCCGAGCCTCATACTTATGTGGAAAGGGACTGATGTTGTCCGCGGCAGTCGATTTTTGCTGATTCTGAGTGGTTGGAAGGCATAATTTCTTTGAAAAATGGCCGCCAGAGGAGCAGCGTGAACTCGAGCGGCTTTATACACTAGGAAAACTGCCTTAAAATATTTAGACTTGAGGGGAAGCTTCGTTAACAAACTATAACACGGCAATCAGCACTCGTATACGACGAGAGAAATTATTGAGACGTGGGAAATTCCCTTGAAATAAATCTGGTTTGCGAGACAAATGCTTGTATGTATTGAATCTCTTAAAAGATGAGGGGGGAAATATGCGCTCACCGAGATGGCATCTTCAGCACGAGACCACCGCGAGGCACCTTACTGAGATGTAGAGAGCTTCGCGGCCGGAACGAAATCTCCCCTCTCCGTCGGCCCAGGGTGGAAAACGCGCTTTCCGATCGCTCAAGGTTGCGCGGATATTGTGTAGCTCTAGCGTCTAGGAAAAAGCTTAAACAGGTGCGGGGGCGCCACGCATAGCGTGGGAAGCTAGCCGCCGGAATAGCTATCTCAAGTACTGCTGCTGGCGAGGGCGAAATACCTTCGTGTAATTATAATAACCCTAATAGGACTTCTTTCAAAGAAAAAACAAAGAGAAGAAAAAGAAAAGGGAAACGGCTCAGAAGGCTATACTACGAGAGCTATGACTGATACTTTTCTATATATATGTATTCATATATATATATATATATATATATATATATATATTGACGTTTATTAGCACGCAATGCTGTGGAAGCTGCTTAATTAGTGCAGTCATCGCCCCTCGGGTTTCACAGGGCATTTGTTTCTTCCTTCGTTTCCGAAACAAAAAAAAAAGAAAAAATATTCAGGCGGAACACATTCCTGGTGTCTGACCATGTAGGCGAAACTTTCAATTAGTTTTTGGAAAACGATGCGTTGGAATGCGACACATGTTATGTACAATGTGCAGGTCTCCTTATTTACATATTGCGACTAAGGTACGAGGTTTCGTATAGTTTCTATTCTTGTCCGCAGCTGTCTATAGACCTAGGGGAGACACCATTCACAGCTTAGAGAAAGAGTCATCTGTGGTCTCCTTTATGCACGTCTGATAACATCAGTTGCCTCTTTTCTGATTGGAGTACTTCTCTTTTTCAGTTATAGGGTGGTGATTTTGTCTACTTAGTTATATATTCATGTTGAACTTTTCTTTTGTTTAACGCTGACAGACGAAGACGCAAGAGAATTAAGTCACTGTGCACACGAAGCGCTTCGCGTGTCATGTGCCCCCCCCCCCTTTTTTTTTTGTCTGTCAGCGCTGGATCTATTTCACTTTTTTTTTACTTATTGGCGAAGCGCGACTGCCTCTTGCTACATGCCGAAAGACTACTTGCTGACGTTTTTCGAGCGCTTAAGTCGTTCGCGACGACGCGCATGCGTCAGAAAATTGCGTGAGTGATTGAAGAATTCACATACAGCGCACGACCTTTAGTCAAACGCCACAGTCGGCCGGGGCTGATTGTTGATATTCGTGAGAGTTGAGGGCGCGGATATGGGTGCTAACTGGATGTATATTATCCCCGATGGCATGCGCTCGCAGCAAGTCGATGGTTGTTAGAAAATGTTAGAAACGGACACCGAAATCGGGCGAAGTGTCCAAGAAAGCTGCGCTTTATGAAAACGCACTTGTTTATATAAAACCTTTGCCTTTGAGATCAGGAGAGCGGGGAAGTGAGGAAAGAAAAATATATTCTACACAGCGGGAGCGAGGTTGAGGAGACGTATTCCTCTTCTCGGTCCGCCTCATCCGGCATTTGGAGAGGAGCTTGTATGCAGAAGGAAGACGTGATTGAAGACTTGTACGTGGGAAGGCAACATTGGTGCTGGCGGCGTAATTGAAGCGGCTGGCTTGTGTGTACGTTTAGGGGTCTCTCCTTTCGTCGTCTTACCGAGGCGGCATTTAATGGCCCCTTTCTGGGCCTGTCACAGTCGCAGCTGTTGCTGCTCGCTGCCGAAACCGTTTTCCTACCCGCCCTGTAGAAGGGTGTTGGCACCATACTTGTCCATGTGTGCGGAGTGTGGAGCTGCACGCTTTTAGGGGTGGTGCCCTCTGCACACATACGTGGTGCTTCACCTTCGAGCTTACTTGGAAGGGCTCGTTTGTTAGGTGCAGCGCAATCGAGTTTCCTTAAGTGCTGTGAACTGAGCTTGTTGGTATATACGTGAATATTTAAGGAAAGCACGAAAGAACGGCACAAGGTTAGACAGCACAAGCGCAAGTATTGTCGTCGCTCGGGTTGTTTAATGTATCGTATATATTTTTTTTTTCGCGCTGTTCCTCAAGTATTCCTTACGCGCACCATGTGAAAGCCGGGTTATATGTAACCTTCCGCTCGTCTTGAGCTTGGCTTGGTACAAAACGTAGTCGTGCGGCTACGCTGGTGCACCTTTCGTGGAATCAAAGCGTCGTCAAAAACCTTGGGGTTTCCCGTAATGTATCTTGCACTAATGTTTACTCACTTGCAGCAGAATTACTTCCACGATTGAGGAAAGCTGGAACATGTACAATTGGAGCCGACGCGCAGTCAACGTCTCTCTTTTTTTGTTTTAACATTAGCGACCATATCTTGGTATGGTATTACCGTGACATGTTTTCGCGCTGTGCTGGTGGCGACTAAATTATTGTTAAGGACGGAGAGCTGTTCTGCAAACGCGTTCGTCTTGGAGGTGACCTGTGGTGCTATCTTGGAGGCTGTCAAAATCGTCATCTTGTCAGTTCCGATTGATTGTCTCAAGGAGAGGCTACACCTTCTCCCGTTAGTTCAAAACGTCAACGTGATGGAATTTGATAGCGTCCCAAATAGCACTCCTAGCTCTCACAGAGAGAAGCCATCCAAGGCCTCCCCCTCCCCCCCTCTTCCTTCTATCCACTCCACTTCACGTCAATGCTTACGACTATATAGAGTTATACTGTATACAACTACACATTAACTCTGTACTGCCTCTTTTTCCGCTGTAGGTAATTGTATGAAACTTAGTAGGCCTTCGCCGTTTTCTTCTTCGTCGTCGTCTGCTTCTTGCTGGTTGCCATAGTGCGACCGTGCCTTTTTATTTTTTTCTGCCAGCTCGTCTGCTACGTGGCCCAGGGCTGCAGGTGGCGGTCGTCTGTCCACAATAGTCTGCGTTGCTCGTGAGAATCGCTGCATGCTCTTGAATCGCGTTGCTGCTCTGCCAGAAGAAAAGGCGTCAAAGGCTTCTTTATACGTATGCACGCAGAAACTGCACGTGAAGGCACTCGCCTCACAACAGAAGGTTCGATTCCCGTGCGTTCGTCTTGAACACGCACGCGCTTGCAGACGACGCGAACGCGCTCTCATACACACACCCTTGCTTTGTTCACCTTGTCCCACTTCTGAGGCCGCCTCGATGGCCCGTCTCTCTTTGATGAAGGTGGCCGCGAACTCAGCGTGCATGCGTACAGGTTTTTGTTTATGACCACGAGCCAAACACGCCAAGGAGCGTTTGTTCGTGAGTGTGTTAGGGGAGAGAGGAGGGGAAGGGGCGGGGGGAGGCGCGATTCCTGCCTATTATGCCCGCTCGGTCGTATTCGTTTGTGCTTC
This sequence comes from Dermacentor variabilis, assembly GCF_050947875.1. NCBI lineage: Eukaryota > Metazoa > Arthropoda > Arachnida > Ixodida > Ixodidae > Dermacentor > Dermacentor variabilis. The sequence continues at coordinate 128,834,356 of NC_134574.1, read as the reverse complement.
CTACGCCGTCTTGACATGCCGTGTTTCGCTTGTTTGTTTTGTATTGTTTTGTATTGTTTTGTGCTTGCTTGGGGTGGCGTGGGAGAGAAGGGGGGGGGGGTGACGGGACTGTAAGTGGGAGCGGATTCGGGTGGTCCAGAACTGCCCGACTGTATGGAGACTCCTTTCTGCGCTGTGAAAATTTCGGTGTCTCTAGTACAAGAGATGCGTTTTGCTTGAATAATTTACGCTGTTGCGGAATAGTGCTACAAAATGTGCCATTGATGAAAGTAATGTTTCTCGGCATAGAGGTGTATATTACGACCCGTATATAGAAAATACTTAAGTTACTATTGAACTCTCGAGTTTCACTTACTTACGAAAGTTCCTAATGAAAGTCCGCACATCTCTCTATAACAATTTGTCCTGTTTTCTTTTTTTTTTTGTCGCCCTGATGTTATTAAACTGTAGCTTATGTTATCACTTCCGTCCGATGCAACCATGAACATCCACCCAGCACCTCTTGTTTGCTAGGCCACTGCTCAACCGATACGGGGCGCGCCGTACGACAGTGAAGAAATCTGGAGAGAAAAATCTACGCCAACACAAGTGGCAGTGCCTCGCTTTTTGATTGATGCCGGCATAATGCCAAGGTATTCGCCCTGCGAGGACTGTGGAACTCGTCCACTTTCCAGAAGCTCTTGAGTTCTAAGCTGATGGCAGCATTGAGTGATCAGTGGTCGAGACTGGCAAGAGACGTTTTTAAGGCTCGTTCACATCGGCGACTTCAACAGGTCGCGCGACTCAGGGCGACTTCATGGCGATCAAAAAAGCGACTCAGGGCGACCGATGTTCACACCAGCATGTGTGATCGGCCCCAGGCCGTTGCCACATCGAAATGTCTCGCGATTGAGGTTAATTAAAGCCTGCTCGCAACTCTAGCGCCACGTAAGATATAAGCGTCGGCGTATACACAGACGTCATGTTCCTGCACACCTGATTGGTTCAGAAGCTTTACGAAAAATCGAGCAGCGAGCGACTGACCCGAAACAGTTGCTTTTCGAGAAAAGCGACCAATCGCGACTGGTCATGTTTTGCGACCAATTCAGTCGCATGATCCTCCCCAATTCATCGATGTGAAAGAGTCCGTACAGTATACGCGGGGAAAAAAATATTGCGGAAGAGGCTGGTAGAGCCGGGGTCGTCATACAGGTGTGTGTAACTGTACAATATGGCGATCTAGGTTTTAAAGGGGTACTGACATGCTGTTTACGACAATTCTTCCTTTTTTTTTTTGCGCTAGACGAGGTTCGTGGAGCTACAAACATTAGAAAAAAGAGTGACGAGCCTCAGAGCGCCGTAAATAATATGATACGATAGAGTTTCTACAGCCACTTTCGTTATACAGGAGGATACTGCAAGTATGTCTGCAAGGGAAAATCTGCATGGTGGCCCCGATTCATTTTTCGTTGGGGCGATTCCAAATAACCATATTTCCCCCTAGTGATCTTACCACCATACTCAAGACCCTTTGGATCATTTTACAAAGGGCCACGGGCGGGCTGCGCTACCATATGTAATTTTGAGAGAAGGCGTAGCATGAAACTTCTTTCGCGCAATTTTATGAATTAGCGCGCGCTACATTTATTACAGCACCCTCCCCCTCTCCCCGCTCTCCTTCACTTGTGTGGGTGACGCCGTTGTCGAGTCATCGGCACCGCGTTTTTTCACAGTCGACGTAGCAGAAGACGGACTAAAGAGAGAGCAGACGGCAACAGGCGCCGCATTCTTATAGCTATACAAAGTTCGTACGCATGGTGGCGCTGCAGATTGCTCGCGCGATTTCCTGCATACGAGACTTTCTCGTGTATTCGTAACCGGGGTGGAAAGGCGCCATGTGATGCAGCAGGAAAGAACGAGAAGATTAAAAAAGAAAGGAAGAAAGGCAGGCAATAAAAGAGAAGGAGAAAAGAGAACTCGGCAGCGGCAAACAAACGCGTAGGAACGATAGGAATGTGTCGCCTGTGTACACGTGTTTTCGCTTGCCACAGAGAGAAGAGAGCCGCACAAAAGGCAGCTGGCAGCGTATACCGTTGGGAGAACAGGGAGAACGCTTGCCCCGACAACGCCGACTGCGCGTGCTGCGTTGCTTCTTTTAACGACTGGAAGTGACGTCACTTTACAGCGACCCGATGGGCGACTGGCACGCGAGGAGGCGCGCCCGTGGAGAGGAGGCGGCCGTAACGGTTTCAACGAACGCACCGCAGGTTGGAGGGAAGGAGGCAATGCGCTAAAACACACGGCGGCGACTAAACACGTGAGGTAGAGATAGTAAAAGAGAACGAACGGGAGGACCTAGCACGACTGCAAACGCTCGTGTATATGAGCATGCTTTCTTCCTCTCTTTCTTTCAGCTCGTTTCTGGTGTGAAGAACCCGGACGGTATGCTCATTCGTTCAAAGTTGACATGACGGGCGTTCGCATGCCGGTCGCACCGATCACCAGCCGTATAGTCCGACTTTCCCTCTGTGCACACTGTTCTGAGCTCTGAAGCACAGATCCGGTGTCAGCTAGCCGCAGGTTTCGAATCTGTGAAGCTAAGTCTGGGTTTGCGGAGCCTACTGAAATGATCACTTGTGAACTTTGTAGTCATTCGCACTAGGGCCGCACACGTTCCAGTTGCGAAATTGAAGACCGGCAGTAGTGAAGTCGTGCTTATACTTAAGAGAAATCCCAAGACTGCTGCCACCACGTTCGAACTGTCGGCTGAAACGCCAATGTATTTCGTAGCAGGATACTTCGGAAGTGTTCCTCGTCTTACAATATCTGCGCAGCAAATATCGCTTCACTACTGTACGGATTCAGTTTTTTGATTAGAAGTTACGAAATTAGAAGAGTTCATTAGAGAATCTTCTAAATTACCTACCTAAACATTTCGATTACTCGTGGTGGTGATTTCCGCACCTTCCATAATTTAACTTGTAAAGGCAGAATAACGGCATTTGTAGAGGTGAGTTTAAAAAAAAAAAAACGTCCGTTCGAAGTACAAGAAAATAAATAAAAGAAAGTATAGCAAGGTAGGCGCTCGGCGGGTCGTCTGCTCGCGGTAGGGCGCACGCAGACGACACGCGTCGAAGCTTTTCGCTTGCGGCGTTTTCTATCTTGTATCGTCTGCTTGCGGCCGCGTTTTTCCTTCTGTTCTTTCTTCCTTCCTTCACGGCTGGTTCTTCGCGCGTTTTTCGTCTGCTCGCCCGACCTTGCCCCGTCGTCTGCTGTTTGCCGCTGCTTCATGCGCTGTTCTTCTTTCTTCCGCGGAGCAGGCAGGTCTGACCTGTCTTACGCGTTGTTACTACCGTTCTGGTGCACGCAGTACAAAGAGAAAAAAAAAATGGAGGTAGATACGTTAGGCGACGAAACCAAGCGGAACAGCGATTGTGGAGGTAGGCAGTCGATCGCGGATGACCGCGCGCGGCGCTGTTCCGCTTTTCAGCTGCTATTACTGTACCGCGTTTCACTGCTGGCGGCTGTGCCCTTCTGCCGCGCGTGCACGCACACACGCGCGCGCGACTACTCTATCATTTATTTATTATTATTCCCTTCCCTATTCACTTCGGCAACTTTCTTGCTACTGGTCATGTGAAGTCGTTTTACGGCCAGTCGATGTGACCTCAAGCGTAGTTGTTCCGCTATAAAAACCGTTTTCCTTTGCTTTCCAGAGAACGCTCGGGTCTTGAAAGAGGAACTTCTCATATTGCAGATGAGGAAAGAGAGAGAGAGAGAGAAAAAGAAAGCAGCCGAGTGAGAAAACCGCGTTCGTCTGCTTAATTGTGAGAACGTGACTGTTCGTGAGCTTCTCCTTGCGTCGTCTGCTTTGGATCGTCTGCTTCGGAGCACTTGAAGTCTGCGAAGTTTTTCGCAGCCGCGCGTTTGATACTTCGCCTTGTCTTTAGACGCGCCAAGCTTGCTGTTTTCCCGACACCCTGTTCACATTCTCTCGAGTATCGCCGAGTGCACATTTTGGAAAAGCGGTTGCCGCTTCGGTTTTAAGTATTGTTTTTCGAAGGGTGCGAGGGAATAGGCCGTCGTTGTTTTCAAAGCCGCATATCGTGCTATTTTGCGTACGCACACGCGGAGCAGAGGAGTGTGTCGCGTGCTAATGGGCTGTTTTGTCTTTCTGTATTGATTTCCGCATTCCTTCGCAGCGCTTTATTTTACCATCCTCTAACTTTGAAGTTCTGGCCGCACGAAACTGGCTGTAAAGTCAAACGGGTAATTGACGGAACCGATATCTACGATATTTTCGATTTAACCACCTGCTTTCGATTTCCCGACACATAATAATAGGGCTTATTCATGCGTTGAAAACCCCGAAACAACGAAGTGAACTGAACGTCTCTCCCGTTTTAACCAAATTTCGGGAGGATAATGGGTAAAACATGCTTCACGTGTTTCAGTTCAATTGACGGCCGCCATGGGCCTAATAAACGAGTACTGGCATGATATTTTCGATTATTCATTTTTTTTTCCGTTAAGTGAAGGTCCTAGGCCACTAAAACCCACAAGAATATGGCAAGCCTCGGAGCAACCTTAGTAATTTAATACAATAGCTTTTCTACAACCAATTTCACTCCTGTTTCCCAAGCTGTGTCATGACGTCACGGCGTATAAGCATAGAGGACGACCGAGTGAGCCGGCGCGGGCGCCAAATCGTCGCAATGTCCTGCTCCCACGTGACCATCTCCTACGTGACCATCTAAATTAATAAGGGCGCTCCGAAGCTTGCCAGTATTTCTTCTGTATGGTCTAGAAAATTTATAGATTAGAAGATAGAGTTCTATGGAGTTCTAGAACTATTACGTGACGCAAAGAATGAAGTCGAAAATATCGTGCCAGTACTCCTTTAAAGTTTGTCGCTTTCATGAAGGAATACACAGCACACGCTCAGTTGTGGGTTAAGTGCGTACGCAGGCAAGAAATTCCCCATATTTTTGTTTTCGTGAATAAATAAGTTCATAGCACGAGTGTGTTAAGTGTTTTCGATTTAACGAAGCTCTCGATTTAACGAAATAATTCTCGGGTCCGACAAATCGACTTCTTTAAACCGAGTTTTTAATCTAACCTTATTGTGTGGGCCTGCCCGCTTTCGCGAGTGCGCGCGTATGTAGCTAGTGTTCAGCGGAGCGGAGAGAAGTGGTGCGAGGAGGAGCCAGGTTTTCCTTTAGAAGACCGCGCCTCGGAGCGCTATGCGGCTAAAAATAAGGCGTGCCTGTGGCCCAAAATAAAACGCAACGTTGTCTTCTTGGTCGCGGCGGCGGCGATGGCGTTTATTTTCGCCTCCGCCGTGGTGTTCGGCGCGGCGCTTGTGCCCACAGCGTGATTGCTCGGGCCGAACAGCCGTTGTGTGCTAATCAGGGCGTCTACCTGGCGCACGGCCAATTAGGAATTTTGATACCTATAATCTCGACACCGAATAAACTTCCCCTCCCGCGTGGCGCATTCCGCGTTACGTTATCGACTTCTTGAAGCGGTCGAACGCACGCCCTGCCCATCTTTTTCTTTTATCTGTTCCTTCTTTCATTTTCTTTTTTTGGCGTCGTCTGTTGATCCAGTGCTTGCTACTGCTGGTCGTCTGCTTGTCTGCAGCTCGCCGTCGGCTCCTGCGGCACGGCCTGTTGTCTTCTGCTAGAGTTTACGCTACTTCTGCGAAAGCGTTCTTTACCGACGATAACGAGCCTGCTTCCGCGCTGGAAAGCGATAACTGGGACGTGGCAGGCAATCGGTGCTGTTTTCTAGTTCAGTGGAGGGTACATATACAAACGTCTATATACGTGTTCCAGATCTTGAAGTCGACAGCTACTTTCGCCGTTTTCGGCGGCCATCTGAAATAAGTATTGACGTGACATTTTCGACTTTCTTCTTTTTCTTCTTTGAATCAAGGTCCTCGACCTCGAAAAAATTCTAGCAAGCCTGATAATTTTGCTATGACGTTTTTTTTTTAACAAACCAGTTTCGCTTTCGTTTCGTAGGTGGTGTACGTGTTGTTACGCAGAAGGTAGTCAAATGGGAACCGAACACCGTGACGTCTTGGTACTCGCACTGACTCGCCGCTCGGTCGTCTGCTACGGTATTACATAGAGCGGCGCAACGAGGAATGTTTGGCAGTTCATACGTGTCAGACAACACTGTGAGCGAGCGACGTTTCACACGGGTTTCGTCGACGACCAAAGAGTAGCGCACGTTGAACGAAAAATGATTGTTACCTAATTTAGCGTAACATTGACTTTATCAGCTCTAGTCATAATATCATAAGAAATTCATTGTTTAGAAGACGTCGTATATGTGTACCTACGAGCAAGCGGAATGATACGGCTTATACGGCCGCATCTTCGTGACGTCACGCTTTCAGTCGGCTGGGGACTCGGCGGCCAATCGGGTTCCCACGCGTGTTAGGTGATAGAAGCTCGGCCAGGCACGCGTCCGGTGCATGTATGCTCGTCGCTTCCCCTATTAGTATCGATCCGTTTGTGGACCGCATTAAACCGCCCCCGCAGCAGAGACCCCGTTTCGGGAGGGTAGCTGGCGCCACCTTGCTAGTTGGCTGGAAATGGCGGGTCAGCATGCGAGCTCCACGCCCCACAAGCCCTGTTGTCCACGCGGAAGGAAGTCATATACGTGCGTCACAGGGCGGTTAACTGGCAACGCGTTGTGGGGCCCGGCGAGCTGGGAGGGGCAAATTGATTAATGTTGCCGCTTTATCGCACTGCCTATCCTGGAGCTACGCACAGCCGGTAGCATGGGAGCGGCAGCTCGTGCCACCTACCGGGGAAGGCAGTAACAGATGGGAGAGGGGGGGGGGGTCTTTGCGCTGCTGCCGGATCTGTTTGTTTTCTTTTTTGCGTTTCCGTCTTCTGGAACTTTCAGCCCTTTGGCAGCGAAACGCCAGGCCTCATTACAGCGAGTGTGGGTAGGGCATGCTAGCGTGATTGACAGGGTTCGCCTACCATTGTACACAGGTTGGAATAAATTATTTTTTTTGTTGTTGTTGTTTCCCTGTCGTTCCAGTGCTCAATTTGTTGTACCGGCCTCTGAGTGGTCGTTCACTGTCCTCTCGCCATGTGACCACAGTTTAGTCTGCTTTAAAGCGTAGTGCAGTTCCCGAGGTCGCAACCAACGGCGTTACGTCATTTTTGTGGGCAGTTCATTTGCTTAGGCTCGAGATGTGTAAAAGCGTATGGAACGTCGTTCTGCGGGCGAATTTTTGGTTGTTGTTTGGAAATAAGGGGAATCGTTGTCTTAAGCAATAACGACCTTTGCTTGAATTCAGCGTGCCCTCTATCGAACAGAACTCAACAGAAGTAAGGCAGTGTTGCCTGCACATCTGGGGAGTCCCGAAGCCTTTGAGGGTGTCGGAAAGCTGCTGGCGAGGGAGGTTGCGGGGACATTGACTCCCCCCTGTTCAGCGCGCTGCGCGCGCGGTTTGTAAACACTCGTCGGTCCCCTCCCCCTTCGCCCCACTGTGTGTATAGAGCGTCAGGCGCAGGCGTGTAGGAGGCATCGCTCGTCGGTCCCTTCATTGCCCGCGGCGTCTATAGCGTTCTGCGGCAACCTCGCCACACCATTGCCCAGTCGGCCGGGCGGGCAGGCGGGATGCGAATATCGCGAACGGGTAGACTAGCAAACAAAGCGCCTTTCTATTCATAGCCTTGGCGGCACGAACCGCGGCCATAGCGTTCCCCGCGATCGCTCGTGCCCGAGAGAGCAGGGAGGCGCCCTCACACGGCTGGTGTGTGTTGCGTGCTTTCTTGGGAAAGAGCCACGCTAGCTATAGCGCCATGAAAGCTGGCGCCGCCCTCGGCAAATCGGAGCAACGAGCGGTAAAAGAATGCACCCACCCTGTCTGTCTGCGACGGTCGGCTGCGTCGTCTGCTGTTCGGAAAGAAGAGCAGACGACACTGCTGCGAGCTGGCGTGGTATTGGAAGTGGGACAGCGTTCACTGGACAAAACAGGCGGGAGAGAGAAAGAGAGAGAGATAGACTTGACAATTGCCTCTGTTCTCCCCGAGAAATTTGCTGCACGCCCCGCCTATCACTTCGGTAGGTTAATTGGTGAGGCTGAACCAATCACTCGGGTCCAGTGACGGGCAGGGAATCGAGTGAGAGACGGAATCTTTCGAACGCCCTGATTGCTGTAAAGCAACGCATGCGTATTGCGAAAAGCAAGAGAGAAAGAAAACGTGGAGAAATGGGGCCATGGAATTCCTTCCCTGCTTGTGTTTGCAAGCCAGTTGCAAGCTGGAAATTAAAGAATACCTTCTGAGGTCGCGGGCGCAAGCTAGGGGAAACAACACAGGCTACCGCGTCACTTGTGCAGGCCTACACCTGAAACTCGTGGCTACTTTCTCTCGCGTCTCGTACATAACTTTGCCTTAGCCGCACGTTACTTACGGGCCACGTAACACTTGTCCAGCTACTACGTGTGCCTTTCTCGCTCTGGCGTTTGCACGCGTTCGTTCTGGGCTTTCCCGGCTACGCACTATACGGCACGCTGTGGATGAGGGCGATGGCGCTTCCTGAGCGCGCGAACGCGTCGTGCGAAAACAAAGCGGAGAGCCGAGCTTTCATGCAGGCGATGGTTGGCAGGCTGCGCTTCATCGTCTGCGTCTCTGTGGCGACGAAGTTCGTCTGCTCCTCGCGGACCAGACGTGGTGCCGTTCTTTACGTCTGGCATTGAGCACGCGGTGGTGTTGGTGCGAGCTCTGGAATCTGTCGTCTGCAACCGCCATGACACGCGCGCGCGCTCCCTTTGGGTGGGCTGCCTCTCCTCGCTCGCGTACTTATTCTCTGTGTTTTCCTTTCCTTTTTTCTTCTAGCGTGTGTCTGTCACATCCCAAAGTGACCCGGCATGCTCCAGGTATTATTATTACTGTTGCTAGAGCGTGTCTTCGTTGTCGGCTGTCGCGCTGCGGAGCGGCAAAGTGGTCGCGTTGCCTTCTGCTGCTTCTTTTTCTCTTCTGTTCTACTGTGTCATCTACTCCTTGCTCTCCGCTAGCAGACGGTCTTTCGGAACCTCGCACTGGAGTATCGCTTGCTCCCCCTGCTGTCTTCGAGTATCCGCTTACGTAATTACCGAACGGCCGTCTTCGGTGAACGCGACGCGAACGGCTGTTTCTGTTCCTCGCGTCGAAACGCATCACGTTTCTAAAACCAGCTCTCCGAGCTACGACGCCGTCCGTTGGAGGGTACTATTATAAAATGCGGCCCGCAAAGAAAGGTATTGTACTTCGTCGTGGTGCAGAGATACGCTCCAGCGATAGGCAGGCAGGAGAGGGCGCCTATGAATGAGAAAGCATTGTTCGAAAGCGAAACACGTTGCGTTTGTTTGCTCGTTTTCGTGGCAGGTGGTTTGGGCCAGACTGTGTAATGGTGTCGCCACTTTAGCGAGATCGAGGTAGTCTAGCTATTGACGGTATACGTACAGACTCACGCGGACTTTCTGGCGGAGAAGCAGCGCGTCGTGGTCGACGTTTCTATAAAGGCTTCGTATATTTTCGAACTAGAACGTTGTTCTAACCCGCCACTGTTCTAAACACTCGTACCGCTTAGTGCGTGTCCTTCTTTCTTTTTCTTAATTTCAACTAAATTCCTCTTCCTCCGTCGTGGTGGCAGCGGAGCGTCTGTAGTGGCTTGAATTTGTTTCCGTAAATATTGAAACAACGTATCGATTAGTTACAGAATTGTGTTCTGTGATCTGGCTTGCTTCATCATCATCATCATCATCATCATCATCATCATCATCATCATCATCATCATTATTATTATTATTATTATTATTATTATTATTATTATTATTATTATTATTATTATTATTATTATTATTATTATTATTATTTAATGACTCGCCGCATCTTTTGCGAGCATTGATGCTGGCAACACACAATATCAATCAAAAGATATGCAATATCCTAACAAGGCTTTTCTACAGTTCTTTTATCTATTCGGCCATTTAATTTCATCAATATGCATTGCTGCTCAGAACGCCGCGCTGCCCATAAGCCAGAACGGCGATTGCGTGCTCTATAATTCATCATTTCCTTTCTGGCTTTCGTCGATTATTGACGCTTTGTGAGCAGTTCGGTATCAGATTTCGCTCTGCAGTCTGCTTGCACGACAGTTTCTTATCGTCCTCTGCGTGGAGTAGTGCGCGTGTGCGCAGGCCGTCTGCTTCGCCATCATCATGACTTCATTGTAACCGCGGCCAGGTGTGCTGACGCGATCTCGGAGGCAACGCTGAAAACATAGGTTGCTCCTACAAAAATTACTGGAGGGAAATCTGGTGCTTGTGTCTGTGATAGCTGCAAGCGTGGCGGTTCATGCCAGCATGGGAGTTACGGTAGGCCACCCCTGTTGTTATGGGTAGCGCATGGATTTGCCTAAACTTCGTCCTTATGGCTTAGAACGGTTTTTCGACCTTTCACATTGAAACAAACTGTTCCGTTACGTGCAGCAATACGCATACAGTGATCGTGTATGTGCGAATAGTCCCATTTCCTCGTGCTTTTAGAAAGATTGGATTGCATGCATCGAAATTAAGCTCAATAAAGGCATATAAGGCGCGGTAAATAAAGCCACAAGGACGCCCAAAGCCACAAGTACCACGAGTACGAAGATTAGACGAACCCATGTACTAATCAGCGTTGCCATCATAGCCGAATTATCGCTGCGCCAGAATTCTCTAGTAATTATAGTAGGTAGCTCTATGATTGAAACGACGAGTGCACTTGTTCTGTCTTATAGACAGGTCGCAGCTGGTAGCGTGACGTCACGATGGCGGTGGCGCTGTTGTCATTCCCTGCGAGCACAGAAAACAGAAGTGAAAAGGAAAAAGGCATGCTCTAGCGGCGTTAATTTTATCCACAGGGAAATGTTAAAAGGAGCACTGGGAATAAAATTTGCTACTTGCAGCTTCTCTTTCTCTTTTTTTCTTTTTTGTTATACCAACCCTTTAACTCTAGAAAATATACTAACAAATGTTACAGCGACTTAATTATTTGCTATACTATACGTGGTGTCCAATTCCGCGCCTCAGCGACAATTCCATCTGAGTAACCGGCACGAATCTCGAAGGATTACACTTTTGCACGTTGTATGCGCCGGAATTGTGATTGCAGTGCCTGAAACACGCCAAGGCAGCCGTGTTTCACGCACCACCCGTTGGTTTCTGCGAAGCACTTTCGGTTTCGGCGCACGGGAGGTCATACGTCATCATGACGTCATGATGATACCCGGGCTTGCACTGCTCCCACGATCGCTGCGGTTTACACACTCGGAGACCAGCGAAAAGAAATGCACGCAGCACTCTTGTTTATATTTTTTTACGATCAAAGTTATCATACCTAGCCTGATTGCCACACTTCAGCATTATCCTCTGGGGCATATGGGGTCACGGTAACGTCGATGGCGCCAGGTCAGGTTTTCGGAGGCCAGGTTCAGTATCAAAATAAGCCCTCCTATTATATCTGCTTCCCAATCTTCATTATACTTGCAAGCGTAATCCTTTTACGGGCTATGGAAACGTGTGGTAGTGGTTCTACATCTTCGGAAGCATGCAGTCAGTGCTTTTCGTAATGTATGCGTGGACGTATTTTGAGCAGCAACTGCAAGGACTGTTCTTTCTTTATTTTTTTTATTTTTTTAAGCGGAGAACGGCGAACACGAAGTATCAACGTAGTCGTCTGCTTTTTTTCTTCTTCCTTGCATGCGTATACACGCCTGTTCGTTTACAAGTGTGGATGTTGTTTAACGATATAGCGTAGAACACGGGTAAATGCGTTGGACTTTGTTCTTGCGCGCTGCAATCCACGCCGTAATAATAATAATAATAATAATAAAGCAAACGGAGCAGATGGGGGTGGAAGCACGAAGTATAAAAAGACCAGTGGGTGGAAACGTCAGACGCGATGTATGGCCGCCGGAGACCTCTGATGTGCACCGTGCTGCTTTGTGCTGGCGCGATTGTCTTCTGCGACGACTTCTTTCTTTTCTTTTCTTTTCTTTTGTTTTGCGGGGGGGGGGGGGCTGTGTTTCGGCTTGGCTGAATCGTCGCCGCTTCTGTCGCTCTCGTATGCGTTTCGCTGGCGTTGCGATTTCTGGTTGTGGGTTGCCGATACCACATACCGAGACAGCTGACGATGACAACACGTGTCCATCTGTTCACTCCGACGTTGTGACTTTGGGTGTTTGTGGAATGCGTGTAAATGCGAAACTCTGGGAGTAATAGGCTGCCAGAGCGCGCCACCAATATGCCACGAGACATACCGCACAGGTGACTACTGGGTATAGTGCGTAGGCACCTCGTTCAATGTAACTCTGCTGCACGGGGGAACATAATTTTTCGGGCTTTTAGTGCTCCTCTGCTAAAACGCTCATTTGCTACAACGCGGGTTTATACTAACCGAAAAGTGGTACACAGGTTGTTTTCGCCCACTCATTCATATATAAATGGCCTACAATTTTTGCTTGCTTTATTTGTCTGTCAATTCGTTCTGTTGAAGTTTATCTGTATCGAATCTGACGGTCTGTGAGCAATTTCCGTTTGCAGCGATATACTCAAACCGTAGCCAAATTTAGTGGTCACTGGGCTCGCGCGTTGGCGATATTGAATTGTCCTGAACATTTTTTAAAGCTGACAAATATGTAGAGTGCGGTGTATTGAAGGTAATGAAAATAGTATCGCAGCCCGCGCAGGCCCTACCCTTAGTCTCTGCAGCCCTCTAAATCCTCTTAAAGGCTGCCGTCGGCCCCCATCGAAGCTAATGGGAGTGTTAACTGATGGTCAACGGTCGAGATAAGCAAGCGCCGTTTAGGATATTGCTGGGATGAAAAGTCTGGAAAAGATCGATGGAGCTGGTGTAATTGCGGGCATATGTAGCTGTGCAATATAGAGATAGAGGTTTTAATGAAGAGATAGAAGATAAAGGAAGAGAAGGCAAAAATGTTAGACTGCAATAGATGTATAGTAAAACGTGATTAGATAGATCACGCAGGCTAGGTGACGATCTGTCGCCGCCCCGTTCCAGAGGGGATGCCATTATTAATTTGCATCATCATCGAAATATAGATGATCCTAAAGCGAGTAGCGCATGATGCGGAAGGCGCTGAAGGCTTTGCGAAGTAAGCCTGCCCAGTCGAGTTCAATAACAACAATAAAAATAATAATAAAGAGCAGTTGCGTCACCTGCTCCTTGTGTCGGTAAATTATATTGTTCATATTTCGACAGTGCTGTGCGTAAGCTAAGAGGCGCTGAAGTCATTGCTAAGGCTGAAATTAGCAGACGACACGAGCTTATCCCCCACAGTGGCGCGCACTTCAGACTTACGAGCCCCGCGGCTGAGTCAACTGTCTCGCTTGAACGGAAACATTAGCAGAGCGCCCTCGACCGCGCTTTTGAAATTTTTACTTCTAAGCTTACGCCTTGGCTGTTTTTAACTCTGCGTCTAATTTGTGTTCTCGTTCGTTCTCGAAAGGTGTTACTTCGTCGCTTCGTGCTTCTCGCTTGTTTCACTTTCTTTTTCTTTCCTTTTTTTCTGCATCCTTCCTGCAGCGCTGTCGTGCCTTCTGCTTGTTGCGACACGCCTGTCGTCTGCTCCGTCTGCTGCTGCCTGCATGAACTACTTCTCGCTGGTCAAATTTCTTCGTCTGCTCGCCACTTTCGCGCGTCTTCAACTTCCGTGCTTTCGTTGGCTTTCATGGCAGTGGCGGCTGCGGCATCCATTTTTCTTCCGCGTTTCGATATTGCCTCTTTCTCCTCCCCCCGCCTTTTTTTTTTTTTTTTTTTTTTTAAAGCGTTAACGTCCGGGGTATTATACCTCTTTTACTTCAGGAACGGAGACGTTTATGCACGTCGTCTGCCTCGATGGTTTACGTAACTTTCTTACCATGACGTCAATCTAACGGTGTTTTCTTTCTTCCTTCTTCTACTTTTTCTTTTTTTTCTGGCCTTCTTGGCTCCTTGTCGTCTGCCCTTCGTTATCGTAGCGTGAAACGTGGCTGGCGCGTTTGCAAATGCGCGGAGCGTGCCCATATACAAATGCAATTTGCACGGTTAAACGCGTCCGAAAACGTGCGCGGAGAGTCGCATTCCGCGCGCTCATTTAGCGCCTCTTTTTATAATTAAGAGGAAGCTTTAGCTCGAGTGCTCCTATCTAAATACATGTAAAAGGAGAATTCGTTTTTCTCGGCAACCACTGCACCAAATTTGACGAGGTTTGTTGCATTTAAAAGACAAACTTAAAATCTAGTGACTGTTGGTTTCGAATCTTTTAGTTAGGTCGTCAATTTTTTATTAAAAATTGGCAAAAATCGAACATTTTTAAAAAACGAAACTATCAAGTTTACAACTCTGTAACTCAACCACTAAAAATGATAATACAATTCTGAGAATTGCATCTTATAGTACATCTAAAGCGGACAAAATTGATATGCTACACATGAATATAAAAAAATTTAATCATAGGAAAATACAACTTTTGCAAAACCGTTGTAACCAACGTAACAAATTCACGTAAGATGTAAAATGACATATTGAATTTGTCCGCTTTGAATGATCTAATAGATGCCGTTTACAGAACCGCGATATCAGTTCTTGATGCAGAGCTATGAATTTGTAAACTTCGTGCTTCTATTTTTTTCAAACGGTCAAATATTCGAAAATAGTTTTAAGAAAATTCAAGCCCTAAATCGAAATTCGGCTTCCAACAGTCACTAGAATTTAACTTTCTCTTTGAAATGCAACAAATTTCATCAAAATCACTCCAGGGGTTATCTCATAAAAACGTTTTTGCGTTTTACATGTATTTGAATAGGCCGCGTCGGAGTTGAGCCCGAGCTAAAGCTTCCTCTTAAGTGACCCGTTTACGCCTCCGCAATCGTGCTGTCTTCGCCCGTGTCCCTCGCTTCTCCTGCAGCGCCGTCTGTTGCGGCACGCGAGATTTTGTTTTCGTTTCCCGCCGCGAGGCATATATGGCGCGCTTGCTTGCTTGCGCGCCTGGCCTGCGGCCAGCTATGTCGTCTGCTGTACGTCGTCTGCTGGCTGTATCGCTGTTCCAGACGACGCGGCGGTTGCTCGCGCGTTGCTGCTGCTGGTCAGAAACTAGGTCGCCACTGGTTGCTTTCGTTTATCCCGTGTTTTTTTTTTCTTATTTTTTTTTTGCTCGCCGTGATTGCTGAAATGGAATCGCAGCGCTTTCTTCTATTTTTCTTTCTATTTTGTGCATTCTGCATTTTCTGTGCTGTCACAAATTACCAAAAGTAACACAAAAAAAAAAAAAGCACACACGCAGCGAAAGAAATTCGCAACACGCGAAGGCACACAGAAAGAACTCTAACCAGTAATACTTTGGTTGACCGGTGCGCTTGCTTCGGTCGGTGCAGATAATTTGGCGACCTGCTTTTTGCGCGCTGCTAATTACTTAGACGTTGGCATGCGCCGTGTAAGCCGTACGCTGTCATACCGTGTCCTTCATGCAGGTATTTCTGTGGTGTTAGCTATATTGCTGACTGAATGTATGCCGTTGCTTGTACGAAGTGAAATTAACTGTGCAATACATCTGTGTTAAAGGGAATGACAACTGGCCGGAATGTGTTGTGAGACACTGATGGAAATGAAGTGACCAAGATTTATAGGGATAGAATCCAGCACGCTGTTCGCGATTTAAGTAGGAATTATAATTTTTAATTGGCTAAGAAAGTCTCCAAATCCCGTAACTGGCGAGGCCTGGGGGCGAAATCTTGATACTTAGTATGTAGTCTGAGATTACGTAAGTCGGCTGTCATGAAGTGCAGTATAATTATCTCTTAAAATTGCTGTTGCCATATTATTAGTCACTTGTTCCTCATTCTATGCTTCGGAAATCAAAAACGCACGCGTGCTACGGCAGCACGCGGAACTGCGCATCACCTGTGAAGGCGTCGTTTCGTTTTCGATTCAATTGGTTTCGTTTTGACTGGTCAAATACCAAAGCAGTTGGACAGCAAACCACTAAAATACGTAGCTATTATCGCTGATATGCTTCAACACTTCTGAAAACACGAATCGCAGGAACATCGACTCGATCAACGAAATAATACTTTCTCACCGTTACGACCGCACTTGTCGTCTGCTACCCATTAATGCCAGCATGCAATAGCGATCGCGCTCACCTATCACCGTTTTCAGCATGCTTCCAGTGAACGAACGAACTACATCCTCACTGCAGATCGAAAAGTTCTGCTAAAAAATGTCCCATGGTGCTTTCCGCGTTAGCACTTCATGATTACACTCTGACCGGCAAGCTTAATTCCATTGCATGAAAAAAAAAAAAAAAAAAAGAGAGAGAGAGAGAGAGAGAGAGAGAGAGAGAGAGAGAGAGGTGCCATGAAAATTGGTTGTCAGGCCCTTTATGGTTAAACGATGATTAAAGGTTGCTCGCCTCGCGGTACAATCAATCTCGTCCTCTAGCAGCCACGACATTAGCTGTGAGGTGTGACGCATTCAATGATGAATGCATAATGACAGCAAATTTTATTTTTATTTTAAAATGACAATCAGGGGAAATGCCGAGTCAGGTCAAGATGCATATTGCTCTCTTGGAGCATTCTACTTGTTTTTTTGTTTTTCGCCAGTGAATAATGGCTCGTTATACAGGGCAAGAAACTCAAAAAGAAAAGAAAGAAAAAAACGTACACTTCTTACTGAATTCTAGAAGCGTACGGTGAGGGGCTAGTTGGTTCTTTTTTCGCGCAGTTTTTCTTTGTTCTTACTGAATGTCAAACTCAACTTAATAGCTCCAATAACGTCAGCGTGACGTCGCAAATGCTGTTTTTTGTGCTGGTTGGCAGTTTTCTTTTAGTGTAGAGTAAGGCAGGAAAAAATTTCAGTTCATTTTTGAACATGGGACGATATTCTCGTTAACAAACGCGCAATCAATCAGCCAGAGCAGTCTTGCCGCAGCCAATGACATCACAGAGTAGCTTACAGCGAGCCCCGCTGCATTCGCTGTCGCGTCGTTTCCTTCAAAAGAAGGGGCGTTCTCAATTAAAGTAATGTATTCGGTAATACACAAGTGCGATGGCGGTAGCTCAAAAGAATAACTTCATGCAGACTTCACCTATAGCATGTCCTTTTTAACTTCCATCTCGCAAACAGTTCGTCAGAACGCCAGCGTTCATGATTCTCGAACATATTAATTATATAGTTATGAAACGAAAGTCGCGCGCCTTCTGCGTGACACTCTGGGACGCAGACGACAGAGTGTAACTGCCCATATGCGCAGGTTGGGCAGCCTGTCAACGCAGAGGCAAGCTACACACAGAGCCAGCAGCGCTAAACATTAATAAGCGTTTCCTTCGATGCATGTGCCGTCTGGCCAGTTCTCGTGGGAGCTTACCTCTCTTTCGCTATTCGCTCCACGTTTTATTTTTGTTTGCCCGCCTTTTTCTCCGTCTGTTTGGACTGGATACGCAGCTGCGGGTTTGATTATTTCCGCGAGCCAGCCAAATAGGTGTATACTAATAAACGCGCACTCCATTGCGTCGACTTATACAGTGTGTCCAGCGCATTTTTCATTTCCTCGCACTTTTTTTTTTATTTCGTTATTATTTTCTTGCAGTCTTCTGAGAGGGGGTAACGCGAGTTGATTGCTTCTTGCGTCGCTTTTCGACCGGAATCGGAACGCGCCGTCCAACGTCGAGCAAAATCGTTACTCGACGACCGACAAACCGTGTACGCCAGAACTCTGTGTAAAGGGTGTGGGCGCATCCAATATCGCGAGCGTTTTCTTCACACTGCGTACATACGTTTTCGTCTGCTACAGCTGCGCCCACGTCTGCTTTGTGTACGTCGTGCAAAAGTGATGTTCCGCCCCCGCCCCACTTACGGCTGTCGACTTTTCTTGGCGCAGATTGTGTATATACTATTCGTCTGCCTTTTGCTCGATCGTCTGCTTGCGTGTCGTCTGGTGTATACAGTGACTTACTTATCGGCGTTGCGGGCGACGAAATGTGTGCTTTTGCGTGGGTTGTGTTGGCGATTGGCGGTACACGCGAACAATTTTCTGACCAATCTTTTGCATATAGAATGTATCTCTTTCCCCCCTCTCTCTTTGCGTTAATCTTTGCGCAAAGCTGTCCACCTAGCGATGTACGGTATATACTTTGTCTGCTTGTTTGCGGAGGCGTTGCATTGAAGCGAAGAAGAAAGGCAATATGTGAAACTCGAGTAAAGCGCATGGCTGCGAGGACTTCAAGCGTGCCGAATTGCAGCAGAACGTTCATAGTAGCACAATGTTTGTACAAAGAGATGGGGACATGCAGTTAGTTACCGGGTTGGTTAGTTTATTTTTTTTTTAATCGCGCAGCAGCCATGCCTGGCTACAATGCAAAGGAAACGCAATCGACTGCGGTAGAAGGTAGCTGTGTAGATGCGTCACGAACAACATGGTCATTTACCGAGAACTGGGCGATTGTTTGTGCCCAGTACCTGTGGGGAAATTCGCACGTATACTCTAAACTCGTATGTTCACTCATTCCCCCTTACACATGTAAAGGGGAAGTGTTTTCACACTTGTAACGTGCCATATGGCAGTAAAAACCGACTTGAAAAGCGATTCTGTCACCCAGCTCTCTCGAGACCTCTTAGGAAGAAACGTAGAAGCGGGACGCTATAGAGCCGTCAGTTACGATTAAGAAGCTTCTGTTTCATAACGAGTAAATATGGGTAATCTAATAAGTGTTACTGCAGCGCTTGCATACATATATTCCGACGAAATCGGAAAGCGCCCGTGTTCTTATGTTTCGGCTCAAGAATCCGGGCGGTTAACATTAAACCTAAACCGTTTAGTCGCTGCTGCACTCTTAGGACGTTCGATCAGAATCATCAATCTTTCGAAGGCTAGCTAGTTCTGTGGACGAGCGGCTCGTATACTCATTTTTTTTTTTCCTTTCCTTTCTCGTTTCGCGTTGCATACTTCATCCGTGGTCCCAATCTCCTAACGAGCAAGACACGCACGCAACGGTTACAAACATACGCACATCGCATTACTCCCCCCTCCTCCCGATCTGTTCCTACATTTCACCTTGCATGCGCAGGTAACCAATAGGCGAACCTCGAGAAGAAGACTAAGCGCCCGAAAGTCCTGGAAGACGATGCATCGCTGATTCCACCCCCGTGGACACACGTATTGGCTACACACACACGCGCGCGCGCGTGTGGCATATATGCAAAGCTGCACGGCGTGTCTCTTGTCCGGCCTGAATATCCGGTCCGCGCTGCGCGAGAAGGTGGTGTGTGCGTACACGTCTATATGAACTGTGTGTATGCGGCGAACGCGGCGAGCTCGCATGTATGTGCGTGTACGGTACACACTTCATCGCCCTCGTCTATGCATATACGTATATGAAGGGACACGCGTTGTGGAGATTACAGTGTGCGCGACCCCTTTCTTTGGCGTTGACACGGAAAGTGTGTGTGTGTGCCTCTGTGGTTGATCTTTCCTTGCTGTGTGTACCTCCTTTTTTTTTTTTTTTTTTTCGGGCCGTCGCAGTGCAAGTCCAGTCCAGGTACTTATTATGATCGTACCCTGGCCCCCCCTCCTTATCTATATTCCACACTGCGTTCGGTTCGCTTCTACGCACGCTGACTTTTTTTTTTCCCCGCGAGCCATTGGCTGTCCTTATTAACAGGAGGCGGAGAATCATCGAACAGTATGTTTTCCCTATAGTCGAGGCGGTCGAGCGGCTTCGCAACGTCGCAGAGAAACGCGTTGGTCGCGTGTATACGCTTTTATCTCCACTCAAATTCTATTTGTTTCCTATTTTTTGTGTCTGTTTTTTTCGTTTCTGGAAAAGCCTTTCGATAGCGTTAACGCTCTGTACTTCAGTGTTTTTTTTTTTTCCTTAATTTTCTCCCCGTCCTCTCGCCTGATTTTCTTTCGGCTTGCGCGTTTGCTGCCAGCTTTAATCCCGCCTCAGTTCGGCCGTCAAGGCGCGCTCCCATCGACGAGTAAAAAAAGAAAAAGAAAGAAAGAAAAAGATAAACCAGGAGGACGCATAGCGGGACGTAATCAGTTATCAACTCAGCAGCCTGTGTTGTGTATACCTATAGTACATGTGCAGTTAGTCGTTCTCTCTCTCTTTTTTTTTCCTTTCAACCTGCAACAGTTTTGAGGCGAACGGGATTTGTACGCTTGTCGCTGTATAGGGAATGTTATCCGAGATAGACACCGCACACACGCCCGTGGCTCGCGCCAGCGTGATTCTTTATTTACTCTTCCTCTCGTTTTTTTCTTTTTTTTTTAATCGCTCCGTCCGAACGGCGAATTAGTTCGCTTCGTGCTCGGGGTTCCCAATAATCCCGCCGTCTCTTCCCTTTGTGTGTGGCGCGTGTCGGTTCTTTTTTTTCTCGTTTCCTTTCTTTCTTGTCGGCGGTCTGAACAAAGTCTCGAGGTCGCCGCCTTGCGTTGCGAGGCCGATGTACGTCTCTCTCTCTCTCTAATACTGCATGCTTAGCAAGGCCGTGAGCGCGTATATACCGCAGCTGATTTGCGCCTTCGCGTTCTCATCTGGTGTTCTGATCTGTTTGCGGCGGCAGCAGTGTATGTATGCATTGGGCAGAGGCAGAACGAAACTTTTCCTCAACTGCGAAGCTTTTCTTTCGAGGGACCCGTACGGCTTTCCTTTGTAGCACTTAGCTACGTTTGGGTGGATGTCTCATTTTCCCTTCGTTAAACTTTGGTCGCCGTCCCATGCGGCTGTGCTGTAACCGCAACGCTATGTCCCGTGCGACGCACGTGCGTACACCCTGCCACGAAAGTTTACGGACCACAGGATCTCAGAAAACGTTCCATTCCCTAGCAGCATGTAGCAGTAGCCATTAAAATTGTATGCGACAATGTTGTTAGCATATTTTAGTCAAGGCCCAAAATGACAATCTGCGTTGTGAGGTTGCGGAGACGTTGACCTTTTCCTCAGATTTCGTGGTCCGTAATATTTTGTGGCAGGGTGTACGTTCGCTCGAGGCCTTGCGCGACACGCATCACAGACCATCGCGAGGATAGTCGGTGCGTGTGTGTTCAGGGGCCGCAGCGGGCAGAGTGTATATAGAGTTAAAATGGCGGCTATAGGTCCTGGCTGTAGTAATGCTAACTATGCATCCCGTAGGCTGTAGTTGGGATGACTGGAATTCTAGCCATCCCTGTAGTACGTGTGCGTAAGCAAACTATAGGCCCGTGCTTTGTGTGTGTGCATCGCAAAAAAAAAAAAACGGAAAAAATTCCCGAGAAAGTCCTGTGTCCGCTGTGAGTAGCAGGCTGTTGCCGTCGCGGTAAATGAGCTTGAAGGGAATCGATCGATCAAGTCTGCCCTTTTTCTTACTCGCTTTATCTTTTCTTTTTCTTTCCTGTTTGCTTCTGTTTGTTCTCTTTCGTTCTTCTTTTACTCTTTTCCGCGTGCATTTCTTTGTACTCTTTTTAAGTGTCATCCCCGAAATATTATTTCCTTGCGCCAAAAACCTGGTTCCTCCGTTCGTTCAGTCGGTCATTCATTCATTCATTCATTCATTCATTCATTCATTCATTCATTCATTCATTCTAAACTAAAAGTGATCCTTGATGGCTTCCCGGAAATGGTCGCGATGAGCGGCCAGGAAACAAAAGGTCGTTCTTTCTTTCGCTCATTCACTCATTGTTCATTCATTTTGGTCCTAGAAACGGAGCGTGGAGACGTCGCTCTTTTTGACACACAAACTCGTATAAGACAGCGTCGAGCGCGCGCAGAGTTCTTTATTCTTCGCGCCGTAATTGGCCCGCGCGTGGTAGCGTCTGCGCTCTTCTGCCTCGTGTGCTGCGCGGGCGGCAGCCGCAAACCGTGAGTGCGTGTCGAATGGCCGCATCTGGATGCCGCCGCGAATTCCCCCCCCCTCCCCCACCGCCTCTCCGCAGAGTAGAGCAGTTCGTCACACCCGAGTTGTCGCCGCGCGCGTCGTTCTGCTTTGCCTCCCGTCTGTCTGGCTACGGCCAAGCCAAGCGGACTGAAGCGCGGGCTGCGATTGCGCCGCAGGTCAGGCGTCAAGCCATGCGCAGCCAAGCCCGTCCGGAAGGCGGGTCGTCGCGCAGTTAATCACCGCACTATTAAGAAAAAAAATAAATAGTCACGTTAGCATAACTCGATCTCGAATACGTTGCTAGCTAGGTCAGATTTCGCTAAAAGCGATATTTCGTTATATGCGGACGTTCTCTGAAGTAAGTTTGTAGCGACTTTGAAACTTCAGCGCAAGGGCTCCCCGGATATAGTAGTAGACCCTTGACGCTCGTAAAGCGTGTGTTCGAAATGAAGCCTCGTGTGGTAGTCCACTGTGACGTGTGTGTGTGGATAGTGGCCGATATTCTGCAGCTGCCAGTCTGTGTGCAACTGTCTGATCAGTCGGTTACCGTCACGAGGCAGTCATTGGCGCCGAGGAGCTGCAGACGCTACGTCAAAGAGCGACGCCTTCACGGCGTTCCTATCCTTTCCAGGTTCATTCGAGAAAACCGTCCGGTCCTGCGCCGTGTTGGTCCTTTGCGAATTTCTCCGCTTCGTAGTCAGTTCTGCTCCAAGTGGAGACCGGTGCCGCTACAATTTTACCGATCCGTCCTGATATGCGTACACTGCAAGAGGGAGGGCGTGAAGGACTTCGAGTAAAGCGATATTTCGAGTAATGCGATATCGTCATAACGAGGGTTCTGCAGTATCTCTCTTCAGTTTCCTTCTTTTAAAGTTGCTTAGGTATCATCGACGGGTGGACCCCGTTTACGCGCTCGTTTTTCGGCCGGCCCTTTCCTTACCTATCTCCATAGAAACGCACGCTTCAATACAGGGCGTTGCACCGTCGGAGGGCGCAGAGAGTGGATGTAGCTGTTAACACCTGGAAAGCCATAAAAGGAGCTTTGCGCGTGCGCGCGCTCACACGCACTCACACTTGAAAGCTCGACGCGAGGTGTTAGTACATATAGCCTATAGTCTCGATTCCGTTTATGACTTGTCTTCGCCTTAGAGTGCCGTCGCCCTGTGCGCGTGTTTGCGGGTCGTTGTATCGACTCTCTTATCGCGGGAGGACGTAACGCCTCAAGCTACGGACTATTTTTATTATTTACAAATACTGCTATCTTGCGCAGCAGGATGTTGTAGAGGAGTGGCTACGTACGTTTATTCCATTCCACAGAAGGAAATAGTCGAATAACAGGATATTAGGAATTTAAAAAAAAAATCGCTCTAGAGCAAACAAGCAAGGGAAACGCTCGTTATGATCAAAGACACGGCTTAAAGGAAGCGCTGTCAGTGTCGGACACCTGATCAGTGAACATAATCACGCTATTGCCCGTCGGCGAATTCGTCATTGGGAAGCTCATGGAAAGGCCCCTCAAGGCCATTGCGAATCCCAGTGTATACGCAGAGGAGGAAAACATGAAACAATCTGACGAATATTTTAGTGGGACATTGTTAAGACGATGACTTCGTTGGGAAGGTTGAGAAGACACGTTAACGAGGACGATAGGTGCTTTGATGGTTTTCACAGGAACAATCTTTTGTAAGGGACTTTTGTAAGGCGCTCACAAGTGTGCCTACGGACCAATGGTTTCAGTAACAGCTCATCATCATGCGACGACGGGGAAAGAAAACGGTTATAACGATTACATGTATACATCAAATCTCTTTTCATTTTCTAAATACATAGTATATGTTCCTTTTCCGGGCTTAAACTGATGGTGACTAGCGATTTGGGTCCTATAAGCCAAAGCCTCCTAATAAAGGGAAGCCTGAGCTCGGGGCCCAACTCCGATTTTTCCATTCAAATACGCACCGCCGCTGAAGCGGTTTGCAGGATGAAACTCGTTGCATTTAAGGCCAGAAAAGCGGTACGATATACCGGCTGTGTCGGAAGCCGAATTTCGATTTAGGGCGTCTCTTCAGGCTCGCTGAGCCTTGTACATGTCGCTAAAAGTGCCCGTTTCGTTATTGCAGGTGCTTTGCTTACTGTAATGCAACTATTACAGCCTGGCTATACTGTTCCCTTTTAGCGTCTGTTTAAGCTAGCAGCGAAAAAAATGCGAGACGTTCCTTGACATGAGGTGGCTGTTGCAGAGAGGTCTCGCCGTACACACTTGGTGTGCGTATGCGTGCACATATCCGCACGCACGCACACGCGAACATACATACATACATACATACATACATACATGCATACATGCATGCATACATGCATGCATACATGCATGCATACATGCATACATACATACATACATACATACATACATACATACATACATACATACATACATACATACATACATACATACATACGTACTTGTACACGTGCGCGGCCCCCCCTCCCTGTTGTGGGAGCTAAATAACGGAATTGCGCACTGTAGGAGACGCGGCAGTATATGCGTCATGCTCGAAACCCTTCTACCGCGTGCCTTTGGTGTGGAACACAAACACGCAGTTAATGAGCGGGCCTCACTTCGCTGGCCGATGAACAAGTTCGAGATAGAGAGAGAGAGACGGGATTGGAAATCGAGGAAGGCCGAGTGTGTGACGTCACCGTTGGGGTTTCTCCGGTGCATTCCTCCCCGACCTCGTGCCGAGCGCTTCCTTTTTCTTTTTTCGGTCACGCCGGGCAGCAAGCGTGCTCCGTCCCGCCTTTCTTACGGATGCGTCCCCCCCCGATCGACACCGACGAGCACCGCGGAGGAACGGGGCCACCACGTGTATTTTTTTCGCACGAGCCGGTCGGCGCTCGGCGCGCGCGTTCCGGATGGCTGGAACTGCGCGCTTTCCGCATGCGCTGCGCATGCGTCACGGGGAGCAACTCGCGCGCGCCCAGCTTCCCCCGAGCCTCGGTGTGCATCCCCGGGGTGTAAACTCCGCATAACGTCCGATGACAGTTCCACGTCGAGGAGTGTTAGAACAACCAGTTTACGGTGATTTCGGGGCCATGGGAAATACAGCTGTACAAAAAAAAAAAAAAAAGAAAGACAGAAAGAAAGACAGTATGCAGTTTTTTTTAAAGTGACATCTTCAGTAGTAGAACAAGTACTTAACGAGCAATTTGTTTGCCGAGCTATCATCCGCAGCCGAAGAACCTCCGCAGCGTATCGATAACGCTACTGCAGCCTCTGCGCTCAGCTTACCGCCCGTTAATCAGAATTTTGACATATCAATCTCGGCGTAGCGAGCAGTGGTAGATGTAGCAAATAAATAAATAAATAAATAAATAAATAAATAAATAAATAAATAAATAAATAAATAAACTTTCTTGCTACGCTGAGTTTGATGCCTCGAAATGCTGATTTAAGCGCCGGTCCGCCATTTCTAAATCTCGCTACCTCGAGCTGTACACTGCGAGTTATATCCTGCGTCATAGCGCCTCGAGAGCAGTAAACCAATTCGACGGCAGCCAGCTGGCTGCTTTCGGCAGCGCATGTAGGTCGGCGCGTACGCGTTTGCCCGGGGAAATGGGACGCCGCGTGGTGTTGTGCAGCGTATTACACCGTCATCTCGCCAGACACTCCTCGGACATTCCGGCGCAGTCGTCATGCGGAGGGAGTGGGAGTGGCCCAGCCGTTCAATGCACGGGGGGGAGGGGGGGGAGCGCTGCGACGTGTTTTCATTTTTCATCGTTCTGCGGCATACCGCATCTGTACACACCGCATCTGTACGACTTCCTGTCCTTCGCGGAAGCGACTTCGACCACGCTGCAGCCCACCTGGAGTGGGGCCGGGGGGGGGGGGGGGGGGCAGGCGCACTTGGAGGAACCAACATAGATTGTGATGCTCTTTAAAAACCGTATGTTTATTCGATGAATAGGGGTTTCATTTATGAAATAGGTTATAGCAATTTAGATTGGTAACGTGCGAATTTTTTTTTTTCATGTGTGACTCCTTGTATAAAAACCGAATGTAATTCCTTTTCGCTACTTCGTTCACTTTTTATTTACTTATGTATTGCATAATTTTACACTGCGGTATTAATTCATCATTTTGTACCAATCTTGTTAACCGAGGGCCCCGCTGCAGTCGTTTGAGATCGGGACCCTCGCCTGTATACTGCTAACAACCATGTATCTTCAAAGAATAATACACTAAAACTGATTACCGTATCCAAGCGGCGGTGGCTTAGCGGCTATGACGTTGCGCTGGTGAGCTCGAGGTCGCGGGTTCGTTCCCGGTCGCGTTTCGATGTGGGCGAAACGCGGAAGCGCGCGCCCGCGTGCATAGATTTATAGGTGCAGGTTAAAGAGAGCCCGGTGTGGTGGAAAAATTAACCTGGAGCCCGGTATACCGTACGGCGTGCCCCATAATGTGATCGCGGTTTTCGTACTGTAAAGACCAATAATTGTCTTTCGTTTTCCTCATCGGGCTTTTCTGATGCGTATTCGTCACACGACGCGTGGCGCCACTGTAGGGTACGTATAGTGCCCGTGACGTCACGAGGGTAAAAGGCTGTCGATTGGTGCGCCAAGACCCCGAAATTCGGAAGTTGAAGGTGTCTTCGGCGATTGCCAAGATGACTAAGTATTGACTTGGAGCCGGGTGCCTTTTGTACGGTAAGTGTGCAGCTGTGGGAATACTTGGCAGACATTGGGAATGTAGCGCGAAGGCGATAGTGAAGCCAACCGTTCGCATTCGAGCTAACAGTGGTAATTAGGGGCCCTTTAACGTTTCGTCTCCATGTTCGCTTAAACAATGCCGTTTAATTTTCCGCGCTTCGCCGCTAGTGGAAGTTGCCGCGGTGCTGTGGCTTTTTCCTTCCTGAAGGCATTCAGCGACCGTTCGCGCATGTACTTCGACGTAAAGTGTTTTTCGTCGTGCTACGAGTGTTTTTTTTCCCCCGCACCAACGTTTCGTCGCGTCGTGTAACGTGTCGTTCTCGGCGAATTAAGCCAGCAGCTCCGAGGAAGGCGTGTACGCGAGAGAGCGGGCCACCTAACCGGTATAGCTTTTGCCATCGGGAGTATGTACGCAGCCGATCGACAGAGTGGTTGCCGTCGCGTCTGCGAGAAACGTCGAACACGCCGGGCGCATCGACCCAGGCGAGGCTGGCGCGATCGAGCGTCGCAGTGCGAGTAGTAATAATCCGTTTCCTACTTAGGGCCGGCAGCGCTGAGGAAGCTGTGCGCAGTGCGGTCAAAGAAGTATCGCTGGGAGCGCTTCGCAGCCGCATGTAGACATATGTAGAACAGTTGCTTTTTTGATCTGAGACGCTTTCTACGTAATAACTATTTCGTCATAGTTAACGCAGCGCCTAAAATAACGGCAACACAAGACATATAGGTACACAGGACAGGCGCTGAACTAACAACTGACTGGTTTATTGCGCGCAGGAAAGAATAGATGCAGGCAGTCAGTCCGCGCGCGCGCAGACTCACGCTATACTGGTATTTTCCACATCTTTCGAGAAGGCTGATTTCACGATCGTGCAGGTTGATAGATGAGACGGAACTTCAGTGTTCATGGTAAGAAGACTGCCAAGGGTCTTGACCTGATTTCTTTTTTTTCTTTTTTTCATCTCGGGGATAAGTCGGATGAGCCTGTGCCGCAGTAGATAGGAAAAGAACAGTCACGGAAGAACCTGGGCTCTGTTTAACCATCGTAATAGATTTGTTACCTGTGCGTGTGGCCCTGTTTATGTAACATCGCACTATCGTGTGGAAGAATGTGCATATTGGGGCAGACTGGCGC
Organism: Dermacentor variabilis; assembly: GCF_050947875.1. Taxonomy (NCBI): domain Eukaryota; kingdom Metazoa; phylum Arthropoda; class Arachnida; order Ixodida; family Ixodidae; genus Dermacentor; species Dermacentor variabilis. The sequence goes on along the minus strand of NC_134574.1, from coordinate 128,806,627 downwards.
CTGCCTTAACGAAAGGTTACGCCAGCACAACAACAATTTAAATGCCACACTTTCGTCACATCTTCAGGCACGTGTATCATAAAGCACGTGAACTCATTGAAACTTTCCACATTAAGAAAAACCGCGAACATGGCACTTCCGTCCTATCTGTCATCGACCTGCACGATCAGCCTCCTCGAAAGATGTGGCGAATACGAGTGCAGCGTGAGGCTGCGCGCGCGCAGACGGACCGTTTGTGTTTAGTTCTTTCCTTTGTGCAACAAACCATTCAGTTGTTAGTTCAGCGCCTGTCCTGTGTACATCTGTCTTGTGGTGCCGTTATTTCTTGTGCTGCTATTACTGTGAAGGTCACCCAACTCACCCATTTTTACACTGTATTGCAACTATTACAAATATTGCAGCCACAACTCATGGACGTAAGGTTACGTCGAATCACGTATTATCTGTGCGCATTTGTGCTTCCCGTATGCTGCGTACTACGTCTCGGTCGCGAGTTGTGTGCTATTTCCGCTGGTAGCAGTAACGTGTCACTCTGCTCGTTTGCTGATAAGTTCAGATCGGCGACGCCGTCTGTGCAGTAATTACGTCATCATTTGCGAAGTAACGGTATCGCAGTTAATCTTACTTCGAATTACGTGATGCATGCCGATAACATTGTTTCGTATATGACGCTTTTTTTTCTGTCGCTAATGTGAGTAGTGTGATAAGTCTTCGATCTATATAGCCTTCGTATCGTCCCCTGCTGTGTGAAACGAGCTGTGTGGTTGCGTACAGCCGTCGCTTCCACAGCGTTCGCCTCGCCTCATTGAAGTACGCACCACTACCGCTAGGAGGCGCCCCCCATGCGCCTGCTAAGCCTTATTGCCTCGGATGTGCGCTGTGTACTGTGGCTCGCAATCTCTTCGCGTGTAAGCACCCTCTCCGCATGCTGCGCGCACCGCATGTTCGATAATGGGGGCGGAGGCGGCGAGAGCGTGGATGTAACCCGTTGGTTGGCTCTCAGTGTCGCAAGAGCGGGATGACAAATGACTTTCGCCGGTTCGAAGCACGCGCGTCGCGGCTGCATGCATCTCTCCTCTTAACCCGCTCGATGCCGAGTGCTTCGTCGTCGTCGCCTGCGTTGTTGACACGCGGCGTCTTGGTCGTGTCAAGGTTACCGGGCAGAACGCGCGGACGCGTCGACGGCCCGAGTGGAGCGGTATGCAGCTTCTGGGAGCGACTTACAAGCGGGACCAGACGAAACCTTTTCGCAGTCGATGGGAGGCGTTTATTATAAGCGGTGTCCGAAAACCTGGCGACCGTGACGTATTTCCGACCCTCTGCAATCGCTTCCGGTGCGTGCGGTTCATTAAAGCATAGATAGCCTTTTGAGATATGTTTATTTTACTCAGATGGAAGGACACCGCAAAATTGAGAGTGGCCTCGACCTGTTAAACTTTGCTGGCAAAGGCTCTATACGTTGTTTAGCTCTCTCATTCAATTATGTCTTCTTTCTTTACTGTATTTCAGCTTTTATTTCTTTTTGTTCATTCTGTGTATTCAGTGATGGCACCGCCACTATTTCGCAGTGAACTTCGCGCCGCCTTTAGCACAGAGTTTCACCTGCACTTAAAAAAAAAAAAAGAAAGATAATCTCCGCACCGTCGGTCATTCCCTGAAACCGTGCTCATCGTCGAAGCTCCTCGGTCCTTCGTCTCCCGTTTTCTTTTCTTCTTAATCTTTGTAGCTTCCTTTTTCCTGTGGTGCGTGCACTTGAAGTGCGCGACCGCGCTTGGAAGACCGCTTTCTTTTTCTTTTCTTTTTGAAACGAAGAAAGAAAAAAAAAAGATCTAGGGGAGAAGAGCCACCAATAAAGGAAACGGTTCCAGCTGCAACGTAAAGCCCTTTACGACGGTCATTCGTTCACGTGCTTTCTTAAAGGGTCGTGGTTTTCGTGGTTTCATTGGATTTCTTTTTTTTGTCGTCTGCTAGAGCTTGCGCACACCAGACGACGAAGCGCAGGCCGGAACAGACGACGTTTCGTCTGCGGTGAGACAAGAGCGGTGGCGCTGCAAACGCCGCGTGCGAGACCATTTTGGTACGCGGCCATAATGCGGCTACCGCGCGCGGAAAAAGGATTTTCCTCGTTACCCACAAGCATCTCGCGCGACTCAGTTCTCTTGCCTCATTCTCTCCCCCTCTCACTTGGAGCTTATGCGCGCGTTTTCTCGCGGTCGTTGCCTCCTGCTTGGGACATATCACAGACGCGCGGAAGCGGTTCTTCAGCGCTGTTTCGATTATACAGTCGAACCCGGTTACAACGCACTGGCTTATGCGCTAAATATTGTTCAATATATCAGATGATTCGATATACCCAAACTCGCCTGTAACTGACCCAAACGAATTTCGCGGTGCATTTGTTATGTATGGATTTTGTTATCTAAGGTCAAGCAAACATGCATTAAGAAATAATGCGTCTTAAAAAAAAAAAAAGACTATGCAAGTAGCAGCTAGTAATTATTGTCTGTGCTTTTAAGTATAGCGTTACCAATAACGGGGACTCGATAGGATCTAGCATCGATGCGCGTGAGATACGCTTCTGGCGCGCCTTGAAGAAGAAGAAAAAGCATAAAGAAATAACTCCATCCGACATGCAAGTGGCTTTATGGCGCTGACAGAAGGGAGAACATATCTACTGCGAAAAACGGATTGCTTGGTTGTGGCTTTGTCTTCTTTAATACGCCCTTGTTCCACATTTATCGTGCCATAAACTTGACCCGCCGCGGAGGCTTTGCGGCTATCGCGATGCACTGCTAAGCACGAGGTCGCGGGATCAAATACCGGCCGCGGCGGCCGCATTTCGATGGGGGCTAAATGCAAAAACGCCTGTGTCCCGTGCATTGGGGGTACGTTAAGGATCCCCCTGGAGGTCAAAATTAATCCGGAGTCACCCACTGAGGCGTGCCTCATAATCAAATCGTGGTTTTGGCACGTTAAACCCCAGAGTTCAATTAATAAACTTGCTTTTAAGTTTCTCTCCCTATATATAACGCTGTTTCTTCTACATGTCATGTACTCCCGCGCCGATACGATGGGAACACTTTCTCTGTGGTAAAACGCTAATTCCTACAAAACGTGCAAGTCCAGAGAGATTCGCTATAACGTGCGTGCTATTTGCGATACCTTTTTCTCGCGTTGATGGAGTCGAGATCCCTCTTGCGGAACTCTTGGTTTTCTTTGTTTCAGCTGATTACGGATCGTGGAAGGTTACCGGTTTTTCGTGCGTCGACGCACCGCGTACAGAAGCCTAGCGCTGCCACCCAGCCCCTCTCTTTGCAGGGGCCGAAACGCGGCCACTTTTATGCGCCCTCTTTTTTTGTTTCTCGGAAATCAAAGACGTTATGGTGCCGCCATCATCGCCGTTTAGCCGCAAGTCGACGGGCCATTTCCGCCTCATATTTCGTGAATGAACTTCGTCGGCGCCGCTATAACGCGGGCCCGAAAAAAAAAAAAAAAGAAAGAAATGAAAGAAACTGAACATAAAACAATCATGGTAAGCGAAGCGAAGCCGAAGGGAAACGGAAGCCCCTGGCGTTGGGGGCGGGCGAAGCAGACGACCGTAAAAAAACGTCGTTTGCACGACCGCGGGCGTGTCTGCAAAGAAAGGAACCGGACCGCTTGCAGAATGCGCGTATACTTTGAGGCCCATCGAAGTGCGGTTGGTGCTGTTAGCGCTCGCGTGATCGAGGTGTGCGCATGCGCTGGGTGGAATGCGAGTAGACGAAGTTCTGAATGTGCTACGTAGAGTTATGTTCGCGTCCATCTGGCGGCCACCTTCGAGCAGACGAAGGCGAGTGTTTCGGCCGGGGCCTCCTTGCTTTTAACACGTTTGTGAAAGACAGAAATGTTTTGCTCCTGCAAATGCTGAAATGTTTTGAGTGCAAATTGTCGCCTATGCGTGAAGAAAAAAAAAATCTGGTTCCAGAGAGACTTCGTTGGTATAGTTTGGTAGCCATGCATTTCTTTGTAAAGAAATACATGGCGGTTCAGCTAGCGTGGGAATGACTACTACGGATGGATTTACCTTAACTTTGTCCTTTTGGCTTAAAGCCTCTTGGTTACTGCGCAAATTTCTCATTTTGAGTTAAAAACTGGGATCCTTTGGAAATTCAGAAAGGTGAGACGCAATAAATAGCTCGATATACTTGAACGCCTGGCGCCACAAGTACGATGGTTAGACAGACCCATGTACTATAACCATCATTCCCACGGCAGCTGAACGATACCCGAGAGTTTCTTCTGTTTTTTTTTTTTTTGCGTGAAGTTTTATCGCTGTCGCCGACTCGTGGCGCTCGAACAAGGCGAGGAAGACGACGGAAAACGGCTCCTTTTCTGTCGAGACGGTGTTGGGTGGTCACGTCCCTCCCCCCCGTTCCTGCTACGTGAGTGCGACAAGCTATGCATACGAACGTGCACAGGGCGATACTGCCTGCGCAGTATGCCACGAGGGGAACGCAGCAGGTTTCGGGTCACGTGAGGCACGTGCCTCGAGATGGGGGAGGGGGGGGGGGAGGCTACGCATACACTTGATCGCCGTACTCGATCGTCTGCCACGTGTACACGTGCACCGCTTGCGTCATTCACCGCTTCTCCCGGCGTTTGTGTGTGTGTGTGTATATATATATATATATATATATATATATATATATATATATATATATATATATATATATATATATATATATATATATATATGGTTCATTTAATTCACTCGCTCGAGTTCGCTTCACCACAGTGCAGGGAGAGTGGGCGCAGGGCTGGTGCAAGTGGAACGGGGCACTAATCAGACGCGCAAGCTGGTTCACGAAATGAATCGAAGGGATTTATAATCTTCAAATCTAAACCTTCTAATCAGTGCTCTAAAGAGGAAGCTTTAAGATGGGGTCCAAGTCGAATTTCCTCCGTTCACATGAATGTCTTCAAATACGTGTGTGTTCAAAAACCAAGCCTGCGTGACCCACGGACTTCCTCGCGAAGAAGCGACGCTGTTGTACCGCGACAGAACCGACTCCGTGTACTTGGGTTATTCGAGACTGGCCGATGCGCTTCCCCGCTCTGTGCCTTCTGCGGTGATATCGGCGGCATCGAACATTTCATTTGGCTATGCCCTCAGTTCGACACACGATAAAGGGATGGTCGACAACCTGCAAAAGAATGGTCTTTCGCAGATGACCTTTGAAGACGTCGTTTTCCCCGGACAGTCCCCGCGGCAGTCGGGAGGAGGGTGCAACGACTGCCGATTGCATTCGTTCGAGACAGGTGGCCCTTCGACAACCGGGGACGCACACAGGCTCAGGCGGAACAGTTGCCGGCTATGTACGCCAGGTTAACCATCACCACTGCCACAAATTACTGGTCTACCTGAAAGGGGTGTAATGTACATCAATTTTGACCGCTTTAGATGTACTATTATTAGGTGCAGTTCGCAGAATAGGAATATTGTCTTTCGTTGCCGACTTCTATTTTGTAAAGTTTATATTTTTTTAAAATTTCGCAGTTTTCAACAATACTTATTAAAAAATCGGCGGCCTAAATAAAAAAAAAATCTGCTTGCTTCAGTCACTAGATTATAACTTTTGTTCTTGTTTTTAATCCAAGAACCTTCATCAAATTTGCTGTTTTTGTTGCCGAGAAAAACGATTTCTCCGTTACCACGTATTTAGATAGGAGCCTCCAATCTGTGTCTTCAGCTTGATTCGATTCGAGAGTTCCTGCTCATGGCCCGAACGTCTGGCGAGGCCAGCTTTCGCAACTTCTGCGCGTCCTATATACTGTCGTCGATGTCTGTCTGTGCCGCGCAATGGCGTCGTCTGCTAGCAAAGTCCGCATGTCAAATGAAAAAAAAAAAAGAATGATAAATGAATGAAAAAAAAAAACATAGCAAGGTTGCTGTTTACCGCCGGATTTCTGCACTTCGTACTGTTCTTTCTCATGACAGTGGGCGCTTAGCTGCTGACACAAAAGGAAAACGCAGTGTCGTTTCAAGCACAATGCGTACGTTTGCGTTGTGTAAACGTTGCACATTTATTGTTTTCTTTATTTTTCGTTTTGTGCCGAAAGTTAGGTCGGCGTGAAACTCTCAGTTCGCTTCAGAAAAGACGTTGAGCTACGTACCGGTAAACACGGAACTTATTTTCCTCCTCCGCTCTCGCAAACTTCCGACGCATAGAAACATCTACGGTCGTCTGCGAAATTCTGGCACTCGAAACCTCTTTGAATACAGACGATAAGTGTAGAAACATCTACGGTCGTCTGCGAAATTCTGGCACTCGAAACCTCTTTGAATACAGACGATAAGTGTAAGAAGTGCGGCGTCGTCTGCTTTTGCCGTTCACGCATCTCCGCGGCTTTCGATACGATCTCGATTCGAACATCGACGGCCCTGCGTAATATACCGAGGTGGTGTTATGAAACGCGGAAATGGCGCTCGGCCGTGAAGTGCGAGATGCAGTAGAATAATAATAGTAAAGAAAAAGGGCGATATCGTGCCGCGTGACCATTCAACCGTGCCGTGGCGGAAGTTTGAAATAGCGGTAGCGTAAAAGGAGTATGTATGCGACTTGCTTTCCAGCTCAAGTGCCGGGTCACTCGCAAGACGTGCATGCATTCGTGGCTTTCTCTGTGTCGCAGCTAGGCTTTCGTTTTTCCGTCTTCCGCGTATGGAACACTTCTGCTACATGAACGAACAATGTAAATTTCGAGTGGCGCCCACTTCTGCCGCCTAATATTATTTATATTTTGTATTATTTTATATCATTATTATACCGCGGGCTCGAGACTTCGTTTGGTTTCGTGCGTGAGAGGTTATCTACTCTTCGGTATCGATGGAACTAATCGTATATAATTTCTAAAGCAGGTTTTAGCTGATGTTGCTGAGCTATTCATTACGACCATAGTGAACTAATAAACTTCCTTATCTGTAGCGTCGCTGAGAATTGTAGCTTCTTAATGTGCTGTACACAAATTAAGCGTTCGAGATGGGGGCTGCATTCTACTTAAGCCATGGCTAAAGGCAACGCAGAACAGACGGGAATACAATAAGGGGCAGACGACACGATCAAGTACACCTTTCAACCGATCTTAATAGAAAAAAACATATACAGAGCACATGAAAGACATATGTTGTGTGTTTCACAACGTATATCCAACATTGAATGATATGCATATGTAGTATTCTTTTTTTATGATAAAAGCCCTTAAGTTAGCGATCATGTCGATGGTCTGTAACTTGCGTTACTGTATGCCTTGCGAACGCTCCCTTAACCAGTGATTGGTGCTTAACTATGTAATTAAGCAGCAAACACTGTCCCGGCTTGGCGACATTATGTATCGTCTGTACTAGATAGGGGGCCCTAGCTGCCTGTCTCATTTATCCTGAATAACATAGCAGACGACCGTTCTTCCCGGCAGTGCTCCGCTTTCTCCGAATTTTCGTCTGCTTTTTCGGTGAAGCAGACGATACGTCCAAAGCAGCTGTCGCTACCCGCCATCGCAGTGCGTTCGTGATCCCCCACGCAGAAGAGGCGTCAGCAATTAATTTCTGCGTCTTCCGTCGCGCTTCAGTGGCGCACGCTCATCTGGCGTCGTCTTCGTGTGCATCGGTTGCCACCCTCGCCGCAGGCGACAGACCGTCTGCAATACGCTAACACTATTGCCTCGTCTCGGGCACGCGCGGTGTCTACATTGTAGTGAACCTGCAGATTCCTTTGACATGCATCACGAGTCTTTATGACTTCCTCGTCCATGCGCAGCGGCGATTGCACAACCTTTTTCACTGGAAGCGCCCGTCTTCTTGAGTCATTGCGCTTTGCTCGTCTATTACGCGGTCGAGCGCCAATCAGTGTATCCTAGAGCGTCGGAGACCGCTTACAACGGGACACTAAAGAGAAAAGTTATTTCAACTGTATTAGTAATTGCCCTTCTGCAATAAAAAGAAAGCCACTCTTACCGTGAGAATTAAGACTTGGCAAGCCAGAAAAGACGCAAAATTTAAAATTTGGCCACTTCTGGTCAGAATTCGGTATAGTAGCGTGGCACATAAGGGCTTAAGGGGAAGCTTTAGCTTGGGCCAAACTCCGACGCGGCCTATTAAAATACATGTAAAACGCAAAAACGCTTTCCTGAGATAACGTCTGGACCGATTTTAATGAAATTTGTAGCATTTGAGAGAGAACGTTAAATTATAGTGACTGTTGGAAGCGGAATTTCGATTTAGGGCCTGAATTCTGTGAACTTTCAAAATTTGAAAGTATGAAAAAAAAAAGAATAGAAACACGAAGTTTACAAAGTAATAGCTCTGCACCAAGAACAGATATCGCGGTTCTATAAGCGGCAACCACTAGATCATAGAAAGTGGACAAATTCGATATGTAAATTTATACCTTACGTGAATTTGTTACGTCGTGTACTTCTGCAAAGGCTGTATTTCCATATTACTGAATATCTTTACATTCATGTGTAACATATCAATTTTGTCCGCTTTAGATCTACTTTCAGATGCAATTCACTAAATTTTGGTATCACTTTTTCCTTGCTGTGTTCTACAGTTGTAAACTTGACAGTTTCGTTTTCTGAAAATTTTCTATTTTTCTCATTCTGTAATAAAAAATTGACGAACTAAATCAGAAATTCGACACCAACAGTCACTAGATTTTAAGTTTTTCTTTGAATACAACAAACCTCGTCAAATTTGGTGCAGTGGTTGCCGAAAAACACGAATTCTCCTTTTACATGTATTTAAATAGGAGCACCCGAGCTAAAGCTCCCTCTTAAATGTTCATCGTTGAAGATGGGCCACATTGTATTGCAAAAGATCCAGAGATGGAACTCAGCTAGTTTGGTGAACTTTTAATGAGCCACGGTGGCACAAGTACGAAAATATAATTTGAAATCCGTGACGTCACACTGACGGTACTGGCTCCGAGGTTTCGGCACGAAATTCTAAAAAGCACTGTTTAGCCCTCATTTTTCTTTTTGCAGCGATAAACGAACCTTCGTTGCGCCTATAGAATAAATATAGAGTCGTACACCTGAAGAACGTCCTTTAACAAGTAGAAACAACGACGACATATTTGCTAGTCGATTTAAAAAAAAAAAATTGAGGACAAAACCCAGAGTGGGCGTCCGTCTGCTTCTTGCGCATGCAGGCGTCGTCTGCTACGGCGGCCCGATGGATTGTTTATCCGTCCTTTCTCCTCGTCGTTCTTGGATAGCTTCTCCTTAAGTAGTTTCATTGAGAGAAGTCCGCGGTGATGTAGGAAAAAAAAAACTCGCGAGGTCGGGATGAAGAAGAAAACCCACTTAGTCGTCAAGGCAATAAGAGGAAAGCCGCACGCCGTCTGCTCGGAAAGAGCCGTTTTACCGAAGTCCTTCACTGTGTATAAGCTCCTGGTTTTGCCTTCGCGACAGAAACCGCATGTTGCGGAAATGCACAGAGACGAGAAAAAAAGAAGGGGGGGGGGGGGGGGGCGCCCGTCGAGGGTGCAGCTCCTCCCTGCATGCATGCATGCATGGATGGAAATGGGAACGACACGCGATAGACAGCTCGAGCATTGCGTATGTTGTTTGTGTATGTAATGTGTGCCGGTGGTGAGATCTGCTGACGGGGATAGCGCCGGATGACGATTTTACGAGCATTCGACGGAGACTGCAAGATTGGCCCGGTTCCCCTGACAGTGTCGGTGTCGCGCGCGTTGGCGGCAGAGTTTCGAAGGCCGCACTTTTTCTTTCTTAGTTTCTGTCTTTTGTTGTCAGCCTGTGTCACTGTTTATCTATATTTCTTTATCTATTTATCTATATGTCGTTCCTTATCTGTATTTCTCTCTCTCTCTTAATTTATTTATTTATTTATTCCTTTCTTTCTTTGGCGAATGTTTCCGCGAAACGCTGGTCACTGCACTTCGTCTCGAGATCTTTTATACCAAGTGTACGAGAACTTTTGAAGATGGAGTTACCAACGAAAAATGTTTTGTCAAGTGTATATTCGTTTTCCTCGCCTCTTCCCTACACTTTGGAAAGCGGGACCGCCACACCGCAAGAGCACCCTACACCCTACACTACTATGGCCACTGCTGGTAACCCACGTGAAACACATTATTAGATCCAGCCAAATGGATTCACCATCAAGACCAGGAGCTCAGATGGACTCTAACAGCTGCGGTTCGGACTGAGAGTCATTCATAAATAGTTTATCTTCCTCTCGGCCCTTTGATGTCGCCCTTTTCTCCTTCCTTTTCTCGGCCGCGGATGGGTTCGCCTGTTCGCCGACAGGTGGGGCAGTTACGATATACAGTAACTCTAGGCCGCAGCTTATCCTCCTCCATAATTTTCCTTTGAACATCAAAACAGTAACAACGGAGACGATAGTTGCTAACGTTTCTTTTGTTCTTGGTTTGTGACGGCGCCTCTTTGAAACGAAACCGTCCCATGCGTCTCGTGTTAGCGCTCGGGGGCGTAACGCGTTCTTCTGTTCTTCTTCTCTGTCGTCTGCTTCTTTCTTCCTTGCTTTACTTTTTTCTCGTCTGCTTCTCTATATACCTTTTTTGTTTCGTCTGCGTTGTCATGCTTTCACCAGAAGTCGTGCCTGGCGCGTCCTCTCTCTTGTCTGATCCGATCCATATCGCACTAGTGGAAACGCGGCGAAAGAAATATGAGGCTTCTTCTTCTCTTCCGCGTCGTCGGATGTATGAGCTCCTTGAACGAAGCTATAGCGTTGAGGTCACCACGTTGGCCTGACTTCGGACGGCCTCCGCCATTTCTTTCTCATATTTTTCTTTCTTGCTTTTATTTTTTCAGTTTTTGCGCGGCTGGATTAACCGGTTCTCGCCTTTCGGCGGCTTCGCTCACGCTAATCTGTGCTCGGAAGATGTTGCGCTCTTGGTCGACTACCGCTTCGTTTTTAATTCGTCTGGCCGCTCCCGCCCGCCGGCTCCCAGGTGGCGCTGGTAACATTGTTACCAACGAGCACCGCCCAGTGTTGCCTACGTTCCTTTTGTCTTTCTTTTTTCTTTCTCGATTTGTTTTTGTTCAGACGGTTAATAGTGTGAGCCGGGGATTTAAAGAGACGGCCGTCGGCCTCAAATCTGGAGCCACGGACATAAAGAAAGGAAGAAAAAAGACGGCCATTTGCACGAGGAACTGCAGTCACTATAACGTTTACCGGTACGCTCAAACGACTGGGTAATTGTCGCACTCAAGAGCTAAGTGCACTGACTGTATGTATATTGTCTGTCCCAAATCTGTCGTGTGGTTCCTGAATGGCTGCGCGCACTGAGTAATTTTCATGTCGCAGCAGACGACAGTGCCGTTGCTTGCTTCTGGCCACACGCCAGACGAAAAACCCCGTGGAGCAGGAACAGAGTGGATGCAGCACTTAGAGGTGCAAAAGCGTAAATTCTACGTTAACAGATAGATAGATACCCACCGTGGTGGCGTAATGGCTTTGGCATTGCGCTCTGCTACCGCGTGTCTGCTCCTAATCATATCGTGGTTTTGGCGCGTAAAACCACATGAATTAATTTTCATAGTTAGTTAGTAAGTTAGTTAGTTAGCTAGTTAGTTAGGAAGGAAAGCTTAGTGGATATCCGGTGGAAAATATAAAGATACGACAGCAGTATTGGCGACGCGAAAGCAGGGAACATGAATAGATTTTAGGACAGTGAATTTCGTTCAGGCTCATTTATTTGCCGACAGCGACAGCGTGTCCCAAAGGCGGACGATAGGCGCAGAAAAGGAAAAAAAAAGGTAGGAAGTGTCGAGCTAGGTGGCATCCGCCACCACACCTTTTTCGAAGGGGACGCTCAATCCGTCCGGACCGTGCCAGTACCAGGACGCTCGCGGCAACTGAGGCCAACGCGCCCCCCGGAAGGAAACTTTCTGTGCTTTGAAAAGTCTCTCGGCGCCTCCAGCGCTTCTGAGCATATGCCCCCCACTCGAAGAAGTGGCGCCTGCCTTTTCGCCCAAGGGACAACTCCTTGTCGGCCGCGGGCTGCTCGCGATGACTCACAGCCAAAACAAGGAGGGAGCCCCCCACGATTCCCAATACACGCCTCGAGAAAGAGTGGTGGCTGCCCGTTTTCTCTTTAGCGCAGTTTATTTTTTATCTTTTAATCTCTCGACTCTGCCTTCTTCAAGCTCCTTCTCTCTCTCCAACCGCACCATCTCTCTCCTTAGCGGTCGGCCCGTCTGCTTGAGGCGTCTTGACGTCTGCTTGACGAGGCGCCCACTCTGTTCTCTTGCGTCGGCTGGTGCTCGGGGTATGCTACTCTCTCCGGAGCCACCGCGGCTTCGAATTTGAGCGAGCGAGGGAGTTGTTACGCGTTGCAACTCGGAAGGAAGACGAGACAACAAGAAAATGATGGCGTTGAAGGCTGCTCAGCCGGGAAGTGGAGGAGGTTTCGAACTTGTTGCACAAGCGCGGAGGCTGGAAGAAGAAGAAGCAGTAGCCTCGTAGCCTCCCCCGCACCAGGCAGACGTGCGCGAACACACAAGGCTCGCTTTCAAAAACGAAAGGTTGAAGCGTAAGAGAAGAAAAGGTGGGGGGGTGTAGTGGCGGCCTTTTACCGTAACGAAATGGAGACACGCCCAGTGTCGTCTGCTGCCGGCACTGTGCGCACTGTTTGAAAGGAAGTGAGAAGAGAGGCGTGATGGGGTGTCACGTGTGGATTGTCTGTGCGTATAGGTGTCACCGTACTCGGTGAAATTTAAGCCGAGTCGTGTGCACTTGGCATGTTACGTGTAACGGATGCCTTACTCAGGTGTCACTACACATAGGTGTTGTTCGTTGTTGTGAACCTATAAGTGACTCAAGTTGGCGTCAAATATGTTTATTGAAGAGCGACACATACCCAGCGGCGCACATCCTTAGACTGCGCTGTCTTCGGGACGGGCCCGGGAAAAAACGGCCGGACACCCAGATACCCGTCACAGAAAACTGAGTTGACCTCGTCGAGAATGCTTCGCGTTATAAAAGAGGATCTCGAAGCCAGAAATGAGGTGGCGGCCTACGCGCGATCTTGTCGTAGTTATCTCTTCCACCGCCGCGCTCAGCAGACATTCTTCCGAAAAGAGCAACGTTACTAGATTAGCTATAGATTAGCTGGTCTAGTAACGTCGGAAAAAGACATCCGTTGCGACTGCAGCGTGCAGCTGCCACACCAGTACGTTGCAGCGAAGACGATTAATTACGTACGTTGCAAATATAACCGACCGAATTGCGCGAGCATATCGAGAGGCGAAGTGTGCACAGCGCAGTTGCCTAAGCACCCGAAACACGTCGGTTAAAAGCTACCTGGGACCATGTAGAGACGGCCGAACCCGCCGAATGCAGGGTCACGTGCTGGCCCGACATTTTTTTTTTTTTTGCTTTAGAGAGAGAAAGAGAGAAACTTGGCGAAGAGGATGGCTTCACGGAGAGTTAGCTTACGAAGGCTGGCTGCATGACGCAGTACTACCTCTTATAGTTTATTGCTCCCTCGTATTTTATTCCCTTCGTCCATGGCTTCCGCTATATGCTGAAAGATAAGTTGACGACACCCTAGCCGTCACAAGCTGTGACGAGCATCTGAGAAAGTGGCGCTCTCTATGCGATCCCCCTAGTTTCGGTGTCAATACGCAGGAATTGCAAAAATAGAGAGCTGCTATGGACGAGCTATAGTCGCTGTTGAAATCAATCCCGCGTGCAAGACCTCGCAAAGCAAAAAAAAAAAAAAAAAGTGTGTGTGGGGTGGGGGTGGGGGGGGGTGGACGCTGCCTGCCGAGGTTGTCATTTAATTAGCTACCGTGAGTATAATGATACTATAATGATGACTATAGTACATCGATTGGTCTAATCTTAGTGCTAATCGCTTCAGACGTTCTTATGGCTTTATTTACTGGGCTCTATCTACCCTTATAGAGTTGGGTGGCAGATTAATATGCAGAAGACAAAGGTAATGTTCAATAACTTGGCAAGGGAAAAAAGAATTCAGGATCACCAGTCAGTCTCTAGGGTTTTTGCAGGAGCATGTTTATCTAGATCAATTACTCACAGGGGACCCTGATCACGGGAAGGAAATTTACAGAAGAATAAAAATGGTTTGGAGTGCATACGGCAGGCATTAACAAATCCTGACTGAGAGCTTAGCAAAATCGTTCAAGAGTGGTAGAAACTTGGAGGTTAAGAAACGAGCTCGAGAACAAGGACCGCGCAAACAGCGATGGAACGAGAAATGTTAAGCGTAACGTTAAGAGACAGGTAGAGAGCAGTGTGGATCAGAGAGCGAACGGGGATAGGGGGGACCCCGTAGGCCATGTTGTGCGTGGTGTAGATAACCAGTGGACCATAAAATTTACAGAATGGGTGCCAAGGGAAGGGAAGCGCAGCCGAGGACGACAGAAAACTAAGCAGAGTGATCAAATTGCGAAATTGCAGGCGCGAGTTGGAACCAGCCAGCGCAAGACAGGGGTCATTGGAGATCGCAAGGAGAGGCCTTCGTCCTGCAGTGCATATAAAAATAGGCTGATGGTGATGATGACCTACGCTTGTTGGCCTCAATTCCTAAGCTTGAGTTCCTAAACAATTGAGGGCAGTAGCAGTGCGCGCACATGCATAATCATTGCGAATGGTATCTTTAATGTAGTATTTTGTTGAATATAGTCTATTTGGAGAGCCACGAAGTCGTTTGCAGCCAGATGCACGAAGTTTATGCAAATGCACACATTGTTCATCATTCCCATGCTGGCATGAGCCGCCATCTTTTCAGCTCCCGTATACACAGCGCCAGATTTCCCTGCGTAATTTTTATGGGAAACTCTACGGCGCCGCTGCCGACGCTCCTTTGCTTCCGCAGTGCGCTGAAAGAAAGTTGACGTCACCCTAACCGTGCTCCATAAACTGTGACGAACGTGTGGGAAAGTGGCGCCCTCTAAGTGATATCGCTGTTCGTGCATGAGGGCACGGATAACCTTTGCAGTGCGTCGCCCGATGCTTCTTTGCTGGCAGAAACTCGACGTGAGCCTAACTGTGCGTTATAAACTTTGACCAACATATAGGAAGGTGGCGCCCCCTAGGTTATCTCTCTTCTTTGGCGTCACTGCGCGTAGGCATTGAGATAATGCAGACTAGTCGCCGTTGAAACCAATCCTCGCGTGCGAGGCTGGCCCTCAAAGGACAACCGCCATCCATTCATCCACCGCTTCCGTTCGCGTGCAAACTCCTCGGGAAAGAACGGTGCGCTGGTTTCGACCGACGTCTTCTGCTTCAACACCGCTCGTCTTCGTTAGTTGTCTGTCCCTCTCCTTCTCCACTACCCCCTTACCCCGGAACTCGGGTGCACGACTGGGTCGCTGCGTTCTAAAAATGGCGGCCCTCGGTGCCGGCTTTCGTTTTTGCGGGCCCGCCGGCGAAAAACGGTCTTCCACCGCCGCGAGGCTCTCTCTCTCTCTCTAGCGTGTGAGGCTAGCCAAAATAGACGCACTCGCGAGAGCAGCGTGCAGACGACGTCGGCAATGAGCACGTCGTCTGCTGTACTTTTGTTTCCAAATCCGTGCAACTTATACTGATTGTTAAAGGGAAACTTGAAGAGACACGCGAAATCAGTTTGCACTTGCACAGCCGTCCTGAGACTGAAATCCTAAAAAGCTCTAGTATAATGTCTTTGGGCGGGAACAGGTTGAATTATTATCAGGCGAGAAAAATGGAAAGCCAACTTTCCTTTTTTGAAATCCCCCCGAGCTTCACTACCGATGACAAGACGGTGGCCTGTTCAGCTTCATCGGGTCGCATAACGACTAGCGGTCGACCGAGCGAGCAGGAACGTGTACCAAAAGTTCTGGACGATGTTCTTTCTCCTCCCACCTGATTACCTTCTACATCTTGGCACACACGCTATGCTTACACCTCCTAGGAAATGAAAACGAAACTGATTTGTAGAGAAGCTATCATATTGAAATAATAGGGGCGCTCTGAAGCTCGCCACTATTTTTCCCCCCCAAGGGTTTCGAGTTCTGGAGCGTTAATTTAGCGGGGAAAAGAAATTGAATAGCAAAAAAAATGAGTAAAAATTGTCGTGTTGCAACTTCCTGAATAAATATTTTTCTATGAAGCAAAGTTAAACCACCTCGCGCAGCTACAGGTTCTACTGACACTGACCTCTTTTTGGAATTTCGCATCTACTTGTCGCTCGCCGTGCAACAAAATTAAGGTCTCTTAATTTACCAAAACGATCCCGAACATTCTCAGATTAAGAATAAGGATTCGCTTTCGCTTGCTAATTAAACGCTGACATATCGCCGCCTAGCTTCTATCTTCTGTCTTCAAAGCAGGAGGGATATTTTATGCCAGGAAGACAAAGCTTCGATAAATTTTTCACATCCGTCATTCTAACTCGGGCTTAACACAGGGTGACCGGGGGTATTACTCTGGAGGCTGTTGTGGAATCCATTGGCATCTCCACATTTGTTAATTTTACATTGATCATCGCGGTCATTTCGACTCTTATTAGGTCACGCGGCAGCTGCAGTGTATAGCTGATTGGCTCGAAAGGCAAACACAGCGAAATTACACAACATGGCAGAATTTCAAATGGTGCAGGGGTGCGCGACCTTGTAACGTTTACGAAAGGGAACCTTTCGCTTGCTCTCGCGCGATAGGGTCAGAATCGTTCTTTCCTCACCAAAAGATCCATTCTGACCATTCGCGCAAGGCCTAGCGAAAGACCCTTTCCACAGCTATACCATGGGCACCGCCATGTTTGATCACGTGGTGACGCCTTCATTGCTTGCCTCACTTGCATCCGTGTTTACAACGGATGTACATGACGCCCGTGTGGCTCAACAAACTTCTCTTTCGGCGGATATCGTCGATCGTCACTGCGTGAGCTTTGGTCACAGCTTCAGATGACGTGTGAAGGATTTAGGATAGTTCAATACGCCTTCACCAAACGGCGTGAGTATACGGTACTTATACTAGAAGCGGGTTTAGAAATGCCTTCCAAGCTGTCCAGACTTTTCCGATTACGAATTAAATCAGCATCAGTGTGTTTTGCTCTTCGTTCTTTATTTGTCAAACAGTTTGAAACAGCAGCTTGTCACGTTTCTGACTCAGTAACGTTCCTCGGTGCGGTCGCTGTCTGTTCATTTTCTGCCTGATCGCTCGCGGGTGTGCTCAGTTGGGATAGATTTGTTCTTGCTGCGTACGAAGCTTGGCACTTAGATGCTCCGTAATCTGTAATAACTCGTAGCAAAGACTTGTTATAGCTAGTCGCCGGCTTACTCTGCGGAACGTCGCGAAGCGTTCAGCTTCACACATTCGAATGCTGCCAGTGTATAGGCGCCGTCACTCTTCCTGCGGTGCATTGATTCAACAGTACGCCCATTCACTTATTCCTGGTACGATAGAGCGCGCGTAAGTGTGCGTATCAGTTGCGGCGGATGTGTGTAGATAACGTGCGAGGAACTTTGTCCCGAAGCGGCGTAACTCCATTTATCGTTGTGTAAGAGCGGGTACTCACTCTTGCCGAAGTTCCAGGTATGACTTCCTTTCTTTGGAGGTTAACGGTATAACGCTGGTGGTTGAGTGGTTTTTTTTTTTTTTAATCCTCCAGGAAAGCCGCGCATCGCCAAGGACCGGCAACACAGGCAGTCCGTTCTTTGTGTAGTAGCGCTCCGTGAACTTGGCCACACAGATTCGTTCTATTCCTTAATAGGCCAGCCACTATCTTTTTTTGCAGCCAACTACTGCACGCGTCTTCCGTCTACCGTTCCGCATTTTTGCAGCATGAGTGGAGCACAGTGCGTTAGCGAACACCCAATCGCATTTCCGGCAGCCAATCGCACAGCAGCAAAGCAGAAGCGGTAATGGTTTCGTATTCGTGCGCTTTCGCTGAGGCAACCTGCGGCACGCCGCCGAAAGCGCCATCTCGTTCCTCTAGAGCGAACTGCTCTGCGAAAAGGGTCTGTAGTGCCTTTGGGCCCTGAGAGTATTTTTAATAAATCGAATAAATAAATAAATAAATAAATACAAGATCGCGCACCCCAGAATAGTGACCCCCGGCATTCCCATACATGCAACAGCATCTCGGCACCAGTTTTCTGTCTAGGTAATATTATAGTTTGAAACCCCACGCCATAGCCCCCCATTGACGCTGCGTATGGTTTTGGTTGGACGCCAGCTCCCGGGAGCTCCTGTTGCCGCATTGTGCGCAAACGCGTGGCGCGAGCCTCGCAAGATTTTTCGTCTGCTCGTCCCCGTTCGTTGTTGCAGACGTCATTCTCTCGTCTGTTTTCTTTTTCCTTCCTCTCCTCTGGCGTATTACTCACAACCGGGTCTAATTTTGACCGCCAGGAAAACCCTCGGTTGGAGGGGCAAAGGGGGAGCTGGACGAAACGGAATGCACTGTTCAGGGCGCGCGGCTTGGTTCTGGTTTTGTGTGCACTTCTGCTGCTCTGCCGCTGTAGTGGTCGGGAAAATGAAAGGAATGGGAGTTAGAGGAGGGGTATGGGGAGTGGGAGTGAAGTTGTGACGTCATGAAGCTGCGGCGCTGCTGTCACATTCCGTAGTACCGAGACACCCTGATTCCGTGCCGGCTAAAGAAACAAAAATGTGTTGTTTTTTTTTTAGTCTCTACTTGCGTGAACTTTGTGGGAAGGCAAGTCTAATAGGCTTGGCCAAATTTTCAAGAGTTTCTTTGCTGAGATTGTTCGAAACAGGAAGCAGTTGTTGATTTAGTCATGCGATTCTCGTTTAAAAGGCACATACATGTATACACCCCATCCCCTCCATACACGTTTCCGCCGACCAGAAAGCGGCGGTGGCGCGTGGATGTAGGGGCTTTAACCCCGTCTACTTCGATATGGCAGTTTAAATGTGTCACTCAAAAGGTGTCCTAGCAAGTCCCTTTTAAAAAGTTTTCGAAATCCCGCAGCGTTTCTTTGTTGGGGTATTTTGTGGAGTTCAATGCACTTTCTGCTGAAACGCAATTGAATGGGGTGCACGATGTTTGCAAAGAGTCACTGCGCTTCCTTACGACGATATTTCCAAACATCGCGTTTTATCTTCTGCAAATCAATGTGTCTAACGACTATCGCCGTTCGATGCTTATGGAGCTCTTCAAGGAATCGGTTTGCTCAGAATGTGTAGAAAATAGTTTCACCCAGGACGAGGTTTGTTCTGTTCTATCACTTCACTGTAAGCTATACCGTAGAGAGGCCTGTCATAGCGTGCATGATTGCAGTCTGTGTGATCGTAACTTGGAGAACGGTCGTGTCGTGGGTGTATTTTGTTGCAGCGTGTACAAAGTAGTACGCGTTTGCATCAGCGTTATCGTAATGTGCACATTCTGTGCATACTGATCTGTAGTTGGAAGAATTCTTCAATGGAGTGAGAGAGAAAGAGGTGACCGACCCGAGACGATAGCACGAAGCCAAAAAAAAAAAAAGGAAAATGGCAACTTGTTCGTGTTTTTCGCAAAAAAAGTTTCGCATGGTCGCTCTTATACAATCCACGAGGTGAGCGCTTCGCATTAAAAGGCAACCTTTAGTTAAGAGATACACTAAATTAGTTTAAAGCTGTGTGAAGTGCACTTATTTCGAAGCACAATGTTTCTTTTAAGTAATTATCGAACCCACCGTGGTTGCTCAGTGGCTGTGGTATCGGGCTGCTAAGCACGAGGTCGCGGGATCGAATCCCGTCCACGGAGGCCGCATTTCGATGGGTGCGAAATGCGAAAACGCCCGTGTACCTGTAGGTTTAGGTGCACGTTAAAAGAACCCCAGGTGATCCAAATTTCCGTAGAGCCCCCTTCTGCGTCGTGACTCGTAATCAGGTCGTGGTTTTTGCACGTAGAGCCCCATAATTTAATTCTTAATTTAGTAATTATCGAAAAACAAAAAATACAACGTAGCTGCTGGGAAGATGAGAGAAGTGCCCTAAGAGCGAGGTTTTCATTGGACAGAATTTACTGGCGCCCTGAAGCTCACACGCAGATCTTATGGCGCAGGAGTTTTCCCTCATGGGTTGGTGCTATGAAAGGCACGCGCGTCTATTGTGCGCATTTTTTTCCCTAGGCCGCGCATTTGAAT
Organism: Dermacentor variabilis; assembly: GCF_050947875.1. Classification (NCBI taxonomy): domain Eukaryota; kingdom Metazoa; phylum Arthropoda; class Arachnida; order Ixodida; family Ixodidae; genus Dermacentor; species Dermacentor variabilis. The sequence goes on along the minus strand of NC_134574.1, from coordinate 128,786,530 downwards.
ATCCGACCCCTATATACCTCGCGAGTGGTTGGCCTCGGCGACGCGCTGGCAGCAATCCCAGCTGGGTTTCCTCTTTATGGTTTGCTGTGCCTCTCACAACGCCGTGCCGACCGGTTTATTTGTTCACTCATTTTAATAATCGTCTTTTCTTCTTCTTTAAAGGAAAGCGACTTGTTATGGCAACCAGCGTGCTTTCGGCAGACGAGTCGAACCGATTTGTTTCTCGCATGCAACTATAGCTCCCTCGACAACAGGTCGGCCTCGGCACCCACGTATGGCCATCGCTGCGTTTCGAATCGTTTGGCGCTGACGTCAGCGCGACTGTATATTCATGCGCGGAAACGCACGTGTCACGTGATGTCGATTCTCTGTAGTCCCGTACCGTATATTTTCGGGCTTATGGCGCCGGGCATCTAAGTGTGATCGACGGGGTGAGTGAATTAGCGCGAAATAAATTTGACAGCGCCAACTGAGTTTACACGCTCTGTCCGGCAAGCGAATCTTGAAAGAAGGTCCAATTGAACGTCGCCCACGAACCGACAAATATTTTTTTTTTAATAGCCTTCTACCGCGAGCGGAACCGTCCCACATAAATAATGCGTTCGAGGCATCGTTAAAAAGATATGTGCTAATTTGTCTGGCGGTACCTCTTTATTTTATTTCGGAATTACTACGGAGAGTCATTACATGGAGGAAAAAAAAAGAAATAAGCAACCTTGAACACAAACAAATCATATTTTAACGCGTATGTACAAAAGAAATACAATATTTAGCGCTAAAGCAAACTCAACATTACATTTGCGAGAAGTACAGCTGACGCATCGGGCACACACCCTGTCTGAATGTGGGTCTAGCATAGACAAATATTTTCTGGTACCCTTGCACTGACGAAAGCAGATAGAAGTTTTTCTTTTAGTGCCTCTACTGCCTCCGTAAAGACAGAGAGAGGGAGAGAGGGAGGGGAAATGAATGACGGCAGGTACCTGGGTTTGCACACAGTGCTATGCTACATTAATGTATTTTCTTTGCGGAAACGAATTTTAAAAAAAAGAAAATGAGGTAGCATGTTACCTTGGAGCAAACTCCTATTTCCTTATTCAAATACACGTAAAATGCTGGTAAGTGTTTTCATTAAAAAACCTCTCAACCTACTTGAATTAAATTTGTGGCATCCCTGGAGGAGAAACCTTAATCATGCCAACTGTAAGCATTTTTTTTTTCATCTAAGGCTTCGCGGTATTTTACGAAAATTGCCGGAAATCTGCAACTTACGAAAAAAAATAAACAAAATTGAAGCACAAGTCACCAAAAACAGATATCGCAGTTCTGTAATCTGCATTTGTTAGAGCATATGAAGCGGATAGATATGATGTGCGAATTTACCGTTTATGTTAAATTGTTACAAAATGTCTGCGATGTTTCTGCAAAAGTACTGCTCCAAACTAGAGCTTCAGAGCCGTGTGTAATGAATTTATTTATTTGTTTTTCTTGACGAATTAGGTGCATCAGTTTTTCTTTTTTTTTCTTTTCTGTTTCTTTAAGCTTTGTTATTTTCCAGCACGTTTTGTAAAACGAAAGAAACGAAAAAGAGAAAGAATAACGCAAGAAATTCCTACGTTTTAACGTTTTCATTTAAATGCGACAAACCTAATGAAATTGGGTGGAGTGGATGCCAATGAAGCAAAACATTTTCTCCCTTTTTGTGTATTTGGAAGCTTCTGAGGTAGCACTTCCTTTAGCAGCTGTCGGTTAAGAGGAAGCTTTAGCTCGAGTGCTCCTATCTAAATACATGTAAAAGGAGAATTCGTTTTTCTCGGCAACCACTGCACCAAATTTGACGAGGTTTGTTGCATTTAAAAGACAAACTTAAAATCTAGTGACTGTTGGTTTCGAATCTTTTAGTTAGGTCGTCAATTTTTTATTAAAAATTGGCAAAAATCGAACATTTTTAAAAAACGAAACTATCAAGTTTACAACTCTGTAACTCAACCACTAAAAATGATAATACAATTCTGAGAATTGCATCTTATAGTACATCTAAAGCGGACAAAATTGATATGCTACACATGAATATAAAAAAATTTAATCATAGGAAAATACAACTTTTGCAAAACCGTTGTAACCAACGTAACAAATTCACGTAAGATGTAAAATGACATATTGAATTTGTCCGCTTTGAATGATCTAATAGATGCCGTTTACAGAACCGCGATATCAGTTCTTGATGCAGAGCTATGAATTTGTAAACTTCGTGCTTCTATTTTTTTCAAACGGTCAAATATTCGAAAATAGTTTTAAGAAAATTCAAGCCCTAAATCGAAATTCGGCTTCCAACAGTCACTAGAATTTAACTTTCTCTTTGAAATGCAACAAATTTCATCAAAATCACTCCAGGGGTTATCTCATAAAAACGTTTTTGCGTTTTACATGTATTTGAATAGGCCGCGTCGGAGTTGAGCCCGAGCTAAAGCTTCCTCTTAACGTCGTCTTGTCCGTTACGATACGCGATATGTATTGCGACCAGACGATCCTTGGTTTCCTTGTCAGTCGCGGTTACTGTTACGCCTATATTTAAACACTTCCGTGTGCACGTATATAGTCTTTTTTTTTTCCCTACTTTTTTTTTCTTTTTCTATTTCACCGGTCTCACGTTACCGGGAATGAAGGACGGCAGCTCAAATTGTGTGCTTTGCTTGCTTAGTGCTCTAGTTTCACTTACTGAAATGGAGACTGGACTGCTGCTGATACCGTCGCGTAAGTTTCGACCCCGCAGCTTCGTGTGAGGTTTCTGACGCATCCTTAACTTTGTTCGCGTGCGTTTCCTTCAATGTACTTCTCATGTTTCCTACAGTGGTATGAAGCATCCTGTTTATCCTTTCTTTCTTTTGTGTCGTATCTTGGGCGTAGTTTCTGCTGTCGTCGCCTGCATGCGAGGACAACAGTGAATCGTGAATCATCGCAGCAGTCAATACCTGTCACCTGCATGACGTCGGTCATGGAGTGCTTACTCACCTCTCCTATTCGTAATATCTTCCACTTATAGCTTTGCAGTGCAGTGTTGCCTTGTTGGCATCGTTGTTTAGAAATGTCTGCTTCCAGACGACCGAACCCAGCCTCTGCAGACATACATAATGTGTGTCTGTTGGCTGTTGCCAGCAGACGTACTTTAAACAATACAGTAATAAGTGCGACCTCTTTTTTTTATTTTGTTTGTTAAATTGATTGATTGCTTGATTGGTTGGTTGATTGATTGATCGATCGATTGTCATTGCTGCAGTGCAGTGTATTGTTCTAACAGAGTTAATAGCAGACGGCGACGCCGTTGCGTTCCCACAAGATGTACTGTATTTTTTGTTTTACTTTTGCATGTCCGCTCTTTTTGTCGTCACGTAGCCCGCATCTGCCAGGGAGGCCTGCGCACGTATCCGCCATTTGTTCCGTTAAATGTGTGTTTACTACGTGCGAAATAAACCACCAGTTGAAAGTCCTGTCGTCCTCTACACTCGCCTCGGCGCCTTTGTTCCCCCATCTCCAGAGCAGTTATAACCAGGCGCGGAAGGCTGCAAACGAGTGATGGGGATCACGACGCGCTACCGTGCCCGCGTCGTCTGCTCTGCTTCTTCTGTGCAAAGGAGAGAACAGCAGAAGTCGCGGCCCGGCGCGCCCGTCACACTCGTGCGCGCCAGAATGCCCTGTTTTCGTTTGGGGGCGCGGGCGTCGGCGAGCCTGGATGGATGGATGGAGGTCGCCACCAGAATAGTATTGCGTCAACACGGTCTCCGCTGCCGGCGATGAACTGGCAACGGCGGCGTCGGGCGGGCTAAACCCCCCTCCCTCCTTTTTCACCTCGACCTTCTTGGCAGGGAATTCCGCGGCCGAAATTTTTTTTGTGCGCCCCGGGGCTGTCGTTTGGGGGCAAGACGACGAGCCAGCGGGAGCATCTGCTGACGAGTGCCCCGAGGAACGCGCGAGAAAACAGCGCGTGCGCTCTGAAATGTGGGCCTTTCGAAAATCGCTGCGGCGCGCAGGAGGCCAAGGGAGGCTTAAGCCGGGCCACCGGGGCACCGGGTTCGCTGTTTGTTCGGTTTTTGGCTTGGTTTATTCTTGCCCGCAATTTAGGCTTCCGTGAAGGACAAGTTGACGACGCCGGCCGGGTGAATTAATTAGCGTTGGGACACGGTGTGCGTCCTGTACTACATGCACAGAGTGTCATAATAAAAACCTCACGACTCCAAGAATTAACTGGTATTTGGTTCATGTGTCTTCGTGATCACGGAAAACTGTCAGAAGACTGTCATGCGCGATATCTGGGTGCACCTTCTTATCCCGTACCCGTCTTCTAGCGCTGGTTTCCCGTTTTCGTGGCTCCATGTAGATCTGTTTTACCAGAATCTAAGGGAGCGGTCGGCAGCGCATGCGCCTTGTATTTCCCTCGTTCGAGCAGCGAAACTTCTACTGACGCATTTGGCGTTGCACCGCTCGTACCGTGCATACTATTGGTTCCAGAGTTCTCTGTTCTAACTCGTGAAAGTCGGCGACCCGTGGACTGCATGGCAATGCGAACGTTGTCGTGGAAGCGATATATAGATCTGTGTATGTAGATTCAAGCTCGCTGTAAAACGCCCGTGTGAACGGGCCAATAATGGCTATTGTGTTCGTTTTCGCCATATACTGACTCCACCGCTATTTACGACGGCGTGTTGACTTTGAGAGCAGTGAAAAAATAGTACGCGTCAATTTATATTGTTCTTTTGGAGTCGGCGAGCGTTGGTCAATAACTCATTGAATCATATTGCTTGAACAGCGCCGTGTGCTACACGAGCATCTTGTAGAGAAGTGAAGTCGTGTAAGGCCGACTCATTGTGTATCCGAAGACAGTGAGACATTTCCGCATTTCCCGCACTGAGCATATTGTAGTGCCGTGAGTGCATGAGTGACTGTACATCGCTCATCGGCTGACAGGGCTGTCCACGTCTCTGAGCGATGACACGTCCAAGCCGATTCCGCAAGAAAAACTTGTCGCACCGCGTTATATACTTAGGTGACGCTCTCGTCAGTCAAGGAAAAAAGTGTGCATTTCCTGTGAGAGCGGCACTCGCCGAGCAATTTCTCTTAAAAAGAATTGCTGTCACTCTTCAGGACAGCAAAAAAGTATACTATTCACGACAGCCCCGTACGCCCCGAGACTTGCCCTTTTTTTTCCCCCCCTAAGCACTGTGTTTAGGTGACAACCACATGAAGCGTATTTCCAGCGTCGCTTTGACCGGCGTCGGCTCGTCTGCTTGCTCGTCTGCTTGCGCGTTGCACGGACGCCACGCTCTAATTATGGCCCAAAACCATTTCCCGCGTGATTACAGAGGAAAAGAGAACGTGCGTGGTTATCGCGCGACACGAAGTGGGCGTTCTGACGCCGGCTGCGCCGCCGGAAAGGCGTCCAAAATACGTTGCGTGCTGGCGGAACCACACGCAACGTATTTCGGACGCCTTTCCGGCGTCGGGTGCTGGCGTGAAATGACACGGACAGGTGAAAACGGGACTACGGGACGCGGCGCTAGATGTTGTTACCGTTTGGAAGTATATAGCGTGTGTATCGTCGTGTTTCCCTTCAGTCCTCCTTGTCATTTTTCAGCTAGAACGATGTTTACCGTCTGCAGGGTCATCTGATTCAAAGGACTCTGGTGTCAACCAGAAACAACTGTTGCCGAGTTTTTCACTCTTAGCGTTATTCACTTACCCTGAAGAAGCACGGAAACACCAAAACGTTAGGAAATAGATCAGCATGACGTGCTGAAAAGTACTCCAGCATGGTCAGAGTACCCGATTATGCGACTGTTTAAATGTGGTGGATGCTGTTCACTTTCTTTTTTTTTTGCGATGTTTGCAAATAATTATTTATATTTATTTCCCCTGTACCTCCAGGACGAGGGTGATAAGGCTTCGTCGTCATCTCTTAGTCTGCACAATTTGCGCAAGTCGTGTCAACACTGTCTGTAATTGATCGCATCTGTCGCTGTCGCTGGCGATTGTAATTGCGATGGTTCACACACATACACTGCAGCTTACTTTCTCTGAGGTACCAACTACATATCGCTTCTTGTGAGGGAATAAACTGCTTCTCTCACTTCTCATCTGCCTTGCTTGCATTTCCTTTCTTGAGAACTCTGTGCTCACTACTTTCCTTTCGGGAATGCCGTGTCACGCTGATAACGTGCAAGCCGTTCGTGACTGGGAATTACCGGCATGCAGCGTTAAAGAAAGGAAATGCGGCCAAGACAGATGACGATTTATTGTTGTGGGACAAGGTACGACCCAAAGGGTGTAAACTTTTAAAAGTGTTCTCTATTTGACTCTCCGCTTTCGAGAGTTATCGTATACTCAGGAGTGGAGTAACCTCACTCGTTCGCTCTTCTGGAGAAGCGTGTTCACTCAACTTGTGCCAAAGCGAGGTGCATGTACAAATCTTGGAAGTATTTCGAATAGAACTGAACGGCAGCGTTAGTAACAAGATTGACAATATGTTTTAATGTCGTGTTCAGCCGAAGTGCGGGAAGCTTGTTTTGCACGTACCAAATTGTATTCCGCTGCGATTCCACTTATCTTGACGTCATGGACCTGATTAATCTTCAGTATATATATATATATATATATATATATATATATATATATATATATGTGTGTGTGTGTGTGTGTGTGTGTGTGTGTGTGTGTGTGTGTGCGTGTGTGTGTGTGTGTACTGAAGATTAATCAGGTCTAATATCTTCTACAGCAAGAAATTCACTCTGAAAAAACGCGAAATCGGAAACCTAATGTCTGCATTTCCCACACCAGTTTGCTCTCACGTCATGGGTTTTGACTGAGTTGGTTAGGGCGTAGTTGATTCTTCATCAGTGAAGAACCATTACACTGCATTCAAAACAAAGCAAGTTTCGAGAACAGCATTAAAGTGGTCCAAATATGAGAAAATTCTTTAGAGACAAGCACAGAGTCACGCGCCGACATATACCGGCGATCACGTTTAGGCACGAAATTAAAATAGAAAGATAAAGGGGAAGGTGAGTTCGGCTTCTGTTTTCTTGACCAGTAATCAACCTTTTTCTGCCAATCGAATAACAATATACATATTAAAGAAGACTTTACTAGTCTAAATTGATTTAGTGTTGCTATTTATAGCCTCCATCTAAAGGCAGTTTGTGGTGGTTTGGCTTTTCCCTCTGGGAGAAATGATTTAAAGTTTGAACCTGCGCGAGTGCTGACGATGGCCGTCGTTCAATTTGCTCACTTTTTCCTCACTCCCCCCCGTTTTGTGCAGACCTTCACGGCATGGTGCAACTCTCACCTTCGCAAGGCGGGCACCCAGATCGACAACATCGAGGAGGACTTCCGCAACGGTCTCAAGCTGATGCTGCTGCTCGAGGTGATCTCGGGCGAGACACTGCCCAAGCCCGACCGGGGCAAGATGCGCTTCCACAAGATCGCCAACGTCAACAAAGCGCTCGACTTCATCGCATCCAAGGGCGTCAAGCTCGTCTCCATCGGCGCCGAGGAGATCGTCGACGGCAACGTCAAGATGACCCTCGGCCTCATCTGGACCATCATCCTCCGCTTCGCCATCCAGGACATCTCCGTTGAAGGTGCGTGTGTGTAGGAATTTAGTTTCTTCGCTCTTATGTATGGTTGAGGTTGGCATGGCTGTGCCCATGACGACCTCGGTGGCCACGACGAAGCGTAAAGCGACCGGTCCCGGTGGTTGTGGTTATTCGATGGTGGTGTCCAGGATCGCTGAGTAAACTATAGATGACGTGCAGGCACATTTGTATTGCAAATGACTGGGCTTCAGTTGGACAGACATGTTAACGACAGATGTACACAGCACCTGTGTGTGTCCTCATATCTCATGTATGTGTGTAATGCCTTTTTCCTAGTGCGCTGCTTCACACACACACACACACACAAACACACGGACACATGCAAGCACATGCTCTCTCTCTGAGAAGCACACTATTGCTCTGCCTAAAGCAGCATGCTATGCAATGGATTTTCATAGTTGCTGTACTGTAATCAACAATTGAAGCACAGGCAGCGGAGTTTGCGTGGTGTTTGCGCAATCGATAGGCGAAAAGCACAAGGCAGCCACGAAGCTGTATGACCAACTCTGATGTCCCAAGAACAGCTCTCATGACACGTATTGCAGTTGGTCGTGCATCTTCGTGTCCTCTGTTTGTTGCTCGGTTGCGAAAAAAAAAAGAGCATACAACCCACTGTTTGTCTTTCATTGGGGTACGTGCTCTCCAACGCTGTCTGCCTTTGGAAGCAATGCAGCAACCCCGGGCGAGCCACCCAGCTTCAGCTTATCAGCACTGCACACAACTGGCGACATTATGTGGGCGGGGGCACGTGCAAGGCTGCTCGTCCATGTTACGATCAGGCACACTTATCGCAGCCACCACAGTGTGCCAGTCTGGCATTTGTTTACACATTCCCCCTCCCCCTCCTTTCTTTGGTGACCTTCAACTGCACACTGGAAAGAAACATAACCCCACAGTAGTGTGCACAACCCCCCCACTCCCTCGCTCTGTTAATTTCTGTAATGTTATAGGGCAGTTTAGACAAGTTTATTTCTTTTGTGTGTGTGTGTGTATGCTCAGCCTTTTACCAGCCATCACAAATTGAATTTAGGCACGGTAGTTGAGATGAAGACACATGTAGCAACGGAGGACATGTGGGGCGACAATGGCCTCATGCCCGCTTCCTCCCCCCCCCCCCCCCGTCCCCCCGAAAAAAAAAAAAGATTGTATCAGGATGCCACCTGCCCAGCCCCCTTCCCCCATTAGGCCCTGGTCAAGTGTGTGACCCCCTCCCTCCTGCCAAAAAAATTATTGGCTGCATCACTGGATGAAGACATTGTTACAATGGGTCTCTCAAAGCTCATTTTTGCTAGCACAATCAGCCACACATGCAGCTTTAGGTTTATTGGTCTAGTGATCTTCAAATCTGAAAACAAAGCCTGCTGCTGGCTTGAATGCTTATCTAACCTATTCATTTCTGATCACTTCAAATCTAAACTTGACTTCTTGTTAATCCTTCCTTTCCATCATCGCTGTTGTACTTTGGATATATGTACTTGCATGGGCCATTGATTGGGCAGTTAGATACCGAATTGAGCCTGCATCATCTGTGAATGTGAAGGCTAATACTATATTCACCTAAAATACAATGCGTAATTGAGGTTCAACTAAAATCTTTTTTTGTCAATACTGTGTTTCATGAATAAATTTTCATCATCATCATCATCATCATCATCATCATCATCATCATCAATTTTCATCATCAGCAAAGCCTTGCACCTAAACAGCCAAAATATCCTTAGTATATAGGAAAACAATTCTCATTGCTCTTGAAGCGTGTACTTTCACTTTCTTATAGTGAATCAAGATTAGGAAAATTTGCAGGACGTTACATGGGCTTCTGTGAGGTCATCTGGCTTCCTTAATTTGAAAGACTCTGCATAAATCGGTCCTTAAGTTTCACCCATTTGTCACCCCCACCATATGTTAGTGACGGTGTGGGGGTCTGAATGTGTTAATCGAGAATCAAATGATGTATGGCCATTGGTCATTTTTTGTTAACTGGACTTTTTTTTTTTTTCCGTTGCCTCATATGTGTAGAGATGACCGCTAAAGAAGGTCTGCTGCTGTGGTGCCAGAGAAAGACTGCCCCCTACAAGAACGTCAACGTCCAGAACTTCCACCTCAGGCAAGATTACATGCGCATATATTATTTCTCTGGTTTCATCATTAACATTGCTCAAAGGTGGGAGAGAAGGGGAGAGCGAGGTAAAGAAAGAAGATGGTGCACAGGAACAGTTATTCAATACAGTAGGAATTAGGTCCTCTTCTTGCGGACCACTTGTTTCAGCTGTGGGTACAGCTTGCACAACTTGCACAGCTGGCCACGCAACAACAGAGATGCTCGGGCCTCTTCCTTGTGTACTCTCGCGCCAGCGGCGCACGTGTGCCAATTAAGATAGTATCAGCTGGATGAGTGCGTGCGGCTTTCACAGGGCAATGCCCTACTTTGCTCAGGAGGCATGCTGGCAGGCTCTTGCCAAACCCTACTCTTGCAGTGTTGATGTGGATGTTTCAGGCCAGGATATCATCTACAACTGTGTTGCCAAGTGTAACCCATTTCATTGCGGTACATTTCTGAGGTTTTCAAGAATTATTAGTATGCTCACCTCGTGAAGAACAAACAAACCTTACTCAACTAAACACCTTGTCCGGAAAGGTTTTCCAGATAGTCAGGAGAGTTACAGGCAGCAAGATGAGTCCCAGCTTTAGTGTCAGGGCCACACCATTGTCACCAGGTAGCAGCACTACTGCCAGGGCCCTGGTCGCATGTCGCATGTCACATTCCAATTCTGTTGACGCATGCACGAAATTGATGTGTGATGACATGACGGAACATTGTTACCTACATGGCGCTGACGCTATGACTGAGCGCCGTCCTCCCATTACAGCTGGAAGGATGGTTTGGCTTTCTGCGCCCTCATCCATAGACATCGTCCCGACCTCCTCGACTATGGAAAGCTCAAGAAGGTCAGTACATGGTTAATTGTGCTAGCACTGCATTATGCAAGCTGCATCTGACACTTTGTTGAGCTTTACATTTTAACGCTGCTCCTCCCTTGTGTAGGAGAACCCATTGGATAACCTGAACCTGGCTTTCGACGTTGCTGAGAAGCACCTGAACATTCCCAGGATGTTGGACGCTGAAGGTGAGGACTGCACAATGCTAATTAGTTGTTTTAACATGGGTTAATGTGTTAGTTAACATGTTGTTTAAACATACTTAAATGACACTTACACTTGACAGACTTTGAGCAAATTAAAGTTTGGTAGGCTTGGCTAGTGCCTTGTAATACTGGGTAATAGGTGTGGTATGGATGAAAGTTTTTAACGCGTTTTTATTTTTTTGTTAGCACCTTAAGTTGCTGTTCAACAAGCTGCTGTCTTATCTTGTGCCTATGACTATAAAAACAGACATCGAATTAGTGGCACCCAATATATATTGACTTTTTTTTTTAACCAAACATCATACATCACTTTGTATGCAGGTCAGTTGTCGTATGTGGTAACACGGGTTGCCATTTCTGATGTTGCCTTCTTTTTCCTGGCAAACACACCGAAAATGTTTGCTTTGAAAATGGGGCTGTAATGCATCAAGCAGAGTAGACTTCACGATAAGCTATGTTTAGATTGATGATCCGATAAGTTGAATCTGACCATATAGAAAGCATTATTCAGTTTCTTTAGCATTCAGTGCCTTTCTGGTAGATAACACTGACTGATCTGAACGTCCCTTTTTGTGTACCTTAAAGGAGCCTACATTGGGGATGCACATCAAATACCTTAGTAGTTGAAAAGGGAATATTGTCATCCACCCAAATGCAGCACAAAGCTTCAAAGGAAACCAAAAGAAATCTCTCGTGAAGAAAGCTTCGCAGTCAAAAAAAAAAATAGTCCTGGTCTGGGACTTCTCCACCTTGCAAGATTCTGCAGAACCAATATGCCAAACCTTAGTACTTGCAGATAGGTAGCATAGCACATAACAAGCTGTTAATAGCTAAGACTAGGAATTTTCCCACCACTTCACCATTGTAGTGCATAGAAGGTGAGCCACTTTTGAGGACTTTTAAGAAAAATTATTTTATCGAAGAAGAGTCTCAAGACCTGCAATGCTGTATAAATGGTGTGGCAGTTACCATCCCATGTGCTGGTCCTATCACGGTAGTGCTGACAGATCATGTTGACATACAGCAACGAGAACATTCACGATAACAGCACAGACTGAGAACAAACTGGCCATCTCCACATTGACATGTCAGGTCGATTGGAGTCGCTGACAATCTAAGAATGCATTGGCAAATACGCTGCAGTCCAGCTTAAAGAAAATTTTTATAGCTGTGCCAACAAGTTACATTTGCTCATTA